>NC_091990.1:26480610-26780610 GCF_044704955.1 Pristiophorus japonicus
AACCAGGAATAGAGAGAGAGAGAGAGAGAGACCAGGAGTAGAGAGAGAGAGAGTGAGAGAGAGATACCAGGAGTAGAGAGAGAGAGATAGAGACCAGGAGTAGAGAGAGAGAGAGAGACCAGGAGTGGAGAGAGAGAAAGAGAGCGAGAGAGAGACCAGGAGTAGAGAGAGGGAGAGAGAGAAAGAGAGAGAGAGAGACCAGGAGTAGAGAGAGAGAGAGAGAGAGAGAGACCAGGAGTAGAGAGAGAGAGAGAGAGAGAGACCAGGAGTAGAGAGAGAGAGAGAGAACCAGGAATAGAGAGAGAGAGAGAGAAACAGGAGTAGAGAGAGAGAGAGAGACCAGGAGTCGAGAGAGAGAGAGAGAGAAAGAGAGAGAGAGAGACCAGGAGTAGAGAGAGGGAGAGAGAGAGAGAGACCAGGAGTAGAGAGAGAGAGAGAGAGAGAGACCAGGAGTAGAGAGAGAGAGAGAGAGACCAGGAGTAGAGAGAGAGAGACCAGGAGCAGAGAGAGAGAGAGAGACCAGGAGTAGAGAGAGAGAGAGAGAGAGAACCAGGAGTAGAGAGAGAGAGAGAGAGAGACCAGGAGTAGAGAGAGGGAGTGAGAGACCAGGAGTAGAGAGAGAGAGAGACCAGGACTAGAGAGAGAGAAAGAGAGAGAGAGAGACACCAGGAGTAGAGAGAGACCAGGAGTAGAGAGAGAGAGAGAGAGAACCAGGAGTAGAGAGAGAGAGAGAGAGAGAACCAGGAGTAGAGAGAGAGAGAGAGAGACCAGGAGTAGAGAGAGAGAGAGAGAGAACCAGGAGTAGAGAGAGAGAGAGAGAGAGAACCAGGAGTAGAGAGAGAGAGAGAGAAACCAGGAGTGGAGAGAGAGAGAGAGAGAGACCAGGAGTAGAGAGGGAGAGAGAGAACCAGGAGTAGAGAGAAAGAGAGAGAGAGACCAGGAGTAGAGAGAGAGAGAGAGAGAGACCAGGAGTCGAGAGAGAGAGAGAAAGAGAGAGAGAGAGAGACCAGGAGTAGAGAGAGAGAGAGAGAGAGACCAGGAGTAGAGAGAGAGAGACCAGGAGCAGAGAGAGAGAGAGACCAGGAGTAGGGAGAGAGAGAGAGAGAGACCAGGAGTAGAGAGAGAGAGTGAAAGAGACCAGGAGTAGAGAGAGCGAGAGACCAGGAGTTGAGAGAGAGAGAGCAGAGAGAGAAACCAGGAGTAGAGAGAGAGAGAGACCAGGAGTAGAGAGAGACCAGGAGTAGAGAGAGAGAGAGAGAGAACCAGGAGTAGAGAGAGAGATAGAGAGAGACCAGGAGTAGAGAGAGAGAGCGAGAGTGACCAGGAGTAGAGAGAGAGAGAGAGACCAGGAGTAGAGTGAGAGAGACCAGGAGCAGAGAGAGAGAGAGAGACCAGGAGTAGAGAGAGAGACAGAGACCAGGAGCAGTGAGAGGGAGAGAACCAGGACTAGAAAGAGAAAGAGAGAGAGAGAGAGACCAGGAGTAGAGAGAGAGACCAGGAGTAGAGAGAGAGAGAGAGAGACCAGGAGTAGAAAGAGAGAGAGAGAGAGAGAGAGACCAGGAGAGAGAGAGAGAGGGCGAACCAGGAGCAGAGAGAGAGTGAGAGCGATAAGGAGTAGAGAGAGAGAGAGAGAGAGAACCAGGAGTAGAGCGAGAGAGAGCGAGAGAACCAGGAGTAGAGAGAGAGAGAGACCAGGAGTAGAGAGAGAGAGAGAACCAGGAATAGAGAGAGAGAGAGAACCAGGAGTAGAGAGAGAGAGACCAGTAGAGAGAGAGAGGGAGAGACCAGGAGTAGAGAGAGAGAGAGACCAGGAGTAAAGAGAGAGAGAGTGAGAGACCATGAGTAGAGAGAGAGAGGGAGACCAGGAGTAGAGAGAGGGAGAGAGACCAGGAGTAGAGGAAGAGAGAGAGAGACCAGGAGTCGAGTGAGAGAGAGAGAGACCAGGAGTCGAGTGAGAGAGAGAGAGACCAGGAGTAGAGAGAGAGAGAGAGAGAGAGAGAACCAGGAGTAGAGAGAGAGAGAGAGAGAGAGAGACCAGGAGTAGAGAGAGAGAGAGAGAGAGACCAGGAGGAGAGAGAGAGAGAGAGAGAGAACCAGGAGTAGAGAGAGAGAGAGAGAGACCCGGAGTAGAGAGAGAGAGAGAGAACCAGGAATAGAGAGAGAGAGAGAGAGAGAGAGAGACCAGGAGTAGAGAGATAGAGAGTGAGAGAGAGAGACCAGGAGTAGAGAGAGAGAGATAGAGACCAGGAGTAGAGAGAGAGTGAGAGAGACCAGGAGTAGAGAGAGAGAAAGAGAGCGAGAGAGAACCAGGAGTAGAGAGACAGAGAGAGAGAGACCAGGAGTAGAGAGAGAGAGAGAGACCAGGAGTAGAGAGAGAGAGAGAGACCAGGAGTAGAGAGAGAGAGAGAGACCAGGAGTAGAGAGAGAGAGAGAGAGAACCAGGAATAGAGAGAGAGAGAGAGAGAAACAGGAGTAGAGAGAGAGAGAGAGACCAGGAGTCGAGAGAGAGAGAGAGAAAGAGAGAGAGAGAGACCAGGAGTAGAGAGAGGGAGAGAGAGAGAGAGACCAGGAGTAGAGAAAGAGATTGAGAGACCAGGAGTAGAGAGGGAGAGAGAGAACCAGGAGTAGAGAGAAAGAGAGAGAGAGACCAGGAGTAGAGAGAGCAGAGAGAGAGACCAGGAGTCGAGAGAGAGAGAGAGAGAGAGAAACCAGGAGTAGAGAGAGAGAGAGAAAGAGAGAGAGAGAGAGCAGGAGTAGAGAGAGAGAGAGAGAGAGAGAGAGACCAGGAGTAGAGAGAGAGAGACCAGGAGCAGAGAGAGAGAGAGACCAGGAGTAGGGAGAGAGAGAGAGAGAGAGAGACCAGGAGTAGAGAGAGAGAGTGAAAGAGACCAGGAGTAGAGAGAGAGAGAGACCAGGAGTTGAGAGAGAGAGAGCAGAGAGAGAAACCAGGAGTAGAGAGAGAGAGAGACCAGGAGGAGAGAGAGACCAGGAGTAGAGAGAGAGAGAGAGAGAACCAGGAGTAGAGAGAGAGATTGTGAGAGACCAGGAGTAGAGAGAGAGAGCGAGAGTGACCAGGATGAGAGATAGAGAGAGAGACCAGGAGTAGAGAGAGAGAGACCAGGAGCAGAGAGAGAGAGAGAGACCAGGAGTAGGGAGCGAGTGAGAGAGAGAGAGACCAGGAGTAGAGAGAGAGAGAGACCAGGAGTCGAGAGAGAGAGAGAGAGAGACCAGGAGTAGAGAGAGAGAGAGAGAGAGAGAGAGACCAGGAGTAGAGAGAGAGAGACCAGGAGCAGAGAGAGAGAGAGAGACCAGGAGTAGGGAGAGAGAGAGAGAGAGAGAGACCAGGAGTAGAGAGAGAGAGTGAAAGAGACCAGGAGTAGAGAGAGCGAGAGACCAGGAGTTGAGAGAGAGAGAGCAGAGAGAGAAACCAGGAGTAGAGAGAGAGAGAGACCAGGAGTAGAGTGAGAGAGACCAGGAGCAGAGAGAGAGAGAGAGACCAGGAGTAGAGAGAGAGACAGAGACCAGGAGTAGTGAGAGGGAGAGAACCAGGACTAGAAAGAGAAAGAGAGAGAGAGAGAGACCAGGAGTAGAGAGAGAGACCAGGAGTAGAGAGAGAGAGAGAGAGACCAGGAGTAGAGAGACAGAGAGAGAGAGACCAGGAGTAGAGAGAGAGAGAGAGAGACCAGGAGTAGAGAGAGAGAGAGACCAGGAGTAGAGAGAGAGAGAGAGAGAACCAGGAATAGAGAGAGAGAGAGAGAGAGAAACAGGAGTAGAGAGAGAGAGAGAGACCAGGAGTCGAGAGAGAGAGAGAGAAAGAGAGAGAGAGAGACCAGGAGTAGAGAGAGGGAGAGAGAGAGAGAGACCAGGAGTAGAGAAAGAGATTGAGAGACCAGGAGTAGAGAGGGAGAGAGAGAACCAGGAGTAGAGAGAAAGAGAGAGAGTGTCCAGGAGTGGAGAGAGATCGAGAGAGAGACCAGGAGTAGAGAGAGAGAGACCAGGAGCAGAGAGAGAGAGAGACCAGGAGTAGGGAGAGAGAGAGAGAGAGAGAGACCAGGAGTGGAGAGAGAGAGAGAGATACCAGGAGTAGAGAGAGAGACAGAGAGAGAACCCGGAGTAGAGAGAGAGGGAGAGAGAGACCAGGAGTAGAGAGAGAGAGAGAGAGAGACCAGGACTAGAGAGAGAGAAAGAGAGAGAGAGACACCAGGAGTAGAGAGAGACCAGGAGTAGAGAGAGAGAGAGAGAGAACCAGGAGTAGAGAGAGAGAGAGAGAGAGAGAACCAGGAGTAGAGAGAGAGAGAGAGAAACCAGGAGTAGAGAGAGAGAGAGAGAGACCAGGAGTAGAGAGGGAGAGAGAGAACCAGGAGTAGAGAGAAAGAGAGAGAGAGACCAGGAGTAGAGAGAGAGCAGAGAGAGAGACCAGGAGTCGAGAGAGAGAGAGAGAGAAACCAGGAGTAGAGAGAGAGAGAGAGAACCAGGAGTAGAGAGAGAGAGAGAGAAACCAGGAGTAGAGAAAGAGATTGAGAGACCAGGAGTAGAGAGGGAGAGAGAGAACCAGGAGTAGAGAGAAAGAGAGAAAGAGACCAGGAGTAGAGAGAGAGAGAGACAGAGACCAGGAGTCGAGAGAGAGAGAGAAAGAGAGAGAGAGAGAGAGCAGGAGTAGAGAGAGAGAGAGAGAGAGAGAGACCAGGAGTAGAGAGAGAGAGACCAGGAGCAGAGAGAGAGAGAGACCAGGAGTAGGGAGAGAGAGAGAGAGAGAGAGACCAGGAGTAGAGAGAGAGAGTGAAAGAGACCAGGAGTAGAGAGAGAGAGAGACCAGGAGTTGAGAGAGAGAGAGCAGAGAGAGAAACCAGGAGTAGAGAGAGAGAGAGACCAGGAGGAGAGAGAGACCAGGAGTAGAGAGAGAGAGAGAGAGAACCAGGAGTAGAGAGAGAGATTGCGAGAGACCAGGAGTAGAGAGAGAGAGCGAGAGTGACCAGGATGAGAGATAGAGAGAGAGACCAGGAGTAGAGAGAGAGAGACCAGGAGCAGAGAGAGAGAGAGAGAGAGACCAGGAGTAGAGAGAGAGAGAGACCAGGAGTAGAGAGAGAGAGAGACCAGGAGTCGAGAGAGAGAGAGAGACCAGGAGTAGAGAGAGAGCAGAGAGAGAGACCAGGAGTCGAGAGAGAGAGAGAGAGAGACCAGGAGTAGAGAGAGAGAGAGAGAGAACCAGGAATAGAGAGAGAGAGAGAGAGAAACAGGAGTAGAGAGAGAGAGAGAGACCAGGAGTCGAGAGAGAGAGAGAGAAAGAGAGAGAGAGAGACCAGGAGTAGAGAGAGGGAGAGAGAGAGAGAGACCAGGAGTAGAGAAAGAGATTGAGAGACCAGGAGTAGAGAGGGAGAGAGAGAACCAGGAGTAGAGAGAAAGAGAGAGAGAGACCAGGAGTAGAGAGAGAGAGAGACCAGGAGTAGAGAGAGAGAGAGACCAGGAGTCGAGAGAGAGAGAGAGACCAGGAGTAGAGAGAGAGCAGAGAGAGAGACCAGGAGTCGAGAGAGAGAGAGAGAGAGACCAGGAGTAGAGAGAGAGAGAGAGAGAACCAGGAATAGAGAGAGAGAGAGAGAGAAACAGGAGTAGAGAGAGAGAGAGAGACCAGGAGTCGAGAGAGAGAGAGAGAAAGAGAGAGAGAGAGACCAGGAGTAGAGAGAGGGAGAGAGAGAGAGAGACCAGGAGTAGAGAAAGAGATTGAGAGACCAGGAGTAGAGAGGGAGAGAGAGAACCAGGAGTAGAGAGAAAGAGAGAGAGAGACCAGGAGTAGAGAGAGCAGAGAGAGAGACCAGGAGTCGAGAGAGAGAGAGAGAGAGAGAAACCAGGAGTAGAGAGAGAGAGAGAAAGAGAACCAGGAGTAGAGAGAGAGAGAGAGAAACCAGGAGTAGAGAAAGAGATTGAGAGACCAGGAGTAGAGAGGGAGAGAGAGAACCAGGAGTAGAGAGAAAGAGAGAGAGAGACCAGGAGTAGAGAGAGAGAGAGACAGAGACCAGGAGTCGAGAGAGAGAGAGAAAGAGAGAGAGAGAGAGCAGGAGTAGAGAGAGAGAGAGAGAGAGAGAGAGACCAGGAGTAGAGAGAGAGAGACCAGGAGCAGAGAGAGAGAGAGACCAGGAGTAGGGAGAGAGAGAGAGAGAGAGAGACCAGGAGTAGAGAGAGAGAGTGAAAGAGACCAGGAGTAGAGAGAGAGAGAGACCAGGAGTTGAGAGAGAGAGAGCAGAGAGAGAAACCAGGAGTAGAGAGAGAGAGAGACCAGGAGGAGAGAGAGACCAGGAGTAGAGAGAGAGAGAGAGAGAACCAGGAGTAGAGAGAGAGATTGCGAGAGACCAGGAGTAGAGAGAGAGAGCGAGAGTGACCAGGATGAGAGATAGAGAGAGAGACCAGGAGTAGAGAGAGAGAGACCAGGAGCAGAGAGAGAGAGAGAGACCAGGAGTAGGGAGCGAGTGAGAGAGAGAGAGACCAGGAGTAGAGAGAGAGAGAGACCAGGAGTAGAGAGAGAGAGAGACCAGGAGTCGAGAGAGAGAGAGAGACCAGGAGTAGAGAGAGAGCAGAGAGAGAGACCAGGAGTCGAGAGAGAGAGAGAGAGAGACCAGGAGTAGAGAGAGAGCAGAGAGAGAGACCAGGAGTCGAGAGAGAGAGAGAGAGAGACCAGGAGTAGAGAGAGAGAGAGAGAGACCAGGAGTAGAGAGGGAGAGAGAGAACCAGGAGTAGAGAGAAAGAGAGAGAGAGAGAGAAAGAGAGAGAGAGACCAGGAGTAGAGAGTGAGAGAGAGTGACCAGGAGTAGAGAGAGAGAGAGAGACCAGGAGTAGAGAGAGAGAGACCAGGAGCAGAGAGAGAGAGAGACCAGGAGTAGGGAGAGAGAGAGAGAGAGAGAGACCAGGAGTAGAGAGAGAGAGTGAAAGAGACCAGGAGTAGAGAGAGAGAGAGAGAGACCAGGAGTAGAGAGAGAGAGAGCAGAGAGAGAAACCAGGAGTAGAGAGAGAGATAGACCAGGAGTAGAGAGAGACCAGGAGTAGAGAGAGAGAGAGAGAACCAGGAGTAGAGAGAGAGAGAGAGAGAGACCAGGAGTAGAGAGAGAGAGCGAGAGTGACCAGGAGTAGAGTGAGAGAGAGAGACCAGGAGTAGAGAGAGAGAGACCAGGAGCAGAGAGAGAGAGAGACCAGGAGTAGGGAGAGAGAGAGAGAGAGAGAGAGACCAGGAGTAGAGAGAGAGAGAGACCAGGAGTCGAGAGAGAGAGAGAGAGAGACCAGGAGTAGAGAGAGAGAGAGACCAGGAGTCGAGAGAGAGAGAGAGAGAGACCAGGAGTAGAGAGAGAGCAGAGAGAGAGACCAGGAGTCGAGAGAGAGAGAGAGAGAGACCAGGAGTAGAGACAGAGCAGAGAGAGAGACCAGTAGAGAGAGAGAGAGAGACCAGGAGTAGAGAAAGAGAGAGAGAGAGACCAGGAGTACAGAGAGAAAGAGACCAGGAGTAGAGAGAGAGCAGAGAGAGAGACCAGGAGTAGAGAGAGAGAGAGACCAGGAGTAGAGAGAGAGAGAGAGAGAGACCAGGAGTAGAGAAAGAGAGAGAGACCAGGAGTAGAGAGAGAGAGAGACCAGGAGTCGAGAGAGAGAGAGAGAGAGAGAGAGACCAGGAGTAGTGAGAGAGAGAGAGAGACCAGGAGTAGAGAGAGAGACAGAGAGAGAACCCGGAGTAGAGAGAGAGGGAGAGAGAGAGACCAGGAGTAGAGAGAGAGAGAGACCAGGACTAGAGAGAGAGAAAGAGAGAGAGAGAGAACCAGGAGTAGAGAGAGAGAGAGAGAAACCAGGAGTAGAGAGAGAGAGAGAGAGACCAGGAGTAGAGAGGGAGAGAGAGAACCAGGAGTAGAGAGAAAGAGAGAGAGAGACCAGGAGTCGAGAGAGAGAGAGAAAGAGAGAGAGGGACCAGGAGTAGAGAGAGAGAGAGAGAGAGACCAGGAGTAGAGAGAGAGAGAGAGTGACCAGGAGTAGAGAGAGAGAGAGACCAGGAGTAGGAGAGAGAGAGAGAGAGACCAGGAGCAGAGAGAGAGAGAGACCAGGAGTAGAGAGAGAGAGTGAAAGAGACCAGGAGTAGAGAGAGAGAGAGAGAGACCAGGAGTAGAGAGAGAGAGAGCAGAGAGAGAAACCAGGAGTAGAGAGAGAGATAGACCAGGAGTAGAGAGAGACCAGGAGTAGAGAGAGAGAGAGAGAACCAGGAGTAGAGAGAGAGAGAGAGAGACCAGGAGTAGAGAGAGAGAGCGAGAGTGACCAGGAGTAGAGTGAGAGAGAGAGACCAGGAGTAGAGAGAGAGAGACCAGGAGCAGAGAGAGAGAGAGAGACCAGGAGTAGGGAGAGAGAGAGAGAGAGAGAGTGAGACCAGGAGTCGAGAGAGAGAGAGACCAGGAGTCGAGAGAGAGAGAGAGAGAGACCAGGAGTAGAGAGAGAGCAGAGAGAGAGAGACCAGGAGTAGAGAGAGAGAGAGAGACCAGGAGTAGAGAAAGAGAGAGAGAGAGACCAGGAGTACAGAGAGAAAGAGACCAGGAGTAGAGAGAGAGAGAGCAGAGAGAGAGACCAGGAGTAGAGAGAGAGAGAGACCAGGAGTAGAGAGAGAGAGAGAGAGAGACCAGGAGTAGAGAAAGAGAGAGAGACCAGGAGTTGAGAGAGAGAGAGAGAGAGACCAGGAGTAGTGTGAGAGAGAGAGAGACCAGGAGTAGAGAGAGAGAGAGAGAGACCAGGAGTAGAGAGAGAGCAGAGAGAGAGACCAGGAGTAGAGAGAGAGAGAGAGAGAGAGAGAGAGACCAGGAATAGAGAGAGAGCAGAGAGAGAGACCAGGAGTAGAGAGAGAGAGAGAAACAGGAGAAGAGAGAGAGAGAGAGACCAGGAGTCGAGAGAGAGAGAGAGAGAAAGAGAGAGAGAGAGACCAGGAGTAGAGAGAGGGAGAGAGAGAGAGAGACCAGACCAGGAGTAGAGAGAGAGAGAGAGAGAGACCAGGAGTAGAGAAAGAGAGAGAGACCAGGAGTAGAGAGAGAGGGAGACCAGGAGTCGAGAGAGAGAGAGAGAGAGAGACCAGGAGTAGTGAGAGAGAGAGAGAGACCAGGAGTAGAGAGAGAGAGTGTCCAGGAGTGGAGAGAGATCAAGAGAGAGACCAGGAGTAGAGAGAGAGAGACCAGGAGCAGAGAGAGAGAGAGACCAGGAGTAGGGAGAGAGAGAGAGAGAGAGAGACCAGGAGTGGAGAGAGAGAGAGAGAGACCAGGAGTAGAGAGAGAGACAGAGAGAGAACCCGGAGTAGAGAGAGAGGGAGAGAGAGACCAGGAGTAGAGAGAGAGAGAGAGAGAGAGAGACCAGGACTAGAGAGAGAGAAAGAGAGAGAGAGACACCAGGAGTAGAGAGAGACCAGGAGTAGAGAGAGAGAGAGAGAGAACCAGGAGTAGAGAGAGAGAGAGAGAGAACCAGGGGTAGAGAGAGAGAGAGAGAAACCAGGAGTAGAGAGAGAGAGAGAGAGACCAGGAGTAGAGAGGGAGAGAGAGAACCAGGAGTAGAGAGAAAGAGAGAGAGAGACCAGGAGTCGAGAGAGAGAGAGAAAGAGAGAGAGAGACCAGGAGTAGAGAGAGAGAGACCAGGAGCAGAGAGAGAGAGAGACAAGGAGTAGGGAGAGAGAGAGAGAGAGAGACCAGGAGTAGAGAGAGAGAGTGAAAGAGACCAGGAGTAGAGAGAGAGAGAGACCAGGAGTAGAGAGAGAGAGAGCAGAGAGAGAAACCAGGAGTAGAGAGAGAGATAGACCAGGAGTAGAGAGAGACCAGGAGTAGAGAGAGAGAGAGAGAGAACCAGGAGTAGAGAGAGAGAGAGAGAGACCAGGAGTAGAGAGAGAGAGCGAGAGTGACCAGGAGTAGAGTGAGAGAGAGAGACCAGGAGTAGAGAGAGAGAGACCAGGAGCAGAGAGAGAGAGAGAGACCAGGAGTAGGAGAGAGAGAGAGAGAGAGAGACCAGGAGTAGAGAGAGAGAGAGAGAGACCAGGAGTCGAGAGAGAGAGAGAGAGAGACCAGGAGTAGAGAGAGAGCAGAGAGAGAGAGACCAGGAGTAGAGAGAGAGAGAGCAGAGAGAGAAACCAGGAGTAGAGAGAGAGATAGACCAGGAGTAGAGAGAGACCAGGAGTAGAGAGAGAGAGAGAGAGAACCAGGAGTAGAGAGAGAGAGAGAGAGAGACCAGGAGTAGAGAGAGAGAGCGAGAGTGACCAGGAGTAGAGTGAGAGAGAGAGACCAGGAGTAGAGAGAGAGAGACCAGGAGCAGAGAGAGAGAGAGAGACCAGGAGTAGGGAGAGAGAGAGAGAGAGAGAGACCAGGAGTAGAGAGAGAGAGAGAGACCAGGAGTCGAGAGAGAGAGAGAGAGAGACCAGGAGTAGAGAGAGAGAGACCAGGAGTCGAGAGAGAGAGAGAGAGAGACCAGGAGTAGAGAGAGAGAGAGACCAGGAGTCGAGAGAGAGAGAGAGAGAGACCAGGAGTAGAGAGAGAGCAGAGAGAGAGACCAGGAGTCGAGAGAGAGAGAGAGAGAGACCAGGAGTAGAGACAGAGCAGAGAGAGAGACCAGTAGAGAGAGAGAGAGAGACCAGGAGTAGAGAAAGAGAGAGAGAGAGACCAGGAGTACAGAGAGAAAGAGACCAGGAGTAGAGAGAGAGCAGAGAGAGAGACCAGGAGTAGAGAGAGAGAGAGACCAGGAGTAGAGAGAGAGAGAGAGAGAGACCAGGAGTAGAGAAAGAGAGAGAGACCAGGAGTAGAGAGAGAGAGAGACCAGGAGTCGAGAGAGAGAGAGAGAGAGAGACCAGGAGTAGTGAGAGAGAGAGAGAGACCAGGAGTAGAGAGAGAGACAGAGAGAGAACCCGGAGTAGAGAGAGAGGGAGAGAGAGAGACCAGGAGTAGAGAGAGAGAGAGACCAGGACTAGAGAGAGAGAAAGAGAGAGAGAGAGAACCAGGAGTCGAGAGAGAGAGAGAGAGAGAGACCAGGAGTAGTGAGAGAGAGAGAGAGACCAGGAGTAGAGAGAGAGACAGAGAGAGAACCCGGAGTAGAGAGAGAGGGAGAGAGAGAGACCAGGAGTAGAGAGAGAGAGAGACCAGGACTAGAGAGAGAGAAAGAGAGAGAGAGAGAACCAGGAGTAGAGAGAGAGAGAGAGAAACCAGGAGTAGAGAGAGAGAGAGAGAGACCAGGAGTAGAGAGGGAGAGAGAGAACCAGGAGTAGAGAGAAAGAGAGAGAGAGACCAGGAGTCGAGAGAGAGAGAGAAAGAGAGAGAGGGACCAGGAGTAGAGAGAGAGAGAGAGAGAGACCAGGAGTAGAGAGAGAGAGAGAGTGACCAGGAGTAGAGAGAGAGAGAGAGACCAGGAGTAGGGAGAGAGAGAGAGAGAGACCAGGAGCAGAGAGAGAGAGAGACCAGGAGTAGAGAGAGAGAGTGAAAGAGACCAGGTGTAGAGAGAGAGAGAGAGAGACCAGGAGTAGAGAGAGAGAGAGCAGAGAGAGAAACCAGGAGTAGAGAGAGAGATAGACCAGGAGTAGAGAGAGACCAGGAGTAGAGAGAGAGAGAGAGAGAACCAGGAGTAGAGAGAGAGAGAGAGAGACCAGGAGTAGAGAGAGAGAGCGAGAGTGACCAGTAGAGTGAGAGAGAGAGACCAGGAGTAGAGAGAGAGAGACCAGGAGCAGAGAGAGAGAGAGAGACCAGGAGTAGGGAGAGAGAGAGAGAGAGAGAGTGAGACCAGGAGTCGAGAGAGAGAGAGAGAGAGACCAGGAGTCGAGAGAGAGAGAGAGAGAGACCAGGAGTAGAGAGAGAGCAGAGAGAGAGAGACCAGGAGTAGAGAGAGAGAGAGAGACCAGGAGTAGAGAAAGAGAGAGAGAGAGACCAGGAGTACAGAGAGAAAGAGACCAGTAGAGAGAGAGAGAGCAGAGAGAGAGACCAGGAGTAGAGAGAGAGAGAGACCAGGAGTAGAGAGAGAGAGAGAGAGAGACCAGGAGTAGAGAAAGAGAGAGAGACCAGGAGTCGAGAGAGAGAGAGAGAGAGACCAGGAGTAGTGTGAGAGAGAGAGAGACCAGGAGTAGAGAGAGAGAGAGAGAGACCAGGAGTAGAGAGAGAGCAGAGAGAGAGACCAGGAGTAGAGAGAGAGAGAGAGAGAGAGACCAGGAATAGAGAGAGCAGAGAGAGAGACCAGGAGTAGAGAGAGAGAGAGAAACAGGAGAAGAGAGAGAGAGAGAGACCAGGAGTCGAGAGAGAGAGAGAGAGAAAGAGAGAGAGAGAGACCAGGAGTAGAGAGAGGGAGAGAGAGAGAGAGAGACCAGGAGTAGAGAGAGAGAGAGAGAGAGACCAGGAGTAGAGAAAGAGAGAGAGACCAGGAGTAGAGAGAGAGGGAGACCAGGAGTCGAGAGAGAGAGAGAGAGAGAGACCAGGAGTAGTGAGAGAGAGAGAGAGACCAGGAGTAGAGAGAGAGAGTGTTCAGGAGTGGAGAGAGATCAAGAGAGAGACCAGGAGTAGAGAGAGAGAGACCAGGAGCAGAGAGAGAGAGAGACCAGGAGTAGGGAGAGAGAGAGAGAGAGAGAGACCAGGAGTGGAGAGAGAGAGAGAGAGACCAGGAGTAGAGAGAGAGACAGAGAGAGAACCCGGAGTAGAGAGAGAGGGAGAGAGAGACCAGGAGTAGAGAGAGAGAGAGAGAGAGAGAGACCAGGACTAGAGAGAGAGAAAGAGAGAGAGAGACACCAGGAGTAGAGAGAGACCAGGAGTAGAGAGAGAGAGAGAGAGAACCAGGAGTAGAGAGAGAGAGAGAGAGAGAACCAGGGGTAGAGAGAGAGAGAGAGAAACCAGGAGTAGAGAGAGAGAGAGAGAGACCAGGAGTAGAGAGGGAGAGAGAGAACCAGGAGTAGAGAGAAAGAGAGAGAGAGACCAGGAGTCGAGAGAGAGAGAGAAAGAGAGAGAGAGACCAGGAGTAGAGAGAGAGAGACCAGGAGCAGAGAGAGAGAGAGACAAGGAGTAGGGAGAGAGAGAGAGAGAGAGACCAGGAGTAGAGAGAGAGAGTGAAAGAGACCAGGAGTAGAGAGAGAGAGAGACCAGGAGTAGAGAGAGAGAGAGACCAGGAGTAGAGAGAGAGAGAGCAGAGAGAGAAACCAGGAGTAGAGAGAGAGATAGACCAGGAGTAGAGAGAGACCAGGAGTAGAGAGAGAGAGAGAGAGAACCAGGAGTAGAGAGAGAGAGAGAGAGACCAGGAGTAGAGAGAGAGAGCGAGAGTGACCAGGAGTAGAGTGAGAGAGAGAGACCAGGAGTAGAGAGAGAGAGACCAGGAGCAGAGAGAGAGAGAGAGACCAGGAGTAGGGAGAGAGAGAGAGAGAGAGAGAGAGACCAGGAGTAGAGAGAGAGAGAGAGAGACCAGGAGTCGAGAGAGAGAGAGAGAGAGACCAGGAGTAGAGAGAGAGCAGAGAGAGAGAGACCAGGAGTAGAGAGAGAGAGAGCAGAGAGAGAAACCAGGAGTAGAGAGAGAGATAGACCAGGAGTAGAGAGAGACCAGGAGTAGAGAGAGAGAGAGAGAGAACCAGGAGTAGAGAGAGAGAGAGAGAGAGAGACCAGGAGTAGAGAGAGAGAGCGAGAGTGACCAGGAGTAGAGTGAGAGAGAGAGACCAGGAGTAGAGAGAGAGAGACCAGGAGCAGAGAGAGAGAGAGAGACCAGGAGTAGGGAGAGAGAGAGAGAGAGAGAGACCAGGAGTAGAGAGAGAGAGAGAGAGACCAGGAGTCGAGAGAGAGAGAGAGAGAGACCAGGAGTAGAGAGAGAGCAGAGAGAGAGAGACCAGGAGTAGAGAGAGAGAGAGAGAGACCAGGAGTAGAGAAAGAGAGAGAGAGAGAGAGAGAGAGACCAGGAGTAGAGAGAGAGAGACCAGGAGTAGAGAGAGAGAGCGAGAGTGACCAGGAGTAGAGTGAGAGAGAGAGACCAGGAGTAGAGAGAGAGAGACCAGGAGCAGAGAGAGAGAGAGAGACCAGGAGTAGGGAGAGAGAGAGAGAGAGAGAGACCAGGAGTAGAGAGAGAGAGAGAGAGACCAGGAGTCGAGAGAGAGAGAGAGAGAGAGACCAGGAGTAGAGAGAGAGCAGAGAGAGAGAGACCAGGAGTAGAGAGAGAGAGAGAGAGAGACCAGGAGAAGAGAAAGAGAGAGAGAGAGAGAGAGAGACCAGGAGTAGTGAGAGAGAGAGAGAGACCAGGAGTGGAGAGAGAGAGAGTCCAGGAGTGGAGAGAGATCGAGAGAGAGACCAGGAGTAGAGAGAGAGAGACCAGGAGCAGAGAGAGAGAGAGACACCAGGAGTAGAGAGAGAGAGAGCAGAGAGAGAGACCAGGAGTAGAGAGAGAGAGAGACCAGGAGTAGAGAGAGAGAGAGAGAGAGAGACCAGGAGTAGAGAAAGAGAGAGAGAGACCAGGAGTAGAGAGAGAGAGAGACCAGGAGTCGAGAGAGAGAGAGAGACCAGGAGTAGTGAGAGAGAGAGAGACCAGGAGTAGAGAGAGAGAGAGTCCAGGAGTGGAGAGAGATCGAGAGAGAGACCAGGAGTAGAGAGAGACAGACCAGGAGCAGAGAGAGAGAGAGAGACCAGGAGTCGGGAGAGAGAGAGAGAGAGTTAGAGACCAGGAGTAGAGAGAGAGAGAGAGACCAGGAGTCGAGAGAGACAGAGAGAGAGAGACCAGGAGTAGAGAGAGAGCAGAGAGAGAGACCAGGAGTAGAGAGAGAGAGAGAGAGAGAAACAGGAGAAGAGAGAGAGAGAGAGACCAGGAGTCGAGAGAGAGAGAGAGAGAGAAAGAGAGAGAGACCAGGAGTAGAGAGAGGGAGAGAGAGAGAGAGACCAGGAGTAGAGAGAGAGAGAGAGAGAACCAGGAGTAGAGAGAGAGAGAGAGAGAGAACCAGGAGTAGAGAGAGAGAGAGAGAAACCAGGAGTAGAGAGAGAGAGAGAGACCAGGAGTAGAGAGAGAGACCAGGAGTCGAGAGAGAGAGAGAGAGAGACCAGGTGTAGTGAGAGAGAGAGAGAGACCAGGAGTAGAGAGAGAGAGTGTCCAGGAGTGGAGAGAGATCGAGAGAGAGACCAGGAGTAGAGAGAGAGAGACCAGGCGCAGAGAGAGAGCGAGACCAGGAGTAGGGAGAGAGAGAGAGAGAGAGAGACCAGGAGTGGAGAGAGAGAGAGAGAGACCAGGAGTAGAGAGAGAGACAGAGAGAGAACCCGGAGTAGAGAGAGAGGGAGAGAGAGACCAGGAGTAGAGAGAGAGAGAGACCAGGACTAGAGAGAGAGAAAGAGAGAGAGAGAGACACCAGGAGTAGAGAGAGACCAGGAGTAGAGAGAGAGAGAGAGAGAACCAGGAGTAGAGAGAGAGAGAGAGAGAACCAGGAGTAGAGAGAGAGAGAGAGAAACCAGGAGTAGAGAGAGAGAGAGAGAGACCAGGAGTAGAGAGGGAGAGAGAGAACCAGGAGTAGAGGAAAAGAGAGAGAGCGACCAGGAGTCGAGAGAGAGAGAAAGAGAGAGAGAGACAGGAGTAGAGAGAGAGAGAGAGTGACCAGGAGTAGAGAGAGAGAGAGAGAACCAGGAGCAAGAGAGAGAGAGAGACGAGGAGTAGGGGAGAGAGAGAGAGAGAGAGACCAGGAGTAGAGAGAGAGAGTGAAAGAGACCAGGAGTAGAGAGAGAGAGAGAGAGACCAGGAGTAGAGAGAGAGAGAGCAGAGAGAGAAACCAGGAGTAGAGAGAGAGAGAGCAGAGAGAGAAACCAGGAGTAGAGAGAGAGATAGACCAGGAGTAGAGAGAGACCAGGAGTAGAGAGAGAGAGAGAGAGAACCAGGAGTAGAGAGAGAGAGAGAGAGACCAGGAGTAGAAGAGAGAGAGCGAGAGTGACCAGGAGTCGAGTGAGAGAGAGACCAGGAGTAGAGAGAGAGAGTCCAGGAGTGGAGAGAGATCGAGAGAGAGACCAGGAGTAGAGAGAGAGAGACCAGGAGCAGAGAGAGAGAGAGAGACCAGGAGTCGGGAGAGAGAGAGAGAGAGAGAGACCAGGAGTAGAGAGAGAGAGACCAGGAGTCGAGAGAGAGAGAGAGAGAGACCAGGAGTAGAGAGAGAGCAGAGAGAGACCAGGAGTAGAGAGAGAGAGAGAGAGAAACAGGAGAAGAGAGAGAGAGAGAGACCAGGAGTCGAGAGAGAGAGAGAGAAAGAGAGAGAGAGAGACCAGGAGTAGAGAGAGAGAGTCCAGGAGTGGAGAGAGATCGAGAGAAGCCAGGAGTAGAGAGAGAGAGACCAGGAGCAGAGAGAGAGAGAGAGACCAGGAGTCGGGAGAGAGAGAGAGAGAGAGAGAGACCAGGAGTAGAGAGAGAGAGACCAGGAGTCGAGAGAGAGAGACCAGGAGTAGAGAGAGAGCAGAGAGAGACCAGGAGTAGAGAGAGAGAGAGAGAGAGAAACAGGAGAAAGAGAGAGAGAGAGACCAGGAGTCGAGAGAGAGAGAGAGAAAGAGAGAGAGAGAGACCAGGAGTAGAGAGAGGGAGAGAGAGAGAGAGACCAGGAGTAGAGAGAGAGAGCAGAGAGAGAGACCAGGAGTAAGAGAGAGAGAGACCAGGAGTAGAGAGAGAGAGAGAGAGAGAGACCAGGAGTAGAGAAGAGAGAGAGAGAGAGACCAGGAGTAGAGAGAGAGAGAGACCAGGAGTCGAGAGAGAGAGAGAGAGAGAGAGAGACCAGGAGTAGTGAGAGAGAGAGAGACCAGGAGTAGAGAGAGAGAGAGTCCAGGAGTAGAGAGAGATAGAGAGAGAACCAGGAGTAGAGAGAGAGAGTGAAAGAGACCAGGAGTAGAGAGAGAGAGAGAGAGACCAGGAGTAGAGAGAGAGAGAGCAGAGAGAGAGACCAGGAGTAGAGAGAGAGAGAGACCAGGAGTAGAGAGAGTGAAAGAGACCAGGAGTGGAGAGAGAGAGAAAACCAGGAATAGAGAGAGAGAGAGAGAGAGAGACCAGGAGTAGAGAAAGAGAGAGAGAGACACCAGGAGTAGAGAGAGAGAGAGCAGAGAGAGAGACCAGGAGTAGAGAGAGAGAGAGACCAGGAGTAGAGAGAGAGAGAGAGAGAGACCAGGAGTAGAGAAAGAGAGAGAGAGACCAGGGGAGTAGAGAGAGAGAGAGACCAGGAGTCGAGAGAGAGAGAGAGAGAGAGAGAGAGACCAGGAGTAGTGAGAGAGAGAGAGACCAGGAGTAGAGAGAGAGAGTCCAGGAGTGGAGAGAGATCGAGAGAGAGACCAGGAGTAGAGAGAGAGAGACCAGGAGCAGAGAGAGAGAGAGAGACCAGGAGTCGGGAGCGAGAGAGAGAGAGAGAGACCAGGAGTAGAGAGAGAGAGACCAGGAGTCGAGAGAGAGAGAGAGACCAGGAGTAGAGAGAGAGCAGAGAGAGAGACCAGGAGTAGAGAGAGAGAGAGAGAGAGAAACAGGAGAAGAGAGAGAGAGAGAGACCAGGAGTCGAGAGAGAGAGAGAGAAAGAGAGAGAGAGAGACCAGGAGTAGAGAGAGGGAGAGAGAGAGAGAGACCAGGAGTAGAGAGAGAGCAGAGAGAGAGAGACCAGGAGTAGAGAGAGAGAGAGACCAGGAGTAGAGAGAGAGAGAGAGAGAGACCAGGAGTAGAGAAAGAGAGAGAGAGAGACCAGGAGTAGAGAGAGAGAGAGACCAGGAGTCGAGAGAGAGAGAGAGAGAGAGAGTGACCAGGAGTAGTGAGAGAGAGAGAGACCAGGAGTAGAGAGAGAGAGAGTCCAGGAGTAGAGAGAGATAGAGAGAGAACCAGGAGTAGAGAGAGAGAGTGAAAGAGACCAGGAGTAGAGAGAGAGAGAGAGACCAGGAGTAGAGAGAGAGAGAGCAGAGAGAGAGACCAGGAGTAGAGAGAGAGCGAGACCAGGAGTAGAGAGAGTGAAAGAGACCAGGAGTGGAGAGAGAGAGAAAACCAGGAATAGAGAGAGAGAGAGAGAGAGAGAAACAGGAGTAGAGAGAGAGAGAGAGAGACCAGGAGTCGAGAGAGAGAGAGAGAAAGAGAGAGAGAGAGACCAGGAGTAGAGAGAGGGAGAGAGAGAGAGAGACCAGGAGTAGAGAGAGAGAGCAGAGAGAGAGACCAGGAGTAGAGAGAGAGAGAGACCAGGAGTAGAGAGAGTGAGAGAGACCAGGAGTAGAGAGAGAGAGAGACCAGGAGTAGAGAGAGTGAAAGAGACCAGGAGTAGAGAGAGAGAGAGAGAACCAGGAATAGAGAGAGAGAGAGAGAACCAGGAATAGAGAGAGAGAGAGAGAGAAACAGGAGTAGAGAGCGAGAGAGAGACCAGGAGTCGAGAGAGAGAGAGAGAGAGAAAGAGAGAGAGAGAGACCAGGAGTAGAGAGAGGGAGAGAGAGAGAGAGACCAGGAGTAGAGAGAGGGAGAGAGAGAGAGAGACCAGGAGTAGAGAGAGAGAGAGAGACCAGGAGTAGAGAGAGAGAGAGAGAGACCAGGAGTAGAGAGAGAGAGAGAGAGAGAACCAGGAATAGAGAGAGAGAGAGAGAGAGAGAAACAGGAGTAGAGAGAGAGAGAGAGACCAGGAGTTGAGAGAGAGAGAGAGAAAGAGAGAGAGAGAGACCAGGAGTAGAGAGAGAGAGAGAGAACCAGGAGTAGAGAGAGAGGGAGAGAGAGACCAGGAGTAGAGAGAGAGAGACCAGGAGTAGAGAGAGAGAGAGAGAGAGAGTGAGTGAGAGAGAGAGAGAGAGATAGAGAGAGAGACCAGGAGTAGAGAGAGAGAGACAGAGACCAGGAGTAGTGAGAGGGAGAGAACCAGGACGAGAAAGAGAAAGAGAGAGAGAAAGAGAGACCAGGAGTAGAAAGAGAGAGAGAGAGACCAGGAGTAGAGAGAGAGAGAGAGACCAGGAGTAGAAAGAGAGAGAGAGAGAGAGAGAGAGAACCAGGAGTAGAGAGAGAGGGAGCGAGAGAACCAGGAGTAGAGAGAGAGAGAGGCCAGGAGTAGAGAGAGAGAGAGAGAGAACCAGGAATAGAGAGAGAGAGAGAACCAGGAGTAGAGAGAGAGAGAGACCAGGAGTAGAGAGAGAGAGGGAGAGACCAGGAGTAGAGAGAGAGAGAGACCAGGAGTAAAGAGGGAGAGAGAGAGTGAGAGACCATGAGTAGAGAGAGAGAGAGAGACCAGGAGTAGAGAGAGAGAGACCAGGAGTAGAGGGAGAGAGAGAGAGAGAGAGAGAGAGAGAGACCAGGAGTAGAGGGAGAGAGAGAGAGAGAGTGATCAGGAGTAGAGAGAGAGGGAGAACCAGGAGAGAGAGAGAGAGAGAGAGAGAGAGAGAGACCAGGAGTAGAGAGAGAGAGAGGGAGAGAGAGACCAGGAGTAGAGAGAGAGAAAGAGAGAGAGAGAAAGAGAGAGAGAGAGAGACACCAGGAGTAGAGAGAGACCAGGAGTAGAGAGAGAGAGAGAGAGAACCAGGAGTAGAGAGAGAGAGAGAGAGAGAGAGAGAACCAGGAGTAGAGAGAGAGAGAGAGAGACCAGGAGTAGTGAGAGAGAGAGAGAGACCAGGAGTAGAGAGAGAGAGAGTCCAGGAGTGGAGAGAGATCGAGAGAGAGACCAGGAGTAGAGAGAGAGAGACCAGGAGCAGAGGGAGAGAGAGAGACCAGGAGTAGGGAGAGAGAGAGAGAGAGAGAGACCAGGAGTAGAGAGAGAGAGAGAGACCAGGAGTCGAGAGAGAGAGAGAGAGAGAGACCAGGAGTAGAGAGAGAGCAGAGAGAGAGACCAGGAGTAGAGAGAGAGAGAGAGACCAGGAGTAGAGAAAGAGAGAGAGAGAGACCAGGAGTAGAGAGAGAGAGAGCAGAGAGAGAGACCAGGAGTAGAGAGAGAGAGAGACCAGGAGTAGAGAGAGAGAGAGAGAGACCAGGAGTAGAGAAAGAGAGAGAGAGAGACCAGGAGTAGAGAGAGAGAGAGACCAGGAGTCGAGAGAGAGAGAGAGAGAGAGAGACCAGGAGTAGTGAGAGAGAGAGAGAGACCAGGAGTAGAGAGAGAGAGAGTCCAGGAGTAGAGAGAGATAGAGAGAGAACCAGGAGTAGAGAGAGAGAGTGAAAGAGACCAGGTGTAGAGAGAGAGAGAGAGACCAGGAGTAGAGAGAGAGAGAGCAGAGAGAGAGACCAGGATTAGAGAGAGAGAGAGAGAGACCAGGAGTAGTGAGAGAAAGAGAGAGAGACCAGGAGTAGAGAGAGAGAGAGAGACCAGGAGTGGAGAGAGAGCAGAGAGAGAGACCAGGAGTAGAGAGAGAGAGACCAGGAGTAGAGAGAGTGAGAGAGACCAGGAGTAGAGAGAGAGAGAGACCAGGAGTAGAGAGAGTGAAAGAGACCAGGAGTAGAGAGAGAGAGAGAACCAGGAGTAGAGAGAGAGAGAGACCAGGAGTAGAGAGAGAGATGGAGAGACCAGGAGTAGAGAGAGAGAGAGACCAGGAGTAAAGAGAGAGAGAGTGAGAGACCATGAGTAGAGAGAGAGAGGGAGACCAGGAGTAGAGAGAGAGAGAGAGACCAGGAGTAGAGGGAGAGAGAGAGAGAGAGAGACCAGGAGTAGAGAGAGAGAGAGAGAGAGAGAGAGACCAGGAGTAGAGAGACAGAGAGAGGGAGAGAGAGACCAGGAGTAGAGAGAGAGTTGGAGAGACCAGGACTAGAGAGAGAGAAAGAGAGAGGGAGAAAGAGAGAGAGAGAGACACCAGGAGTAGAGAGAGACCAGGAGTAGAGAGAGAGAGAACCAGGAGTAGAGAGAGAGAGAGAGAAACCAGGAGTAGAGGGAGAGAGACCAGGAGCAGAGAGAGAGAGAGACCAGGAGTAGAGAGAGAGAGAGAGAGAGAGAGAGACCAGGAGTAGAGAGAGAGAGAGAGAGAGACCAGGACTCGAGAGAGAGAGAGAAAGAGAGAGAGAGACCAGGAGTAGAGAGAGAGAGAGAGAGAGAGAGAGACCAGGAGTAGAGAGAGAGAGAGAGTGACCAGGAGTAGAGAGAGAGAGAGAGACCAGGAGTAGAGGGAGAGAGACCAGGAGCAGAGAGAGAGAGAGACCAGGAGTAGAGAGAGAGAGAGAGAGAGAGAGTGACCAGGAGTAGAGAGAGAGAGAGAGACCAGGAGTAGAGGGAGAGAGACCAGGAGCAGAGAGAGAGAGAGACCAGGAGTAGGGAGAGAGAGAGACCAGGAGTAGGGAGAGAGAGAGAGAGAACCAGGAGTAGAGAGAGAGAGAGAGAGAGAACCAGGAGTAGAGAGAGAGAGAGAGAAACCAGGAGTAGAGAGAGAGAGAGAGAGAGACCAGGAGTCGAGAGAGAGAGAGAAAGAGAGAGAGAGAGAGACCAGGAGTAGAGAGAGAGAGAGAGAGAGAGAGACCAGGAGTAGAGAGAAAGAGAGAGAGAGACCAGGAGTAGAGAGAGAGAGAGAGAGAGAGAGACCAGGAGTAGAGAGAGAGAGAGAGAGAGAGAGAGAGACCAGTAGAGAGAGAGAGAGAGTGACCAGGAGTAGAAAGAGAGAGAGAGACCAGGAGTAGAGAGAGAGAGACCAGGAGCAGAGAGAGAGAGAGATCAGGAGTAGGGAGAGAGAGAGAGAGAGACCAGGAGTAGAGAGAGAGAGTGAAAGAGACCAGGAGTAGAGAGAGAGAGAGAGAGACCAGGAGTAGAGAGAGAGAGAGCAGAGAGAGAAACCAGGAGTAGAGAGAGAGAGAGACCCGGAGTAGAGAGAGACCAGGAGTAGAGAGAGAGAGAGAGAGAACCAGGAGTAGAGAGAGAGAGAGACCAGGAGTAGAGAGAGAGAGCGAGAGTGACCAGGAGTAGAGAGAGAGAGAGAGACCAGGAGTAGAGAGAGAGAGACCAGGAGCAGAGACAGAGAGAGAGACCAGGAGTAGGGAGAGACAGAGAGAGAGAGAGACCAGGAGTAGAGAGAGAGAGTGAAAGAGACCAGGAGTAGAGAGAGAGAGAGAGAGAGAGAGACCAGGAGTAGAGATAGAGAGAGCAGAGAGAGAAACCAGGAATAGAGAGAGAGAGAGAGACCAGGAGTAGAGAGAGAGAGAGAGAGAGAGACCAGGAGTAGAGAGAAAGAGAGAGAGAGACCAGGAGTAGAGAGAGAGAGAGAGAGAGAACCAGGAGTAGAGAGAGAGAGAGAGCGAGAGTGACCAGGAGTAGAGAGAGAGAGAGAGACCAGGAGTAGAGAGAGAGAGACCAGGAATAGAGACAGAGAGAGAGACCAGGAGTAGAGAGAGAGAGAGCAGAGAGAGAAACCAGGAGTAGAGAGAGAGAGAGACCAGGAGTAGAGAGAGACCAGGAGTAGAGAGAGAGAGAGAGAGAACCAGGAGTAGAGAGAGAGAGAGACCAGGAGTAG
This sequence comes from Pristiophorus japonicus, assembly GCF_044704955.1. NCBI lineage: Eukaryota > Metazoa > Chordata > Chondrichthyes > Pristiophoridae > Pristiophorus > Pristiophorus japonicus. The sequence goes on from NC_091990.1 coordinate 26,502,966, forward strand.
AGAGAGAGAGCGAGAGTGACCAGGAGTAGAGAGAGAGAGAGAGACCAGGAGTAGAGAGAGAGAGACCAGGAGCAGAGACAGAGAGAGAGACCAGGAGTAGGGAGAGACAGAGAGAGAGAGAGACCAGGAGTAGAGAGAGAGAGTGAAAGAGACCAGGAGTAGAGAGAGAGAGAGAGAGAGAGAGACCAGGAGTAGAGATAGAGAGAGCAGAGAGAGAAACCAGGAATAGAGAGAGAGAGAGAGACCAGGAGTAGAGAGAGAGAGAGAGAGAGAGACCAGGAGTAGAGAGAAAGAGAGAGAGAGACCAGGAGTAGAGAGAGAGAGAGAGAGAGAACCAGGAGTAGAGAGAGAGAGAGAGTGAGACCAGGAGTAGAGAGAGAGAGCGAGAGTGACCAGGAGTAGAGAGAGAGAGAGAGACCAGGAGTAGAGAGAGAGAGACCAGGAGCAGAGACAGAGAGAGAGACCAGGAGTAGGGAGAGACAGAGAGAGAGAGAGACCAGGAGTAGAGAGAGAGAGTGAAAGAGACCAGGAGTAGAGAGAGAGAGAGAGAGAGAGAGAGAGAGAGACCAGGAGTAGAGATAGAGAGAGCAGAGAGAGAAACCAGGAATAGAGAGAGAGAGAGAGACCAGGAGTAGAGAGAGAGAGAGAGAGAACCAGGAGTAGAGAGAGAGAGAGAGAGAGAACCAGGAGTAGAGAGAGAGAGAGAGAACCAGGAGTAGAGAGAAAGAGAGAGAGAGACCAGGAGTAGAGAGAGAGAGAGAGAGAGACCAGGAGTCGAGAGAGAGAGAGAGAAAGAGAGAGAGAGAGAGACCAGGAGTAGAGAGAGAGAGAGAGAGAACCAGGAGTAGAGAGAGAGAGAGAGAGAGAACCAGGAGTAGAGAGAGAGAGAGAGAACCAGGAGTAGAGAGAAAGAGAGAGAGAGACCAGGAGTAGAGAGAGAGAGAGAGAGAGACCAGGAGTCGAGAGAGAGAGAGAGAAAGAGAGAGAGAGAGAGACCAGGAGTAGAGAGAGAGAGAGAGAGAGAGAGACCAGGAGTAGAGAGAGAGAGAGAGTGACCAGGAGTAGAGAGAGAGAGAGAGACCAGGAGTAGAGAGAGATAGACCAGGAGCAGAGAGAGAGAGAGACCAGGAGTAGGGAGAGAGAGAGAGAGAACCAGGAGTAGAGAGAGAGAGAGAGAACCAGGAGTAGAGAGAGAGAGAGAAACCAGGAGTAGAGAGAGAGAGAGAGAGACCAGGAGTAGAGAGAGAGAGAGAGAACCAGGAGTAGAGAGAAAGAGAGAGAGAGACCAGGAGTAGAGAGAGAGAGAGAGAGAGACCAGGAGTCGAGAGAGAGAGAAAGAGAGAGAGAGAGAGACCAGGAGTAGAGAGAGAGAGAGAGAACCAGGAGTAGAGAGAGAGAGAGAGACCAGGAGTAGAGAGAGAGAGAGAGCGAGAGTGACCAGGAGTAGAGAGAGAGAGAGACCAGGAGTAGAGAGAGAGAGACCAGGAGCAGAGACAGAGAGAGAGACCAGGAGTAGAGAGAGACAGAGAGAGAAAGAGACCAGGAGTAGAGAGAGAGAGTGAAAGAGACCAGGAGTAGAGAGAGAGAGAGAGAGAGAGACCAGGAGTAGAGATAGAGAGAGCAGAGAGAGAAACCAGGAATAGAGAGAGAGAGAGACCAGAAGTAGAGAGAGACCAGGAGTAGAGAGAGAGAGAGAGAGACCAGGAGTTGGGAGAGAGAGAGAGAGAGAGAGAGAGACCAGGAGTAGAGAGAGAGAGCAGAGAGAGAAACCAGGAATAGAGAGAGAGAGAGACCAGGAGTAGAGAGAGAGAGAGAGAACCAGGAGTAGAGAGAGAGAGAGAAACCAGGAGTAGAGAGAGAGAGAGACCAGGAGTAGAGAGAGAGAGAGAGAACCAGGAGTAGAGCGAAAGAGAGAGTGAGACCAGGAGTAGAGAGAGAGAGAGAGAGACCAGGAGTAGAGAGAGAGAGAGAGACCAGGAGTAGAGAGAGAGAGAGACCAGGAGCAGAGAGTGAGACCAGGAGTAGTGAGAGAGAGAGAGAGAGAGAGAGACCAGGAGTAGAGAGAGAGAAAGAGAGAGAGGGAAAGAGAGAGAGAGAGAGACCAGGAGTAGAGAGAGAGAGACCAGGAGTAGAGAGAGAGAGAGAGAGAGAGACCAGGATTGGAGAGAGAGAAAGAGAGAGAGAGAAAGAGAGAGAGAGAGAGAGAGACACCAGGAGTAGAGAGAGACCAGGAGTAGAGAGAGAGAGAGAAAACCAGGAGTAGAGAGAGAGAGAGAGAGAGAACCAGGAGTAGAGAGAGAGAGAGAAACTAGGAGTAGAGAGAGAGAGACCAGGAGTCGAGAGAGAGAGAGAGAACCAGGAGTAGAGAGAAAGAGAGAGAGAGACCAGGAGTAGAGAGAGAGAGACCAGGAGTAGAGAGAGAGAGAGAGAGACCAGGAATAGAGAGAGAGAGAGACCAGGAGCAGAGAGAGAGAGAGACCAGGAGTAGAGAGAGAGAGAGAGAGAGACCAGGAGTAGAGAGAGAGAGAGTGAGAGAGAGACCAGGAGTAGAGAGAGAGAGAGGCCAGGAGTAGAGAGAGAGAGAAAGACCAGGAGTAGTGAGAGAGAGAGAGAGAGAGAGACCAGGAGTAGAGAGAGAGAGTGAAAGAGACCAGGAGTAGAGAGAGAGAGAGAGACCAGGAGTAGAGAGAGAGAGAGCAGAGAGAGAATCCAGGAGTAGAGAGAGAGAGATACCAGGAGTAGAGAAAGAGAGAGAGAGAGACCAGGAGTAGAGAGAGAGAGAGACAAGGAGTAGAGAGAGAGAGAGCAGAGAGAGAGACCAGGAGTAGAGAGAGAGAGACCAGGAGCAGAGAGAGAGAGTGAGACCAGGAGTAGAGAGAGAGAGAGAGAGAGAGACCAGGAGTAGAGAGAGAGAGAGAGAGAGACCAGGAGTCGAGAGAGAGAGAGAGAGAGACCAGGAGTAGAGAGAGAGCAGAAAGAGAGACCAGGAGTAGAGAGAGAGAGAGAGAGAGACCAGGAGTAGAGAAAGAGAGAGAGAGAGAGACCAGGAGTAGAGAGAGAGAGAGACCAGGAGTAGAGAGAGAGAGAGCAGAGAGAGAGACCAGGAGTAGAGAGAGAGAGAGACCAGGAGTAGAGAGAGAGAGAGAGAGAGACCAGGAGTAGAGAAAGAGAGAGAGACCAGGAGTAGAGAGAGAGAGAGAGTGACCAGGAGTAGAGAGAGCGAGAGTCCAGGAGTAGAGAGAGATAGAGAGAGAACCAGGAGTAGAGAGAGAGAGTGAAAGAGACCAGGCGTCGAGAGAGAGAGAGAGAGAGAGACCAGGAGTAGTGAGAGAGAGAGAGAGACCAGGAGTAGTGAGAGAGAGAGAGACCAGGAGTACAGAGAGAGAGAGCAGAGAGAGAGACCAGGAGTAGAGAGAGAGAGAGAGAGACCAGGAGTAGTGAGAGAAAGAGAGAGAGACCAGGAGTAGAGAGAGAGAGAGAGAGAGACCAGGAGTAGAGAGAGAGAGAGCAGAGAGAGAGACCAGGAGTAGAGAGAGAGAGAGACCACGAGTAGAGAGAGTGAGAGAGACCAGGAGTAGAGAGAGAGAGAGACCAGGAGTAGAGAGAGAGAGAGAGACCAGGAGTAGAGAGAGTGAGAGAGACCAGGAGTAGAGAGAGTGAGAGAGACCAGGAGTAGAGAGAGAGAGAGAGACCAGGGGTAGAGAGAGAGAGAGAGACCAGGAGTAGAGACTATCTTCCAACCTCAATAAACTTCAGCTCACCCGGAGCTGTGCTGTAACGTTAATTTGAACCTTGTAGAGAGAGACACAGGTTCTGTGTGCTGTCTCCTTGGCATGACCTGTTGGTGCTCGTGTAGCAGGATTGCAGCAGGTTCAGGAAAGTGCAGCAAGGATAATTATCAACTCAGTGCCCTAACTCATGAGGAGATCCTTTCACTACTGACTGTGCTGCAGGGAAAGTCTCTCACTCTCCCCTGGTACATGAGGGCGTTAGTCACAAGCAGCATTTGCAAGAAAATGAATGAGGAATAAAATCTTGTCAGGAGATATCACCGGGAACATTGTACAATGAACAAGGCAAGTACAGTGTGTTCTGTGTGGTGTCTCTTAGCAGTGTGCTATTGCAGACAAGTAGTTTGTCTGTGAGCTGTGACCTAGCAACATGCTGTCCCCTAGCAACTGACACGGTGACTCTGCAGTGGAACCTCCCTCTGTATATAATTGTGTACAAAACATGGCCGAATACCGGCCTTTTAGAAAGGAGGTTTGAGTACCTTATGCTATGAAAGAATTGAGACAGAAGGAAATATGTACATGGACTTTCAGAGGCATTTGATAATGTTCCACACAAGGGATTATCAGCAAAAATGAGAGCACATGCAATTGGAGAGAGCCTTGGGTTGGTAATTGGTTGGAAGCTTGGAGACAGGGAGTGGGGATAAAGGTTTTGTTCTCTGTCATGTATGTACATGCTGTTCGTAGCCACCAGATGGTGTCATTGTTGGAGGCCACTGAGCAGCATGCAGATGGTGCTGCTCGGGTATAAAAGGCCAGCCATTTTGTGAGTCATACCTTTTGGGCTGTAATAAAGCAGAGCCAAGGTTGTACCTTGTTCAGTTAAACAGTACTCAGTTTGAACCTTTATTGCATACATAACAGTTGGTGACGAGAATACAAGAACCTTTGTTTGCAAAATGAGCATGATTGGATTTTTAGAGCGATTCGTGGAGGGAGAAGATTAGGCAGACTTTGTGAGCTGTGGCCAACAAAATTAAGTGGGTCAACGATGCAGATCTGCATCGGGCTGTGTTCCTCACTGTGTGCGGTTCAAAGGTCTACGGTCTGATAACGAATCTACTCATGCCTAGTGATCCAACAGAGACAACGTACGAGGAGTTGTGTACATTGGTACGGGAGCACCTCAAGCCATGGCATCATCATCTCGAGATACGGGTTTTATATACGCGTTCGATCGGAGGGCCAGAGCGTGGCGGAATTCGTTGCTGACTGTGCAAGTTCAGGATGGTGTTGGCAGACATGCTGTGGGACTTCTTTGTTATCGGTATCAACCACGAGGTGATTCTGCGCAAACTTCTGGCGGTGGAGGAGTTGGATTTAAAAAGGGCCATCCAGATCGCTCAAGCATGTATGACGACGGACAGGAGTTTAAAGCAAATATCGGTGAAGGACCAAACCTCGGCAAGTTCTGTAAATGCAATTGATTCGGAGTTCGGCAGAGCGGCACATGGCAGGGCCTATCCGGCTGCGTTCGCGAAACCTGTGGCTGCCCAAAGTCCGCCAGCGGGAATATATCCGACTTCTCCATGTTGGCGTTGTGGGGGAAATCATCGGCACCAGCAGTGCCGATTTAAGCAATATAGTTGCAAAGGCTGTCTGAGAGTGGGGCATCTCCAGCGCAAATGTCCATAGAAGAGCAAGCGAGCTGTGACACACCACGTGGAGGATGAGAGTCAGACTAGTGTGGATCCAAATACGCAATCGGAGATGCCAGAGGAGGAAGTATATGGGCTGTACTCTTTCATAACCAAGAGTAAATCAATTTTGATTAACGTGAAGTTTAACGGGATACCGGTATCGATGGAACTGGACACAGGGGCGAGTCAATCAACCATGAATGAGAGGGCATTTAATAAGCTGTGGGATACTAAGACTGTGAGGCCCAGGCTGAGCCCTGTCAACGCCAAGCTGCGCACATACACCAAAGAACTGATAAAGGTGATTGGCAGTGCACAAATTAATGTGTTGTATAACGGTGCGGTTCATGAGTTACCGCTGTGGATTGTTCCAGGCAATGGCCCAATGCTGCTGGGCAGGAGCTGGTTGGAGAAAATCAGATGCGACTGGAACGACATAAAGGCGTTGTCGTCGGAGGAAGATACATGTGCCCAAGTATTGAGCAAGTTCCCCTCGTGTTCGAACCGGGTATCGGCAACTTCACGGGAGCCAAGGTGCAGATCCACGTGGACTCAGATGCAAGACCCGTCCATCATAAAGCTCGGGCATGAGGGAAAAGGTCGAAATTGAACAAACTCCAGCGTGAAGGGATCATATCACCGGTCGAATTTAATGAAAGGGTCAGCCCCATTGTTCCTGTGCTGAAAAGTGATGACACAGTCAGAATCTGTGGAGACTACAAGGCTACCATCAACAGGGTTTTGAAACAAGATCAGTACCCATTACCAAAGGCTGATGACTTGTTTGCGACGCTAGCCGGAGGGAAGTCATTCACAAAACTGGACTTGACGTTGGCCTATATGACGCAGGAGTTGGTCGAGACGTCGAAGAGACTTACGTGCATTAACATGCACAGAGGACTGTTTAGTTACCACAGGTGCCCGTTTGGAATTCGCTCGGCTGCAGCAATATTCCACAGGAATATGGAAAGTCTACGGAAGTCCGTTCCCAGAACCATCGTATTCCAAGATGACATCCCGATCACAGGTCATGACTCCAAAAAACATCTGAACAACCTGAAAGAGGTTCTATTGCGTTTGGACAGAGTGGAACTCAGACTTAAACGCTCGAAGTGAGTCTTCATGGCACCAGAGGAAAATCGCCGCTGATGGCATCAGACCTACTGACGTGAAAACCAAAGCCATCAAGAATGTACCCAAGCCGCAGAACGTGACAGAGCTGCATTCGTTCCTGGGTCTACTCAACTACTTTGGTAACTTCCTACCTAAACTGAGCACCTTACTTGAACCACTGCACATGCTATTGAGAGAAGGCAACAACTGGGTGTGGGGCGCATTGCAAGACAGAGCTTTCGAGAATGCCACCAATCTGCTTTGCTCAAACAAGCTGCTGGTACATTATGACCCATGTAAATGTTTAGTTTTGGCCTGTGACGAATCGTCATATGGAATTGGTTGCGTGTTACAACAAGCCAATGAGTCGGGGAAACTTCAACCTGTTGCGTATGCATCCAAAAGTTTGTCTAAAGCAGAAAGAGCTTACAGTATGGTAGAAAAAGAAGCTTTAGCGTGTGTGTATGGTGTTAAAAAGATGCATCAATACCTGTTCAGTCTGAGGTTTGAATTTGAGACCGATCACAAGCTGCTCATTTCGTTGTTTTCCAAGAGCAAAGGTGGGCACTGACATTACCTGCCTATGATGATGTCATTCGCCACAGACCTGGCACAGAGAATTGTGCCGATGCTTTGAGCCGGTTGCCGTTGACCACACCAGATGTGGAAACGCCACAACCGGCAGATTTAATGTTAATCATGGATGCTTTTGAGAGTGAAGGTACCCCTGTCACGGCTCAACAAGTTAAGACCTGGACCAACCAGGACCTGATATTATCAGTGGTAAAGGGTTGCATCCTCAAAGGGGATTGGCCTGCCATACCTAAGCAAATGTGTGAGGAGGCCAAACCGTACATTTATCACAAGGATGAACTGTTTATTCAAGCGGATTGCATATTGTGGGGCAATCGAGTTGTAATGCCTAAGAAAGGGAGAGAGAAGTTTGTGCGTGAGTTACACAGCACACATCCTGGTATAGTGATGATGAAGGCCATCGCCAGGACCTATGTATGGTAGCCAGGAATTGATTCTGAGCTGGAAGCATGCATGCATCAGTGCAACACCTGCATGCAGCTCAGCAAAGCACCAGCGGAATCGCCGCTGAGTCTGTGGTCATGGCCATCCAGACCTTGGTCCAGGATCCATGTAGATTTTGCAGGTCCCTTCCTGGGCAAGATGTTTTTAGTGGTGGTGGATGCTTATTCGAAGTGGATAGAATGCAAAATCATGTCATCCAGTATGTCCACGGCAACCATAGAGAATCTCAATGTCATGTTTGCGACGCATGGTCTGCCTAACATAGTGATGAGCGAAATGGGTCGTGCTTCACCAGTCAAGAGTTTCAGGAGTTTGTAAAACTAAACAGCATAAAACATGTAAGGTCAGCATCGTTCAAGCCTGCGTCCAATGGGTAAGCAGAACATGCAGTGCAAATTATCAAGCAAAGCATGAGGAGAGTAACCCAAGGGTCACTGCAGACCCACTTGTCTTGCATACTGCTGAGTTACAGGACAAGACCCCACACACTCACAGGGGTCTCGCCTGCTGAACTCATGATAAAAGAGGTCTTAAGACCAAGTTATCTCTTGTACACCCGGATTTAAGTAATCATGTTGAATACAGAAGACAGAGTCAACAAGGGTACCACGATCGCGCAACTGTGTCACGCGAGATTTCTGTTAATGAACCTGTATATGTGTTGACTTATGGTCAGGGTCCCAAATGGATTGCTGGTATGGTCATGGCCGAGGAGGCCAACATAGTATTTGTTATTAAGCTCAAGAATGGGCAAACTTGCAGGAAACATATGGATCAAACAAAGCTGAGGCACACAGATGAGCCAGAGCAGTCGGACGAAGAAACCGTCGACGACCAACCAACCTACCAGCAGTCTTCAGTGGACTCAAGGGTCATCAGTGAACCCGGAATTTCCATCATGGACTTGTTCAATAAAAATGGACTTGCAATTCCTGACATGGCCACTGCCACCCTCAACAAGTCAGCCATCCAGCCACCAGCCACAACAGACTCCGCACATTCACCCAAGGCCGGAATCGAACTGAGACGGTCAACCTGGGAGCGTAAAGCATCGGACCGTCTCAACCTGTGAAAGACTTTGATAAGATCTCAGAGGAGGATATTATCATGTATGTACATGCTGTTTGTAGCCACCAGATGGTGTCATTGTTGGAGACCACTGAGCAGCACGCACATGGTGCTGCTCTGATATAAAAGGCCAGCCATTTTTGAGTCATACCTTTTGGGCCGTGTTCAGTTAAACAGTACTCAGTTTGTACCTTTATTGCATACATAACATTCTCTGATTGGTGGATGTGACGAATGGTATTCCCCAGGGATCTGACTGGGGCCTCAGCTTTTCACCACACAGGTCAATGAATTGGATGAAGGAATAGAGAGTTATCTATCTAAGTTTGAAGATGACATTAAGCTAGGAGACCCAGTACATTGTGTCAATGGGAGCAGCAAGTTGCAAAGGGACATAGACAGATTAAGTGAATGGGCAAAACGTTGGCAGATGGAGTTCAATGCGGGCACGTGTGAGGTCATCCACTTTGAACCCAAGAAAGAGTAATTGCAATAGACTAGAAACTGTGGGGGAACAAAGGGATTTAGGGTACCTGGTACACAAATCACTAAAAGCGAGTGACAGAATAAAATTGGTTAATGGAGTGTTAGCCTTTATCTCAAGGGGATTGGAATTCAAAAGTGCGGGAGTGATGCTTCAGTAGTGCAGAACCTTGGTCAGGACCCCATCTGAAGCACTGAGGTGTGGAGTCTGGGAGGGAAAGGGTCAAACACTCAGCAGGCCCTGGGGGACAAAAGGTCAATCTCCCAGCGGTCTCTGGGGGTGAAGGGGTCAAACTCCCAGCGGGCTCTGGGGGAACAAAGGGTCAGTCTTCCAGCGGGCCCTGGGGGAACAAAGGGTCAGTCTTCCAGCGGGCTCTGGGGGAGAAAGCTGTGCCTTAGGTCAGAAACCATGAGACCCACAATTGGTGAGTTGGAATTCAGTTTAAAACAAAGGGGCCGAAATTTTGTACGGGTACCACAGAGAGGCGGGACTTCCTAATTAGGGTTACCGCCCCCGAGAGGAAATGGAGCGCAATGTCACGCGCTTCACTTCCTCTCGGGGATGGGATTGGGGTGCTAACCTCGGGAATTTTCCGCCGCTGGTGTAGCACTGGTGGGAGCACAGGGCTCTCCCCTTCCGTTAAAGGGGAGGGCACGCTGCCGACACTGCATCGGTGAGAAGGGGCAACCACATCGCAGTATGGGCCCTGCAAATTCCACAAGGCAAGTCGGCCATTTAAAAAAAAAAGTGCGGACCCCACCTCCCCTTTAATTTTCGCCCCATGGGAGGAGTGCGGCCCGGCTCGTGAGTTGTGAAGCTGGCGCGGGCATTGCAGGCGACGGCCTCATGGGGCGCTACTGAATTGTCGCTCCAGGGCGAAAACGGGTCGCTACATGTCATCACCGATGCAGCAGCCCGGGGCGCTCCCGGTTTACGTCTCCGCTAACTCCCGCAAAATTTCACGGGAGGCGGTAGCGGCCCCGCCTCCAGGCCAGAAGTCCTTTGCGCCCTGGGGCAACAATGGGAGGCACAAACAACGCAAATTTCTCCCCCAAAATCTGCAAATAAAAAGCTGGTCTCAGTAAAAGTGACCATGAAGCTGTTGGATTGTTGTAAAAACCCAACTGACTCATTAATGTCCATTAGGGAACAAAACCTGCCATTCTTACCCAGCCTGGGCCTATATGTGACTCCAGTCGCGCACCAACATGATTAACTCTTAACTGCCCTCTAGTAGCCAAGCAACTACTCCGTTAAATCAAACCTGTTCAAGAAGGCCCACCATCTTCGCAGGGCAACTTGGGAATGGGCGATAAATCCTGGCCTTGTCTGTGATGCCCACATCCCGAGAATAAAAATAACCGCCACCAGCGGAACAGTGTGTGCCAGCAGGAAGGAAAGCAAACCAGGTCTTGCGCTGTAGAGCCAGAGGGATTGTTATGTACGTTAACTGGGTTTTACCTGCCACCGGAGGGCGCGACAGTCGGAGTCCTAATGGTCACTGGCAGACACGTGCAAGCCGTGTGGATAATGTTGGCAGCCATGTTGAATCCTCACTTTGAGAAATAAATAAACTGGAGTAAGGTCATGCCTGAACTAACTCACCGTACTTAGCCTCGTGGAGTTATTCAATACTTAACAATTGGCGACGAGTTAAAAATACGAACTTTCACGCAAGCATGTCTGTTGGAATTTTGGAGCGATTCATGGAAGGGGCAGACTGGGAGGATTTCACTGATCGCCTTGACCAGTACTTCGTCGCTAACGGATTGGAAGGAACCGATAACGCAATTAAGCGCAGGGCGGTTGGCCTCACTGTTTGTGGGTCAAAAATTTATGGCCTGATCAAGAATCTACTCTCACCAACTCGACTGAGGGATAAGACTTACGATGAATTGTGTACGCTGGTTCGGAACCACTTTAAACCGAAGGAAAGCATCATCATGGCGATTGTATCGTTTCTATACGCACAATCGCTCCGAGGGCCAGGGCATGGCGGAATTTGTCGCTGACCTGAGACGTCTCGCTGGGCCATGCTGCTTCGGAGCTGCATTGGAGGAAATGCTGCGGGACTTTTTCGTGCTTGGCATTGGCCACGAGGTCATCCTTCAAAAGCTGCTGGCTGCTGAATCTCTAGACCTGAGCAAGGCCATCACGATCGCCCAGGCATGCATGTCCACGGACGAAAACTCGAAACAGATATCTTCCCAGCATCGATACTCACCAGCAAGTGTTGTGCATAAAATAATATTGTCAGCAGGCAGAGCTGCACATGGCCGACTCGTCTGCGTTTGTACACCCTGTAACTGCTCAAAGTCCGCCATCGAGGATGAATCAAATCTTGCCTTGTTGGCGTTGCGGGAGCTATCATTGGGCCCATCAATGCCGATTCAAGCAATACATGTGCAAAGGCTGTGCAACAATGGGGCACCTTCAGCGAATGTATCCGCAACCGGGCAAGCGTGCTGCGACACACCACGTGGCTGAGGATGGTCAAACCAGCGTGGATCAAGCGGCACAGGCAACTCAACCCAAGGTACAGGACGAAGAAGTGTATGGGGTACATTCTTTTACCAAAAGTCCTCTGATAATGCTGGAAGTTAAATGGGGTTCCAATATTCATGAAATTGGACACGGGTGTGAGTCAGTCAATAATGAGCCAGAGGAATTTCGAAACGCTGTGGGACATTAAGGCAAAAAGACCCAAACTGAGCCCAATCAATGCGAAGCTGCGTACCTACACCAAAGAGCTCATACCAGTCATTGGCAGCGCGGCAGTAAAGGTATTGTAAGATGGAGCTGTGCATGATTTATCGTTGTGGATCGTTCCAGGCAATGGCCCAATGCTGTTCGGCAGGAGTTGGCTTGAGAAAATTAAATGGAACTGGAACGATATTAAAGCTTTATCATCAGTGGATGACGCTTCGTGTGCTCAAGTGCTGAGCAAGTTTCTCTCGTAGTTCAAACCAGGCATCGGCAACTTCACGGGAGCCAAGGTGCAGATCCACCTAGGCCCAGATGCAAGACCCGTCCATCACAAGGCTCGGGCGGTTCCGTACATAATGAGGGAGAAGGTCGACTTCAACGGGAAGGAATCATTTCACCAGTCGAGTTCAGCGAATGGTCCAGTCCAATTGTCCCGGTGTTGAAAAGTGATGGCACGGTCCGGATCTGCGGTGACTACAAGGTAACGATCAACTGAGTCTCGATACAGGATCAGTACCCGTTACCCAAGGCTGACGACCTGTTTGCAACGCTAATGGGGGGGAAGTTGGTCACCAAATTGGACCTGACCTCCTCTTACATGACACAGGAGCTGGTCGAATCGTCGAAAAAACTGACGTGCATCAACACGCACAAAGGACTGTTTATATACCACAGATGCCCTTTCGGAATTCGCTCAGCGGCAGCCATATTTCAGAGAAACATGGAGAGTTTGCTGAAGTCCATCCCGAGAACCGTCGTGTTCCAAGATGACATCCTGATCACCGGTCGCGACGCCATCGAACACCTGCACAATCTGGAAGAGGTTCTACATCGTCTGGACAGAGTGAGACTCAGGCTAAAACGCTCCATGCGCGTTTTCATGGCACCAGAAGTCGAATTCCTGGGAAGAAAGATTACAGCAGATGGCATCAGGCCTAAGGATTCGAAGACAGAGGCCATCAAGAATGCACCCAGCCCCCAGAGAGTGACGGAGCTGCGTTCGTTCCTGAGTCTTGTCAACTATTTCGGTGACTTTCTATCTAGTTTGAGCACATTGCTAGAGCCCTTGCACATGTTGCTGAGAAAGGGATTGGGGCAAATCTCAAGACAGAGCCTTTGAAAAGGCCAGGAACCTGCTATGTTCCAATAAATTACTGGTACACGATGACCCATGTAAGCGGTTAGTGCTGGCCTGCGTCGCCTCATCATATGGGGTCGGTTGTATGCTCCAGCAAGCCAATGTTTCAGGCAAACGCCAACCAGTTGCATACGCATCCAGAAGTCTGTCTAAGGCTGAAAGAGCCTATAGCATGGTAGAGAAAGAGGCTTTAGCATGCGTATATGGGGTTAGGAAAATGCACCATTACCTGTTTGGGCTTCGGGTTGAGCTTGAAACAGACCACAAGCCGCTTATTTCATTGTTTTCTAAGAGCAAAGGTATAAACACCAATGCCTCGTCCTGCATCCAAAGATGGGCACTGACATTATCCGCTTATAATTATGTCATCCGTCACAGACCAGGCACTGAAAACTGTGCTGATGCGCTTAGCCGGCTACCATTGCCCACAACCGGGGTGGAAATGCCACAGCCCGTAGACTTGCTGCTGGTCATGGACGCCTTCGAGAGCGAGGGGTCACCTGTCACAGCTCGCCAAATTAGAACCTGGACCAGCCGGATCCTGTACTGTCAAGCGTAAAAAGGTGTGTCCTAAATGGAAATTGATCTGCCATTCCCAGGGAAATGCAGGATGAAATTAAGCCTGATAGCCGCCGCAAAGATGAATTGTCTATTTAGTCTGATCATCTGTTATGGGGTAATCGTGTTGTTATGCCAAAAAAAGGCAGGGAAACTTTTGTGCGAGATGTACACAGTACCCACCCAGGCATTGTCATGATGAAGGCCATTGCCAGGTCCCACGTTTGGTGGCCCGGCATTGACTCGGACTTGGAGTCATGCGTGCATCAGTGCAACTCTTGCATGCAACTGAGTAACGCACCTGTGAGGCTCCGCTGACTCTGTGGTCATGGCCCCCCCAAAAAAACAACAAAAAAACCCACAAAAAATTCCAAAAAAACAAAAACAAAAACAAACAAAAAAGGGCCTGGAAAAATGTTTGGAGTGTCCCCCAGATCAGGGAGCACTTGATTTAAATGTTTAATTTTGTTTCCAAAAAGAGTTGTGGTCATGGCCATCCAAACCGTGGTCAAGGATCAACATAGACTTTGTCGGTCCCTTTCTCGACAAAATGTTTTTAGTGGTAATGGATGCTTACTCCAAATGGATTGAATGCGTAATCATGTCATCCAGCACGTCCACAGCCACTATTGAAAGCCTCCGGGCCATGTTCGCCACCGATGGCCTGCCCAATGTCCTTGTCAGCAACAACGGACCGTGTTTCACCAGTTCGGAGTTCCACGAGTTTATGACCCGTAATGGCATCAAGCCAGTCAGGTCTGCCCCTTTCAAACCTGCGTCTAACGGTCAAGCAGAGCGGGTTGTGCAAACCATGAAGCAGAGCCCAAAACGTGTGACTCACGGCTCCCTACAGACTCGCTTGTCCCGCATTCTGCTCAGTTACCGGACGAGACCCCACTCGCTCACCGGGGTCCCTCCTGCCGAGCTGTTAATGAAGCGAGGCCTCAAAACCAGGCTCTCCGTTGTACACCCGGATCTCAATGATTACGTCGAAACCAGAAGGCAACAGCAGCAATGGTACCACGATCGCGTGGCTGTATCACGTGACATTGCTGTTCATGACTCTGTGTTTGTCCTGAATTATGGTCACGGTCCAAAGTGGGTTGCTGGCACAGTTTTGGCCAAGGAGGGGAACAGGGTGTTTGTAGTCAACTGTTAAATGGCCAAACGTGCAAGAGACACATTGACCAAATCAAACTGCGCTTCACGGACAACCCAGAACAAATTGAAGATGAAATTATCATCGACCAGCCAACACACATCCAACCATCAGTTGACCCTTGTGTCATTCACGAAGATGAACCTACCATCCCCGACAGTCCTGTCAGACTGACTGCTCCGCAATGCAGCAATGGTCCTACTAACTCACCCAAGCTTGAGTTCGAACTGAGAAAATCAAACGGACCGTCTCAACTTGGAAATACAACCTGTACCAAGGACTTTGGGGGGAATGATGCAATGTATGTTAACTGAGTTTTACCTGCCACCAGAGGGCGCAACTGTCGGAGTCCTAATGGTCACTGGCAGACACGTTCAAGCCGTGTATATAATGTTGGCAGGCATGTTGAATCCTCACTTTGAGAATAAATAAACTGGAGTAAGGTCATGCCTGAACTTGCTTACCGTACTTAGCCTCGTGGAGTTATTCGATACTGAACAGGGATAGAGTAAAGTGAGTCTGTACAGGCACTGATGCAGCCACTGCTATACTGAGTATGACAGCCGGGATATGTAGGTGGAGCGGGGAGGGGTCGGGGGTTGATTATTGGGGGAGGGGTCGGGGGTTGATTATTGGGGGAGGGGCTTGAGGTTGATTATTGGGGGAGGGGCCAGGGTTGTTTATTAGGGAAGCGTGTTCAGGGAAAGATTATTCTAGAATTTAAAATTCTTAAAGAGAACATATAAACTGAACCCTGATGTGTTTCAAACTGGCAGAAATATGTTTACTGGCGCACCGTGGCTGCAGTGTGTACCATCTACAAGATGCTCTGCAGAAACTCACCAAGGCTTTTTCGACAGCACCACCTAAACCTGTGACCTCAACACCCTAGAAGGACAAGGGCAGCAGGCGCATGGGAACACCATCATCTCCAAGTTCCCTTCCAAGTCACATATCATCCAGAGTTGGAAGTATATCGGTGTTCCTTCATCGTTGCTGGATCAAAATCCTGGAACTCCCTCCCTAACAGCATTGTTAGCAGGGAGTGGGGAGTGGGGGAGGGGAGTAGGGGCAGAGAGATGGGGAGAGCAGTGGGGGTGGGGAGTGGGGGCAGGGAGTGGGGAGTGCGGGCGGGGAGTGGAGGCAGGGAGTGGGGGACAAGGAGCGGGGGGCAGAGAGTGGGGACGGGGAGCGGGGGTGGGGAATGGGGCAGGGAGTGGGGGCAGGGAGTGGGGAGTGAGGACGGGGAGTGGGGTCAGGGAGTGAGGACAAGGAGCGGGAGTGGGGAGTGGCGGTGGGGGCGGGGAGTGGGGAGTGGCGGGCAGAGAGTGGGGAGTGGGGGCAAGGGGTGGGGAGTGAGGATGGGGAGTGGGGGGAGGGAGTGGGGGCAGGGAGTGGAGAGTGGGGTTGGGGAGTGGGGGTGGGGAGTGTGGGCAGGGAGTGGGGGGGTGGGGAGTGGGGGATAGGGTGTGAGGGCGGGGAGTGGGGGCAGGGAATGGGGGCAGGGAATGGGGGCAGTGAGTGGGGACAGGGAGCTGGGGTGGGGAGTGAGGACGGGGAGTGGGGGCAGGGGGTGGGGAGTGAGGATGGGGAGTGAGGATGGGGAGTGAGGATGGGGAGTGGGGGCAGGGAGTAGGGAGTGGGGGCAGGGAGTTGGGGCAAGGAGTGGGGACAGTGAGTGGGGGCAGGGGGTGGGGAGTGAGGACGGGGAGTGGGGGCAGGGAGTGGGGAGTGGGGGCAGGGAGTGGGGGCAAGGAGTGGGGACAGTGAGTGGGGGCAGGGGGTGGGGAATGAGGACGGGGAGTGGGGGCAGGGGGCGGGGAGTGAGGATGGGGAGTGAGGATGGGGAGTGAGGATGGGGAGTGGGGGCAGGGAGTGGGGAGTGGGGGCAAGGAGTGGGGACAGTGAGTGTGGGCAGGGGGTGGAGAGTGGAGGCAGGGAGTGGAGAGTGGGGGTGGGGAGTGTGGGCAGGGAGTGGGGCGTGGGAAGTGGGGGGTAGGGAGTGAGGGCAGGGAGTGGGGACAGGGAGTGGGGAATATGGACAGGGAGTGGGGAGTATGGGCAGGGAGTGGGGGCAAGGAGCGGGGGTGGGGGGCAGGGAGTGGGGAGTGGGGATGAGGAATGTGGGCAGGGAGTGGGGGGTGGGGAGTGGGGACAGGGAGTGGAGTGGAGAGTTATTGCTCGGTCCGGCTAAGTGAGCTGTATCGTTTTCTCCTCCTGTACTTTCCCTTGTTGAGTGTGGAGGACGTGAGCTGAGCTGCTGAGAAGAGAAACGTAGCTCAGTCGTGACACCTGGAGGGCAGTGGAAGAATGCAAGAAAACAAATTCACTCCAAGAGGAAAAGGAATGCTTGCCAGAGCTGAGAGAGAAAGAAAAGGAAGTAAAAGGATGGGAAAAAGAGGAGACATTGGTATGAAAACAGGGACAGCCCTGTGAAAACTGAAGGAAAACTCCTGGAAACTTCAGCTCGGTGATGGATAAAGGTGATGGAGCAAGTGAGAGAGAAGCAGAACAGCCAACAGAAGGATAGATCCAAACTGCAAGAATATAGATTTGATAGAGATCAAGATACAGGAACTGGAGAAGGCCTGTGAAAGTGAAACCACATCTTAACAAGATGTTAATCGGTGTGTAGATTACCGATAGTGAGTTTGCAACAATCCCAGGGCATTCTTAAAGCAACATTGCCAGAATTGCTAGAAACTAGTAAGATGGGGAAGGGATCCTCAAGAAATGAAACCAGCCTAAATCTAAACGAAACATGAAAGGAGAACATAGCAAAGACTAATCTAAGAGAGGACATAGATGGCCAAAAAATAAAATACATTTGTAGAACAGGAGTGTAAAAAGATGGTTAAACATAAAGTGAGAGAAACTGCTATTAAAATGATTTAAACCATCAATACAGCAATGCACAGTGTTCATAATAAAACAGGGGAACTGGAGGCAATAATACATTGCGAGGAACCAGATATAGTAAGGATTACTGAGAAATAGCTACAGAAAAATCAAGACTGGGAATTAAACATTGCAGGGTATAACATATTTAGAAAAGATAGAAAGAGAAAAAGGGGGATGTGGAGTAGCTGTAGTTAGAGAGATCACATAATGATAGCAGAAAAAAGTGATGCAGCCATCAGTAAGACAGAAATAGAATCCATGTGGATAGAGATAAAAGATAATAAAGTATCAATTACACTAATAAGGGTAGTCTACAGACCACCTAATAGTGGGAGGGAGGTGGAGGAAGAAATACGGAAAAAAATTAGGGAAATGAGTAAAAGAAATTGAATAATAATCATGGGTTATTTCAATTACTGTGATATTAATTGGCCTGAAGAGGTAGGTAAAGGAGATAAGGGAATAGAGTTCCTACAATGTGTACAGGACGTTTTTCAATCCAATATGTAAGAGGCCTGACAAGGGAGGATTCGCTAGTGGATTTAGTAATGGGGAATGAACCAGAGCAGATAAGAAAAGTAAAAGTAGGGGAACAGCTAGGCAATAGTGACCATAATATAATGTGCCTTAAGATAATAATTTGACATTGTTAATGGTTCTCTCTCCTCTGGTTCTGTTCCCCTCTCCTTCAAATCTGCTGTCATCACCCCTCTCCTCAAAAAACTAACCCTTGACCCACATTGCCTGCTAGCTACCGCCCCATCTCCAACCTTCCTTTCCTGTCCAAAGTACTTGAACGTGTTGTCACCTCCCAAATCCGTGACCATCTTTCCATGAATTCAATGTTTGAATCCCTTCCACCTGTTTTTCACCCCTGCCACAGTACTGAAACGGCTCCCATCAAATGACATCCTTTGTGAGTGTGACAAGAGTAAACTAGCCCTCTTCATCCTTCTGGATCTGTCTGCAGTCTTTGATACAGTTGACCATTCCATCCTCCTTCAACGCCTCTCCACCGACGTCCAGCTGGGTGGGACTGTACTCGCCTGATTCTATTCTTATCTATCTAATCATAGCCAGAAAATCTCCTGCAATGGCTTCTCATCCCACTCCCGCATCATTACCTCTGGTGTCCCCCAAGAATCTTTCCTTGGACCCCTCTTATTTCTCATCTATATGCTGCCCCTTGGCGATATCATCCGAAAACATGGAGTCAGTTTCCACGTGTACGCTGATGACACCCAGCTCTACCCCTCCACCACTTCTCTCAATCCCTGCTTGGTATCTAAATTGTCAGATTGCTTACCTGATGTCCAGAACTGGATGAGCAGAAATTTTCTCCAATTAACTATTGGGAAGACCGAAGCCATTATCTTTGGTCCCCGCCACAAACTGCGTTCCCTAACCACTGACTCCATCCCTCTCCCGAGCATCAATCTGAGGGTGAACAATACCGTTCATAACCTAGGTGTCATATTTGACTCTGAAATGAGTTTCCAGCCACATATTCGCACCATAACTAAAACCGTCTTTTTCCAAACCGTCTCTGTAACATTGCCCGCCTCTGCCCCTCAGCTCTTCTGCTGCTGAAACCATCATTCATGCCTTTATTACCTCTAGACTTGACTACTCCATCTCACTCTTGGCCGGCCTTCCACATTCCACACTATGTAAACTTGAGGTCATCCAAAACTCAGCAGCCCGTGTACTAACTCGCACCAAGCCATGATCACCCATCACTCCCTGTGCTTTCTGACCTACATTGGCTCCCAGTTAAACAACGCCTCAATTTCAAAATTTTCATCCTTGTTTACAAATCACTCCATGGCCTTGCCCCACCCTATCTCTGTAATCTTTTCAGCCTTACAACCTCACAAGATGTCTGCGCTCCTCAAATTCTGGCCTCTTGAACATCCCTCATTATAACTGCTCAACCATCGGTGGCCGTGCCTTCAGCTGTTTGGGCCCTAAGCTCTGGAAATCCCTCCCTAAAACTCTCCGCCTCTCTACCTCTCTTTCCTTCTTTAAGACTCACCTTAAACCCTACCTTTTTAAACAAGCTTTTGGTCATCTGCCTTAATTTCTTCTTTTGTGGCTCGGTGTCAAATTTATCTGTTTTATCTTGTAACATTGCTGTGAAGCGCCTTGGGACATTTTACTATGTTAAAGGTGCTATATAAATAAAAATAATAATTATTATAATAATTGAGAAACACATAAGTATGTTGAAGACCAAGCTAATAGATTAGAGGACAGCCAATTTTGAGGAGCTAAGAATAGAACGTGGGAAAATAAAATGGACAACAATATTGGCAAAAAGTACTGTAGAACAGCAATGGGAAACATTTAAAATGGTGTTCAACAGAGTCCAGGAAAAACAAGAGCAAGCTAAACACTAATGAGACACAATGGATGAATAAAGACATAAGTGAAAAATTGAGAGTAAGAAAAAAGGCATACACAAAGTATTTGGACAGCAGGAGAGAGCATGACAAGGGAGAATATTAGGAGAGAAGTCAAAAAAACAATTAGAAAGGCAAAGAGGAACTATGAAATTAAATTATTATAGAATCATAGAATCATAGATGGTTATAGCACGGAAGAAGGCCATTTGACCTGTCGAGCCCGTGCCGGCTCTCTGCAAGAGCACTCCAGCTAGTCCCACTCCCCCGCCCTTTCCCCATAGCCCTGCAAATTTTTTTCCTGCAGGTATTTATTCAACTCTCTTTTGAAAGCCACAATTGAGTCTGCCTCCTCCACATTTTCAGGCAGTGCATTCCAGATCCTAACCACTCTGTGTGTACAAAAATTTTTCCTCAAATCGCCTTTGGTTCTTTTGCAAATCACCTTAAATCTGTGTCCTCTAGTTCTCGACCCTTCTGCCAATGAGAACAGTTTCTCTCGATCTACTCTGTCCAGACCCTTCATGATTTTGAACACCTCGATCAAATCCCCTCTCAATCTTCTCTGCTCTAAGGAGAACAACCCCAGCTTCTCCAGTCTATCCACGTAACTGAAGTCCCTCATCCCTGGAATCATTCTCGTAAATCTTTTCTGCACCCTCTCCAAGGCCTTCACATCCTTCCTAAAGTATGGTGCCCAGAATTGGACACAGTACTCCAGTTGAGGCCGAATACAGGTTCATCATAATTTCTTCTTTCTCAACCTGCCCTGCCATCTTCAACAATTTGTACACATATACCCCTATGTCTCTCTGTTCATGCACCCCCTTTAGGATTGTACCCTTTAGTTTATATTTCCTCTTCTCATTCTTTCTACCAAAATGTGTCATTTCGCACTTTTCTGCGTTAAATTTCATCTGCCACATGTCCGCCCATTCCACCAGCCTGTCTACGTGCCCCTGAAGTCTATCACTAACCTCCTCACTGTTCAATATATTTCCAAGTTTTGTGTCCTCAGCAAATTTTGAAATTGTGCCCTGTACACCCACATCCAAGTCATTAATATATATCAAGAAAAGCAGTGGTCCTAGAACTGACCCTGGGGATCCCCATCTGTGTACCTTCCTCCAGTCTGCACTACAACTCTGCTTCCTCTCCATAGATGCTGCCTGACCTGCTGAGATTTCCAGCATTTTCTGTTTTTATTCCGTTCACCGCTACTCTCTGTTTCCTGTCACTTAGCCAATTTCGTATGCATGCTGCAACACTTCCTTTTATTCCATGGGCTTCAACTTTGCTGGCAAGCCTATTATGTGGCACTTTGTTGAACGCCTTTTGGAAATCCATATATACCACGTCAACTGCATTGCCCTCTCTGTTATCTCATCAAAAAATGCGATCAAGTTGGTTAAACAAGATTTACCTTTAACAAATCCGTGCTGGCTTTCCTTAACTAATCCATACTTGTCCAATTGACTGTTAATTTTGTCCCTGATTATTGTTTCTAACAGCTTCCCCACTACTGAGGTTAAACTGACTGGTCTGTAGTTGCTGGGTTTATCATTACTTCCTTTTTTGAACGAGGGTGTAACATTTGCAATTCTCTAGTTCTCTGGCACCATCCCCATTTCTAAGGAGGATTGGAAGATTATGGCCACTACCTCTGCAATCTCTTCCTTCACTCCTCTCAGTGTCCTAGGATGCATCCCATCTGCTCCTGGTGACTTATCTACTTTAAGTACAGCCAATCTTTCTAGTATCTCCTCTTTATCAATTTTTATCCCATCCAGTATCTCTTCTACCACTTCCTTCACTATGCCAACATCTTCTTGCTTGGTGAAGACAGATGCAAAGTACACCTTTAGTACCTCAGCCTTACCCTCTGCCTCCATGCATACGTCTCCTTTTTTGTCCCTAATTGGCCCCACCTCTTCTCTTACTACCCGTTTATTATTTATATGCTTAGAGAAGACTTTTTGATTACATTTTATGTTAGGTGTCATTCTATTCTCATACCCTCTCTTTGCCCCACTTATTTTCATTTTCACATCTCCTCTGAACTTTCTGTATTTAGCCAGATTCTCAGATGTATTCTTGACTGACATCTGTCATACACACTCTTTTTCTGTTTCATCTTACTCTCTATTTCTTTCGTCATCCAGGGAGCTCTGACTTTAGTTGCCCTACCTTTCCCCCTGGTGGGAATGTACCTGAACTGTACCCGAACTATTTCCCCTTTCAAGGCAGCCCATTGTTCCATTACAGTTTTGCCTGCCAATCTTTGATTCCAATTTACCCTGGCCAGATCCGTTCTCATCCCACTGAAATTGGCCTTCCTCCAATTAAATATTTTTACTCTAGATTGCTCCCTGTCCTTTTCCATAACTAATCTATGATCACTATTCCCTAAATGTTCACCGACTGACACTTGCTCCACATGACCTATCTCATTCCCCAGAACCAGATCCAGCAATGCCTCCTCCCTCATTGGGCTGGAAACGTACTGATCAAGAAAGTTATCCTGAACACACTTCAGAAATTCTTCCCCCTCTCTGCCCTTTACACTATTACAATCCCAGTCTATATTAGGGTAGTTGAAGTCCCCCATTATCATTACTCGATAGTTATTGCATCTCTCTGTAATTTCTCTGCAAATTTGCTCCTCTTTATGTTCCCACTATTTGGTGGTGACCTATAGAATACACCAAATAGTGTAATGGCACCTTTATTGTTTCTTAACTCTAGCCATATAGATTCTGTCCTTGACCTCTCCAGGACATCCTCCCTCTCCTGCACTGTAACATTCTCCTTAACCAATACTGCCACACCGCCTCCTATCTTTCCTTCCCTATCTTTCCTAAATACTTTATATCCAGGAATATTTAATACCAATTCTGCCCTTTATTGAGCCAGGTCCCCTATTGCCATGATATCATATCCCATGTGTCTATTTGCGCCTAAAGCTCACCAACCTTGTTTACAATGCTTTGTGCGTTCACATACATACTCTGTAAACCTATCTTAGACTATCCTGTGTTCTCGCTTAGTCTGACCCCGCCTAATACCTTACTATTTATTACTTTAGTGCTATCCGTCTCACCCAATCCTTTGTGCCCTTTGTTTCTCTTTTCTAATGCTACATCCTGGTGCCCATCCCTCTGCCAACTTAGTTTAAACCCTCCCCAACAGCACTAGCAAACCTCCCAGCAAGGATATTGGTTATGGCTGTGTTTGAGGTGCAACACGCCCGGCCTGTACAGGTCCCACCTCCTCCAGAACTGGCCCCAATGCCCCGGTATCTGAAGCCCTCTCTCCTGCACCATCTCTCCAGCCACGCATTCATCTGCTCTATCCTATTTCTATACTCACTTGCACGTGGCACCAGGAGTAATCCAGAAATTACTAACTTTGAGGTCCTGCTTTTTAATCTCTTTCCTAGTTCCCTAAAATCTGCCTGGAGGATCTCGTCCCTCTTTCTACCTATGTCGCTCGTACCGATATGGATCACGATTTCTGCTGTTCACCCTCCCCACTTAGAATGTTCTGCCACTCAGTGACATCCTTAACCCTGGCATCAGGGAGGCAATATACCATCCTGGAATCACATCTGCGGCTGCAGAAACACCTGTCTGTTCCCCTAGCTATCGAATCCCCTACCACTATTGTCTTCCCAATCTTCCTCCTCGCCCCCCACCCCTGTACAGCTGAGCAACACGTGGTGCATTGGACTTGGCTCTAGCTGTGCTCCCCAGAGGAACCATCGCCCTCACCAATATGGTTGGGGAGCGAGATGCACTAAGGGGACTCCTGCACTATCTGCCTGGTCCTCCTTGTCAGTCTGGCTGTCACCCATTCCCTCTCTGGCAGCACACTCTTAAACTGCGGGGTACCCACCTCCTGAACCATGCTATCCATTGAGCTCCCAGCCTCACAGATACACTACAGTGACGCCAGCTGCCGCTCAAGCTCTGAAACCCAGAGCTCGAGCTCCTCCAGTCGATGACACTTCCTGCCCACGTGGTTGTCCAGGACATGGGAAGTGTTCTAGATTTCCCACATGGCACAGGATGTGCATTCCGCGGGACTGAGGTGCCCCACCATGCCTCTATTTAATAGTCTTAAGTTTATTTCTGCAAGTTAGTTAATAGCCTAAGAGCTAGATTTTCGGTTGGAGGCTTTTTCGGGCGATAATGGCGGCGGGGCGGTAAATCATGTGACGCGAAAGGGTTTGCGTCTGCAGCCATAAAATTCATCAGCTGGGCCCTGAGTGTGGAGCGCTAAGGGAGGTGTTCCACACTTTCATTAGAGCGCTAGGCCAGCTGAGCAACTGAAAATCCATTACTAAAGAATCGGCGACAGAGCGCCCGAAGAGAGGCTTCCCTGGGAAAAAAAGTCGTCACAAAAAACATTCCCAATACCTTGCTCACCCAACATAAAGATAAATTGCAAAAATAAAACCAAAACAATAACACTTACCTTATGCAGTCATTTTTTCCCACACCGCTGCCGGGACAGCTCTGACCTCCTGGTTTTTCAGGCGGGTTGGCTACGGGGTGTGACTGGGTCAGCGCAAATCAAATTTCGAGATCGGGGCGTTGCACACTGGCGTGTCGCTCCTGGGTGGTACTGCTCAGCGCCACTGCAAAACCGGCACCAAATTTCCCGGCGGGGCGCTTGAAGCTGGCCGCCCAGGCGGAAATCATTTCCAGAGCCATTACCGCCTCTCCGGGGCACTAATAGAGGCACAAGCCCAACGAAAATCCAGCCCCTTAAGTCTTAAAAGTCGGGCTTTATCTCCGGCCACTTCTCTTGCTTGTTTAAAGATATTCACACAATTATTTATAGTTACGTTGGCCCAGAAATTACGGTCGGAGGCTTCCGACCACAAAAATATTTACGGATGTACGCGGTGGTCCCGGAGGAATGAACACTTGCACTACAAGCCCTCCATGCGCATAGGCCCCGCATATTTCATTAGCGTATGTGTAGCCTGGGATCACGTGGGCCGGACCAACCAATTAAAATGGAGTATCCCCATTCATAGTAATGGTGAGTTCCGTTTGTATGGAGATCACCATTGGATACTCCCCAAAACACAAACATTTAAAATAAATAGGAAAAACACTTTACATATTTAAAATTAATTGAAATTGAATTTAATTAAATGCTTGAGACAAAAATTTATTTTTTGAATTTTTTTTATATGGTTTACTAGAGGTAAAAAAATAAACTTACCTTAATGGACAGGGCTTTGAATATAAAAATTATTGATAACATTTTATTTTTCTATCTTTTAAAACTCTTGCGCTAGTAAAGGCAGGTGAAAGAATTTGAAGGACATGTGCTTGGCAGGAGTTTGACAAATAGCCCAACTCCCTGCCTGCGGAGGCCCTTCTCCCAGGGATGTGTTGGAACTGTCAAAAGAAATTTTGACTGTTCACAAGTGCCAGTTCTCGGCACATGTGCATTGCGCGCCGAGAATTGTCAATTGCGGGCCCTCTACGGGTGCGTGCACACATTGTAGCACCCGGAGAGGCAGCAACTCATGACCTATTAATTAGTTTATCGAGTTATGTTAGAGAGAACAAAACGAGAATACTCAGCCGCCAATCACCTATCTGCAATCCTGTGACGTCATAAGAACATAAGAACATAAGAACATAAGAATTAGGAACAGGAGTAGGCTATCTAGCCCCTCGAGCCTGCTCCGCCATTCAACAAGATCATGGCTGATCTGGCAGTGGACTCAGCTCCACTTACCCGCCCGCTCCCCGTAACCCTTAATTCCCTTATTGGTTAAAAATCTATCTATCTGTGATTTGAATACATTCAATGAGCTAGCCTCAACTGCTTCCTTGGGCAGAGAATTCCACAGATTCACAACCCTCTGGGAGAAGAAATTCCTTCTCAACTCGGTTTTAAATTGGCTCCCCCGTATTTTGAGGCTGTGCCCCCTAGTTCTAGTCTTCCCGACCAGTGGAAACAACCTATCTGCCTCTATCTTGTCTATCCCTTTCATTATTTTAAATGTTTCTATAAGATCACCCCTCATCTTTCTGAACTCCAACGAGTAAAGACCCAATCTACTCAATCTATCATCATAAGGTAACCCCCTCATCTCCGGAATCAGCCTCGTGAATCGTCTCTGTACTCCCTCCAAAGCTAGTATATCCTTCCTTAAGTAAGGTGACCAAAACTGCATGCAGTACTCCAGGTGCGGCCTCACCAATACCCTATACAGTTGCAGCAGGACCTCCCTGCTTTTGTACTCCATCCCTCTCGCAATGAAGGCCAACATTCCATTCGCCTTCCTGATTACCTGCTGCACCTGCAAACTAACCCTTTGGGATTCATGCACAAGGACCCCCAGGTCCCTCTGCACCGCAGCATGTTGTAATTTCTCCCCATTCAAATAATATTTCCTTTTACTGTTTTTTTCCCAATGACCTCACATTTTCCGACATTGTATTCCATCTGCCAAACTTTAGCCCATTCGCTTAACCTATCTAAATCTCTTTGCAGCCTCTCTGTGTCCTCTACACAACCCGCTTTCCCACTAATCTTTGTGTCATCTGCAAATTTTGTTACACTACACTCTGTCCCCTCTTCCAGGTCATCTATGTATATTGTAAACAGTTGTGGTCCCAGCACCGATCCCTGTGGCACACCACTAACCACCGATTTCCAATCTGAAAAGGACCCATTTATCCCGACTCTCTGCTTTCTGTTAGCCAGTCAATTCTCTATCCATGCTAATATATTTCCTCTGACTCCGCGTATCTTTATCTTCTGCAGTAAT
The DNA here is from genome assembly GCF_044704955.1 of Pristiophorus japonicus. Lineage (NCBI taxonomy): Eukaryota > Metazoa > Chordata > Chondrichthyes > Pristiophoridae > Pristiophorus > Pristiophorus japonicus. Next base: position 26,529,766 of record NC_091990.1, read on the forward strand.
CTTTTGTGTGGCACCTTATCGAATGCTTTTGGAAATCTAAATACACCATATCCATCGGTACACCTCTATCCACCATGCTCGTTATATCCTCAAAGAATTCCAGTAAATTAGTTAAACATGATTTCCCCTTCATGAATCCATGTTGCGTCTGCTTGATTGCACTATTCCTATCTAGATGTCCCGCTATTTCTTCCTTAATGATAGCTTCAAGCATTTTCCCCACTACAGATGTTAAACTAACCGACCTATAGTTACCTGCCTTTTGTCTGCCCCCTTTTTTAAACAGAGGCATTACATTAGCTGCTTTCCAATCCACTGGTACCTCCCCAGAGTCCAGAGAATTTTGGTAGATTATAACGAATGCATCTGCTATAACTTCCGCCATCTCTTTTAATACCCTCGGATGCATTTCATCAGGACCAGGGGACTTGTCTACCTTGAGTCCCATTAGCCTGTCCAGCACTACCCCCCTAGTGATAGTGATTGTCTCAAGGTCCTCCCTTCCCACATTCCCGTGACCAGCAATTTTTGGCATGGTTTTTGTGCCTTCCACTCTGAAGACCGAAGCAAAATAATTGTTTAAGGTCTCAGCCATTTCCACATTTCCCATTATTAAATCCCCCTTCTCATCTTCTAAGGGACCAACATTTACTTTAGTCACTCTTTTCCGTTTTATATATCGGTAAAAGCTTTTACTATCTGTTTTTATGTTTAGTGCAAGTTTACTTTCGTAATCTATCTTTCCTTTCTTTATTGCTTTCTTAGTCATTCTTTGCTGTCATTTACAATTTTCCCAATCTTCGAGTTTCCCACTAACCTTGGCCACCTTATACGCATTGGTTTTTAATTTGATATTCTCCTTTATTTCCTTGGTTATCCACGGCTGGTTATCCCTTCTCTTACCGCCCTTCTTTTTCACTGGAATATATTTTTGTTGAGCACTATGAAAGAGCTCCTTAAAAGTCCTTCCCTGTTCCTCAATTGTGGCACAGTTTAGTCTGTGTTCCCAGTCTACTTTAGCCAACTCTGCCCTCATCCCTCTGTAGTCCCCTTTGTTTAAGCATAGTACGCTCATTTGAGACACTACTTCCTCACCCTCAATCTGTATTACAAATTCAACCATACTGTGATCACTCATTCCGAGAGGATCTTTTACTAGGAGATCGTTTATTAATCCTGTCTCATTACACAGGACATCATTAAGATAGCTTGCTTCCTTGTAGGTTCTGTAACATACTGGCAGTCGGAGCAGCGCGAGTCCGGGATTGGTGAGGCCTATAAAAGGCCCAGCGGGAGAGTGAGGCGGCGGCAGTTGGAGCAGCGCGAGTCCGGGGTTGGTGAGGCCTATAAAAGGCCCAGCGGGAGAGTGAGGCGGCGGCAGTTGGAGCAGCGCGAGTCCGGGGTTGGTGAGGCGTGCTTGTGCAGCTACAGGGAGAAGGCAAAAAAGAAGTAAAAAGAAACAGAAAGGTGACGTCACAGCCAAATGGGTAAGTGATTGGCTGGTGATTGGTGAGTAGTTTTTCTTTCTTCTCTTTAACAGTGAGTAAACTTTAACATTATTGTTGCCTATCTAAAGGTTAAGTCATGGCAGAAGAGCTCGGTCGTGTGTTATGCTCCTCCTGTACCATGTGGGAACTCAGGGACGACTCCAGTGTCCCTGATGACTACATGTGCGGGAAGTGTATCCACCTCCAGCTCCTGACAGTCCGCGTTGCGGAGTTGGAGCTGGGGGTGGATTCACTCTGGAGCATCCACAATGCTGAGAATGATGTGAGTAGCACGTGTAGCGAGTTGGTCATACCACAGGAGAAGGGTCCACAGCCAGATAGGGAATGGAAGACCAGCAGGAAGAGCAGTGCAAAGAAGGCAGTGCAAGGGTCCCCTGTGGTCATCCCCCTGCAAAACAGATACACCGCTTTGGGTACTGTTGAGGGAGATGACTCATCAGGGGAGGGCAGCAGCAGCCAAGTTCATGGCACCATGGCTGGCTCTGTTGCACAGGAGGGCAGGAAAAGGAGTGGGAGAGCGATAGTGATAGGGGATTCAATTGTAAGGGGAATAGATAGGCGTTTCTGCGGCCGCAACCGAGACTCCAGGATGGTATGTTGCCTCCCTGGTGCAAAGGTCAAGGATGTCTCGGAGCGGGTGCAGGACATTCTAAAAAGCGAGGGAGAACAGCCAGTTGTAGTGGTGCACATTGGTACCAACGACATAGGTAAAAAAAGGGATGAGATCCTACGAAACGAATTTAAGGAGCTAGGAGCTAAATTAAAAAGTAGGACCTCAAAAGTAGTAATCTCGGGATTGGTACCAGTACCACGTGCTAGTCAGAGTAGGAATCGCAGGATAGCGCAGATGAATACGTGGCTTGAGCAGTGGTGCAGCAGAGAGGGATTCAAATTCCTGGGGCATTGGAACCGGTTCTGGGGGAGGTGGGACCAGTACAAACCGGACGGTCTACACCTGGGCAGGACCGGAATCAATGTCCTAGGGGGAGTGTTTGCTAGTGCTGTTGGGGAGGAGTTAAACTAATATGGCAGGGGAATGGGAACCAATGGAGGGAGACAGTTGGAAACAAAAAGGAGACAAAATCAAAAAAGAGAAAGGAGGTGAGAAAAAGTGGAGGGCAGAGAAACGCAAGACAAAGAACAAAAAGGGCCACTTTACAACAAAATTCTAAAAGGACAAAGGGTGTTAAAAAAACAAGCCTGAAGGCTTTGTGTCTTAATGCAAGGAGTATCCGTAATAAGGTGGATGAATTAACTGTGCAAATAGATGTTAACAAATATGATGTGATTGGGATTACGGAGACGTGGCTCTAGGATGATCAGGGCTGGGAACTCAACATCCAGGAAGGATAGAATAAAAGGAAAAGGAGATGGGGTAGCATTGCTGGTTAAAGAGGAGATTAATACAATAGTTAGGAATGACATTAGCTTGAATGATGTGGAATCTATATGGGTAGAGCTGCAGAACACCAAAGGACAAAAAACGTTAGTGGGAGTTGTGTACAGACCTCCAAACAGTAGTAGTGATGTTGGGGAGGGCATCAAACAAGAAATTATGGGTGCATGCAATAAGGGTGCAGCAGTTATAATGGGTGACTTTAATATGCACATAGATTGGGCTAACCAAACTGGAAGCAATACGGTGGAGGAGGATTTCCTGGAGTGTAGAAGGGATGGTTTTCTAGACCAATATGTCGAGGAACCAACTAGGGGAGAGGCCATCTTAGACTGGGTGTTGTGTAATGAGAGAGGACTAATTAGCAATCTCGTTGTGCGAGGCCCCTTGGGGAAAAGTGACTATAATATGGTGGAATTAGGATGGAGAATGAAACAGTTAATTCAGAGACCATGGTCCAGAACTTAAAGAAGGGTAACTTTGAAGGTATGAGGCGTGAATTGGCTAGGATTGATTGGCGAATGATACTTGAGGGGTTGACTGTGGATGGGCAATGGCAGACATTTAGAGACCGCATGGATGAACTACAACAATTGTACATTCCTGTCTGACATAAAAATAAAAAAGGGAAAGTGGGTCAACCGTGGCTATCAAGGGAAATCAGAGATAGTATTAAAGCCAAGGAAGTGGCATACAAATTGGCCAGAAATAGCAGCGAACCTGGGGACTGGGAGAAATTTAGAACTCAGCAGAGGAGGACAAAGGGTTTGATTAGGGCAGGGAAAATGGAGTACGAGAAGAAGCTTGCAGGGAACATTAAGATGGATTGCAAAAGTTTCTATAGATATGTAAAGAGAAAAAGGTTAGTAAAGACAAACGTAGGTCCCCTGCAGTCAGAATCAGGGGAAGTCATAACGGGGAACAAAGAAATGGCGGACCAATTGAACAAGTACTTTGGTTCGGTATTCACTAAGGAAGACACGAACAACAGTCAGAGGGTCTAGTAAGGAGGAGGAACTGAGGGAAATCCTTATTAGTCGGGAAATTGTGTTGGGGAAATTGATGGGATGGAAGGCCGATAAATCTCCAGGGCCTGATGGACTGCATCCCAGAGTACTTAAGGAGGTGGCCTTGGAAATAGCGGATGCATTGACAGTCATTTTCCAACATTCCATTGACTCTGGATCAGTTCCTATCGAGTGGAGGGTAGCCAATGTAACCCCACTTTTTAAAAAAGGAGGGAGAGAGAAAACAGGGTATTATAGACCGGTCAGCCTGACATCGGTAGTGGGTAAGATGATGGAATCAATTATTAAGGATGTCATAGCAGCGCATTTGGAAAGAGGTGACATAATAGGTCCAAGTCAGCATGGATTTGTGAGGAGAGTGGACAAGGGAGAACCATTTGATGTGGTATATTTGGACTTTCAGAAGGCTTTCGACAAGGTTCCACACAAGAGATTAATGTGCAAAGTTAAAGCACATGGGATTGGGGGTCGTGTGCTGACATGGATTGAGAAATGGTTGTCAGACAGGAAGCAAAGAGTAGGAGTAAATGGGTACTTTTCAGAATGGCAGGCGGTGACTAGTGGGGTACCGCAGGGTTCTGTGCTGGGGCCCCAGCTGTTTACACTGTATATTAATGATTTAGACGAGGGGATTAAATGTAGTATCTCCAAATTTGCGGATGACACTAAGTTAGGTGGCAGTGTGAGCTGCGAGGAGGATGCTATGAGGCTGCAGAGCGATTTGGATAGGTTAGGTGAGTGGGCAAATGCATGGCAGATGAAGTATAATGTGGATAAATGTGAGGTTGTCCACTTTGGTGGTAAAAACAGAGAGACAGACTATTATCTGAATGGTGACAGATTAGGAAAAGGGGAGGTGCAACGAGACCTGGGTGTCATGGTACATCAGTCATTGAAGGTTGGCATGCAGGTACAGCAGGCGGTTATGAAAGCAAATGTCATGTTGGCCTTCATAGCGAGGGGATTTGAATACAGGGGCAGGGAGGTGTTGCTACAGTTGTACAGGGCCTTGGTGAGGCCACACCTGGAGTATTGTGTACAGTTTTGGTCTCCTAACCTGAGGAAGGACATTCTTGTTATTGAGGGAGTGCAGCGAAGGTTCACCAGATTGATTCCCGGGATGGCGGGGCTGACCTATCAAGAAAGACTAAATCAACTGGGCTTGTATTCACTGGAGTTCAGAAGAATGAGAGGGGACCTTATAGAAACGTTTAAAATTCTGATGGGTTTAGACAGGTTAGATGCAGGAAGAATGTTCCCAATGTTGGGGAAGTCCAGAACCAGAGGTCACAGTCTAAGGATAAGGGGTAAGCCATTTAGGACCGAGATGAGGAGAAACCTCTTCACCCAGAGAGTGGTGAACCTGTGGAATTCTCTACCACAGAAAGTTGTTGAGGCCAATTCACTAAATATATTCAAAAAGGAGTTAGATGTAGTCCTTACTACTAGGGGGATCAAGGGGTATGGCAAGAAAGCAGGAATGGGGTACTGAAGTTGCATGTTCAGCCATGAACTCATTGAATGGCGGTGCAGGCTAGAAGGGCCGAATGGCCTGCTTCTGCACCTATTTTCTATGTTTCTATGTTTTCTATACTGTTCTAAGAAACAATCCCGTATGCATTCTATGAATTCCTCCTCAAGGCTACCCCGTGCGATTTGATTTGACCAATCGATATGTAGGTTAAAATCCCCCATGATTACTGCCGTTCCGTTTTCACATGCCTCCATTATTCCCTTGATTATTGTCCGCCCCACCGTGGTTATTATTTGGGGGCCTATAAACTACGCACACCAGTGACTTTTTCCCCTTACTATCTCTAGTCTCGAAAGAAAGTGGGGATGGAAATAGGGCCATTAAGGGATGGACAGGATAGCGATAGCGAAATGGCAGAAATATTAAATAATTACTTTGCTTCAGTAGTTACCAGGGTGACAGATCAGGTAGACATGACATCGGAAGATGATTAGAGCTTATATAACCAAATTTAAAATAAAAAGAGGAGAAATATTCAATAAATTAATCAAACGCAAAGAGGATATAACCCCTGGTGCATTTTAAAGGAATCTAGGGAAGAGATAGCAGAGGTACTTTTACACATATTTAATAATTCATTGGAAAAAGGTGTAGTGCCAGAGGACTGGTGGAGAGCCAACGTAATACCTATAATTTAAGAAGAAAGAAAAGAAAGGAGAGAGCACATGTCCAGGAAACTATACACCAGTCAGCTTAACATCGGTGTAGGAAAAATAATGAAATCTCTACTGAAAGAGAAAATACAAGAACATCTATAAACCAAAAATATAATAATGAATAGTCAGTATGGATTTCAAAATGGAAAGTCTTGCTTGACCAACCTCATTGAATTCTTTGAAGAGGTAACAGAGAGAGTAGACAAGGGAATTGCAGTAGATGTAATGTATCTAGATTTCTAAAAGGCCTTTGATAAGAAATCACATAATAGACGAATGAATAAGGTCAGAGAATGCGGAGTCAGGGAACAAGTAGCAGAATGGATAACTAATTGGCTTCAAGACAGAAAGCAGAGAGTAGGGGTAAAGGGTAGCTATTCAGAGTAGCAGAAGGTGGAACGTGGGGTCCCACAAGGATCAGTGCTGGGACGAATGCTGTTCACAATTTATATTAATGATTTAGACTTTGTAATCAACAACTTCTAAATTTGCGGATGGTATCAAATTGGGAGGGGATAGTCAATACTGAGAAGGACTGCAACAAATGACAAGAAGACATCAATAAACTTGCAGAATGGGCATATAATTGGCAAATGAATTTCAACACAGGTAAATATGAGGTATTGCATGTTGGTAAGAAAAATAGGGAGGTCACATATTACTTTGAAAAAATAATCTAAATAGGGTAGAGGAGCAAAGGGATCTTGGAGGACAAATACACAAATCACTAAATGTTGCGACACAGCTTAGTACGGCCATAAAAAAGCAAACTAAGCACTAGGGTTTATTTCTAGAGGGATAGAATTGAAAAGTAGGGAAGTTATGCTAAACTTGTATCGAGCCTTGGTTAGACCACACTTCGAGGAGTGCGTACAGTTCTGGTCGCCATATTATAAAAGGGATATAGAGGCACTGGAGAGCGCAAAAAAGATTTACAAGATGGTACCAGAAATGCGAGGTTATGCCTATCAGGAAAGGATGAACAGGCTGGGTATCTTTTTTCTTGAAAAGACAAGGCCGAGTGGTGACCAAATAGAGGTCTATGGGCTAGAACCTCCACTTTTTTTGCCTGCTTAACACCCACTTAACATCCATTTTACTGCTGAAATGACATATAACGCCCATATATCACCCATTTTGGCATAAAATGGAAACTAACGGGCTTTTTTAGGAGACCTATCACTGAGCGTTATTTTCCCAATGGGCTTAACGGCAAGAAAAAACATTACTGCCCGCCCACTTTTTTTGGGCAGAATCAGCAGAATGGGCGATTTCAACGCCCATATTATCGGCCAGCGTTACTTTCCTCACGGACTTAACGCCCAGATTCAACAATAACGCCCGGCGACTGCTTTATGTCGTAAAGAGCATATTTACCCAAACTAGCAGCCATGGAGATCGGCCACCGTCAATTTCACCACCTCGCACACATATCGTCTAGAATATCGCCCGCTCAAAAAACCGCCCACAAAAAGTAGAACTAACTGGGACGGATGCCAGCGGTGTGGCTGGCATTTGTTAAATCCCACTCTTATGTGAGGAGCTGATATCGGAAAGATTTGCCTGAAAGAGCGCTGATACGAGTGACAACGCTGACACACTGCTGTGTGTGTGCAGCTCAGACATCAATGTGCCCATCACCTTGGTGCCAGTTAAAGTTTACGTTGATTGATGTAAAGTTGTATTTAACTCTTTCACAGTAAGGAATCACCAGTGTGTAATGGTCCAGCTATCTGAGACAATGCGCAACAAGGTTATGTTCAATAACAAAAGTTTAATACCAACATCGGTCTGAAATCATAAATATCACAGCCAATAACACCCAACCCCCGCCCACATCCCACTTTTACCACCATTGAAATAAATCACATGTTCAACATGTCCAGCAACACAGAATACAAAGGCAAAGCAGGAGCCCCTCCCACCATACATTGCAACAAATTGCATACACACAGATGGAGATATAACACAGCCATCACCTGCACACATGCACCTCACTTTCCTCCCCCCCCTATTTTTCTTCTCCCCACCTCTACCCCTTCCCCTCCTCACTCCACGACGCCTGGCTGAGGAGCTCCTCAGGTGGTGCCTCATTGGGGGGGATGAAGGCAGATGCATTGGTTGAACGGGTACGGGAGCAGAGGGTGCCGAGGGGGCAACATTCTCAGATGCAGAAGCAGGATCTTGGTCCTTGCTCACATCTGTCGTTTGCAGTGGTGGTGCAGAACCTAGGGGTGGAGTGCTGCGCTCTGGGACCACTGGGAGGGCTGTGGCAGCAGTGTTCCTGGCTATCGCATCCAGGGACTCCGCGATGCGCAGAATATATTCGGTCATGGTGGCCAGGTGTCGGGATATGCCCCCCAAAGCTTCGATGAGTTGGTCATCAATGTCTACAGTTCTCCTGGACAAGCTGAACCATCTCTCCGCTGTCATGTCGCTCTCGTGGAACAGACCTGCCGCGTCCACGAGGCCTCCGCAGGGTCGGCGCCGTCCTGGGGACAAATGGGGTGCCCTGACGAGAGGTGCTTGGGGCCGGCACCTCCAGAGTGGAGGCAGGAATGACCGGAGGACTAATAGATGGCCTTGGGGTGGAATGGGTTCTGGAGCGTGGCGATGCAGGTTCTTCGAAGTCCGCACTCTCATCCGTCGAGAACAGACCCAGCGGATTGACGGGCGACAATCGGAGCTCTCAGCACCAGATGTAGTCGGATCGTCCACCAACTCCTGCCCCCACCCCCACCTCCTGGCCTCTGTGGCCTTGCCTGGGGCCGTGCTGCTGGCTGAGCTGCAAGACACAAATGAGGTTGTTAGAGGAGAAGCGGGTGCTAGGGTGACAAGGTGAGTCCAGCGCTACATACAGCATATGCACGACAAAGGCACTCAAAATCATCGGAGACATCACATTTCATGACCATCAACACATTGTGGATTGCAATGATTTTCATTCGGCCAGCATTATTTCTATGACACTTTTAGAAATTATCTATCATATATGATTGGTCGGGTATGAGTGGGTGTGGCATCTGTTGACTTTACATCATGCAATGGTGTAAGCTTTACTCACGTGGCATTACTTCAGGGTCTGCAGATGCATCTGTGGCTTCCCCACGAGTGCGAGTACCCACTCCTCCATCTCTGTGATGTTGCTGGGGACTGGTGGCCCCCCACCCGTTCGCCTCTGCACGGACCTCATCTGTAAAAGATGACAGGACGACATGGCATGAGATAATTGCGTGATATCATTGCTAGGTACTGTCACAGACACTGATACAACACATAACCGACAGATGTAATCATGATTATTATGATTATTATCATTCTTTACCTAAAGATATACACCGTGGCCGCAGGCTTTGAGTAAAACATTCCCGGTAAAAGTGCAAGACCTCACATCTGCTGATAGTCACTCATGACTGTTACAAATCAAATTGTATAAATACATAAGTACATGTAAATCAATGTAATGCTTACTCTTGCAGATCCCACATAGTCGTTTGTGGCATTAGTTGCCCGCACGAACCTCGTTGGTCACCGACGAGACCACCTCTGCTATCTCGGTCCATATCCTCTGGTAGGCCTTTGGGGTGGGCTTCCCACGCCCTCCCTGTGCCAAATCGCCCCAGCGTGACTTGACCTCCTGCAGGAGGGAGGCATTTGCCACGTCCAAGAACCTCCTCGCTCTTTTGCGGCCTCCAATGTACTCCTCTCCCACCTCACTGCTCTCTCCAGCATCAGTCTCCACAGCGTACTATGATGCCTCCTCCTCTCGCTCCATTATAGGCCAAATTCGGGCAAATATGTGGCTGGTAACAGGTAATTTTTGTTTGTCTATTTGCTGTGAAGCTCTAAAGTCTCCCTCCTTATTCCCAAAGCAGCCACACCACACCCAGCCACGCCTTCAGTCCCTCTGAGCTCCCTCTCTCTCTGTCTCCTCTTCTGCGCATGTCATGGTGACCCTTGACTCCTGAATCGTGGGAATCGAGCGTTGCCATGCCGTTGCTAAGGACGGCCACACTTTACGGCAGAAGGTCAAAAAAATTTAACGCTACCACCCATTTGATATCGCTCGCATTAACGGCCATTTTCAAAAATGTAAACTAGGTGTTTTGAGAATGGGCGAGAAGCTGGCGATCTGAAAATCCTTTTTTACCGTCCACGCCGGAAATAACGCCCATTTTTTGGCGATGAGCTCAAAAGTGGAAGTTCTAGCCCTATAAAAGATGAAAGGTTTTGATAGAGTAGACACAGAGAGAGTGTTTCCACTTGTGGGAAGAACAAAACTAGAAGCCATCAATATAACATAGTCACCAAAAAATCAAAAAGGGAATTTAGAAGAAACTTTTTTACCCAGAGACTAGTGAGAATGTGGAACTCGCTAACACAGGGAGTACTTGAAGCAAATAGTACAGCTGCATTTAAGGGGAGGCTAGATGAGTATATGAGGGAGAAGGGAATAGAGATTTATGCTGATGGATTTAGATGAGGAAAGATGGGAAGAGCCTCGAGTGCAGCATAACCATCGGCATGGACTGGTTTGGGGGCCGACTGATCTGTTTCTGTGCCGTATATCCTATATAATCCGATGTAATCCTATGTAATGTTGGACACAACAGTCTGTTCACTTAATCATGCAGCAGCTGTTACAGCCCTCGAGAGCAGAGGGGGAGCAGATAGAAAGTTTGGAGGCTGATGTCGATAAGGTAGCAGGAGAAAGACTAAAGGCAGAGGGGAATTGACAGCCAGGTGGCTAGATTACAGACACGTTGGATTAAAAAAAATATTTTTTGTAGATGTTCCCGAACTCAGATGTAGAAACTAGTGAGCACAACTTTACATGGCTCTTATCTAGACAATCCACTGCCTGAAATTACAGATTTAAAACTCAGGATTTTTAGGGTGAGAGGGAAAAATGATTTGTGGATCTAGTTTAGCCTGCACATAGTTCTTACAATTTCTGCTCATATCTGAAAACTATTGTGAGCAGCAACAACAGCACGACCAATAACAACAATAACAGTAACAACAACAACTTGCATTTATAGGGAGTGCAGCGAAGGTTCACCAGACTGATTCCCGGGATGGCAGGACTGACATATGAGGAAAGATTGGATCGGCTAGGCTTATACTCACTGGAATTTAGAAAAATGAGAGGTGATCTCATAGAAACATACAAAATTCTGACGGAACTGGACAGGTTAGATGCAGGAAGAATGTTCCCGATGTTGGGGAAGTCCAGAACCAGGGGACACAGTCGAAGGATAAGTGGTAAGCCATATAAGATGGAGAGGAGGAGAAACTTCTTCACCCAGAGAGTGGTGAACTGTGGAATTCTCTGCCACAGAATGTTGTGGAATCTAGTTCGTTGGATATATTCAAATGGAAGGTAGATGTGTCCCCGACAGTTAAAGGGATCAGGGGGTATGGAGAGAAGGGCTGGGGTGGTGTACTGAGGTTGCAGCATCAGCCTTGATCATATTGAATTGTGATGCAGGCTCAAATGGCCGAATGGCCTGCTACTGTACTTATTATCTATATTTCCTATATCGGTCAGTCAGTCTCTCCCGTACCGGTCAGTCGGACTCACTCACACCAGTCAGTCAGTCTCTCTCAAACACCGGTCAGTCAGTCTCTCAAACACCGGTCAGTCAGTCTCTCTCACATACCGTTCAGTCAGTCTCTCTCACACCGGTCAGTCAGTCTCTCTCACACCGGTCAGTCTCTCGCAAACCGGTCAGTCAGTCTCACACACCGGTCTGTCAGTCTCTCACACCGGTCAGTCAGTCTCGCACACACCGGTCATTCAGTCTGTCTCACACCGGTCAGTCAGTCTCGCACACCGGTCAGTCAGTCTCGCACACCGGTCAGTCAGTCTCTCTCTCACACCGGTCAGTCAGTCTCTCACACCGGTCAGTCAGTCTCTCACACACGGTTCAGTCTGTCTTTCACACCGCTCAGTCAGTCTCTCTCACACCGGTCATTCAGCCTCTCTCACACCGGGCAGTCAGTCTCTCACACACCGGTCAGTCAGGCTCTCTCACACCGGTCAGTCAGTGTCTCACACAGCGGTCAGTCAGTCTCTCTCACACTGGTCAGTCAGTCTCTCTCACAGCGGTCAGTCTCTCGCACACCGGTCAGTCAGTCTCGCACACCGGTCAGTCAATCTCTCACACCGGTCAGTCAGTCTCTCTCACACCGGTCATTCAGTCTGTCTCACACCGGTCAGTCTCTCTCTCACACCGGTCAGTCAGTCTCTCTCACACCGGTCAGTTTCTCACACACTGGTCAGTCAGTCTCTCACACACTGGTCAGTCAGTCTTTCACACCAGTCAGTCAGTCGCTCACACTGGTCAGTCAGTCTCTCTCACACAGGTCAGACAGTCTCTCACACCGGTCAGTCAGTCTCTCTCACACCGGTCATTCAGCCTCTCTCACACCGGGCAGTCAGTCTCTCACACACCGGTCAGTCAGTCTCTCACACCGGTCAGTCAGTGTCTCACACAGCGGTCAGTCAGTCTCTCTCACACCAGTCAGTCAGTGTCTCACACAGCGGTCAGTCAGTCTCTCTCACACCAGTCAGTCAGTGTCTCACACAGCGGTCAGTCAGTCTCTCTCACACCAGTCAGTCAGTGTCTCACACAGCGGTTAGTCAGTCGCTCATACACCAGTCAGTCTCTCTCGTACCGTTCAGTCAGTCTCTCTCACAGCGGTCAGTCTCTCGCACACCGGTCAGTCAGTCTCGCACACCGGTCAGTCAATCTCTCACACCGGTCAGTCAGTCTCTCACACCGGTCAGTCAGTCTGTCTCGCACCGGTCAGTCAGTCTCGCACACCAGTCAGTCAGTCTCTCTCTCCCACCGGTCAGTTAGTCTCTCTCACACCGGTCAGTCTCTCGCACACCGGACAGTCAGTCTCTCACACACCGGTCAGTCAGTCTCTTGCACACCGGTCAGTCAGTCTCGCACACCGCTCAGTCAATCTCTCACACCGGTCACTCAGTCTCTCACACCGGTCAGTCAGTCTCTCTCTCCCACCGGTCAGTCTCTCGCACACCGGTCAGTCAGTCTCTCACACACTGGTCAGTCACTGTCTCACACACTGGTGAGTCATTCTCTCACACACCGGTCAGTCAGTCTCTCACACACCGGTCAGTCAGTCTCTCACACCGGTCAGTCAGTCCCTCTCACACCGTTCATTCAGTCTCTCTCACACTGGTCAGTCAGTCTCTCGCACGCCGGTCAGTAAGTCTCTCACACCGGTCAGTCAGTGTCTCTCACACCAGTCAGTCTCTCGCAAATCGGTCAGTCAGTCTCTCTCACACTGGTCAGTCAGTGTCTCACAACAGTAAGTCAGTCTCTGACACCGGTCAGTCAGTCTCTCTCACACCATTCATTCAGTCGCTCACACTGGTCAGTCATTCTCTCCTACCGGTCAGTCAGTCTCTTTCACACCGGTCAGTCAGTCTCTCTCACACCGGTCAGTCAGTCTCTCACACCGGTCAGTCAGTCTCTCACACACCGGTCAGTCAGTCTCTCTCTCACCGGTCAGTCTCTCGCACGCCGGTCAGTCAGTCTCTCACACCGGTCAGTCAGTGTCTCACACACCGGTCTGTCAGTCTCTCACACCGGTCAGTCAGTCTCTCACACACCGGTCAGTGAGTCGCATACTCACCGTTTAGTCAGTCTCTCTCACACCGATCAGTCTCTCGCACACACCGGTCAGTCAGTCTCTCTCACACCGGTCATTCAGTCTCTCACACTGGTGAATCATTCTCTCACACACCGGTCAGTCAGTCTCTCACACACCGGTCAGTCAGTCTCTCACACCGGTCAGTCAGTCCCTCTCACACCGTTCATTCAGTCTCACACACTGGTCAGTCATTCTCTTCCACCAGTCAGTCAGTCTCTTTCACACCGGTCAGTCAGTCTCTCTCACACCGGTCAGTCAGTCTCTCTAACACACTGGTCAGTCAGTCTCTCTCACACCAGTCAGTCAGTCTCTCTCACACCGTTCATTCAGTCTCTCACACTGGCCAGTCATTCTCTCCCACCGGTCAGTCAGTCTCTTTCACACCGGTCAGTCAGTCTCTCTCACACCGGTCAATCAGTCTCTCACACTGGTCAGTCATTCTCTCCCACCGGTCAGTCAGTCTCTTTCACACCGGTCAGTCAGTCTCTCACACCGGTCAGTCAGTCTCTCACACACCGGTCAGTCAGTCTCTCTCTCACCGGTCAGTCTCTCGCACGCCGGTCAGTCAGTCTCTCACACCGGTCAGTCAGTGTCTCTCACACCGGTCAGTCTCTCGCAAACCGGTCAGTCAGTCTCACACACCGGTCTGTCAGTCTCTCACACCGGTCAGTCATTCTCTCACACACCGGTCAGTGAGTCGCATACTCACCGTTTAGTCAGTCTCTCTCACACCGGTCAGTCTCTCGCACACACCGGTCAGTCAGTCTCTCTCACACCGGTCATTCAGTCTCTCACACTGGTGAGTCATTCTCTCCCACCGGTCAGTCAGTCTCTCACACACCGGTCAGTCAGTCTCTCACACCGGTCAGTCAGTCCCTCTCACATCGTTCATTCAGTCTCACACACTGGCCAGTCATTCTCTCCCACCGGTCAGTCAGTCTCTTTCACACCGGTCAGTCAGTCTCTCTCACACCGGTCAATCAGTCTCTCACCCACCGGTCATTCAGTATCTCTCACACCGGTCAGTCAGTCTCTCACACACCGGTCAGTCAGTCTCTCTCACAACGGTCAGTCTCTCGCACACCGGTCAGTCAGTCTCTCTCACACCGGTCAGTCAGTGTCTCACACAGCGGTCAGTCAGTCGCTCAGACACCAGTTAGTCAGGCTCTCACACACTGGTCAGTAAGCCGCTCACACACTGGTCATTCAGTCTCTCTCACACCAGTCAGTCTCTCGCACACCGGTCAGTCTCTCGCACACCGGTCAGTCAGTCCCTCACACTGGTCAGTCAGTCTCGCACACCGGTCAGTCAGTCTCTTTCACAATGGTCAGTCAGTCTCTCACACCGTGGTCAGTCAGTCTCACACACCGGTCTGTCAGTCTCTCACACCGGTCAGTCAGTCTCTCACACACCGGTCAGTCAGTCGCATACTCACCGTTTAGTCAGTCTCTCTCACACCGATCAGTCTCTCGCACACACCGGTCAGTCAGTCTCTCTCACACCGGTCATTCAGTCTCTCACACTGGTGAGTCATTCTCTCACACACCGGTCAGTCAGTCTCTCGCGCACCGGTCAGTCAGTCTCTCACACCGGTCAGTCAGTCTCTCTCACACCGTTCATTCAGTCTCACATACTGGTCAGTCATTCTCTCCCACCAGTCACTCAGTCTCTTTCACACCGGTCAGTCAGTCTCTCTCACACCGGTCAGTCAGTCTCTCTCACACACCGGTCAGTCAGTCTCTCTAACACACTGGTCAGTCAGTCTCTCTCACACCAGTCAGTCAGTCTCTCTCACACCGTTCATTCAGTCTCTCACACTGGCCAGTCATTCTCTCCCACCGGTCAGTCAGTCTCTTTCACACCGGTCAGTCAGTCTCTCTCACACCGGTCAATCAGTCTCTCACCCACCGGTCATTCAGTATCTCTCACACCGGTCAGTCAGTCTCTCACACACCGGTCAGTCAGTCTCTCTAACACACTGGTCAGTCAGTCTCTCTCACACCAGTCAGTCAGTCTCTCTCACACCGTTCATTCAGTCTCTCACACTGGCCAGTCATTCTCTCCCACCGGTCAGTCAGTCTCTTTCACACCGGTCAGTCAGTCTCTCTCACACCGGTCAATCAGTCTCTCACCCACCGGTCATTCAGTATCTCTCACACCGGTCAGTCAGTCTCTCTCACACCGGTCAGTCAGTGTCTCACACAGCGGTCAGTCAGTCGCTCAGACACCGGTTAGTCAGGCTCTCACACACTGGTCAGTCAGTCGCTCACACACTGGTCATTCAGTCTCTCTCACACCAGTCAGTCTCTCGCACACCGGTCAGTCTCTCGCACACCGGTCAGTCAGTCTCGCACACCGGTCAGTCAATCTCTCACACCAGTCAGTCAGTCTCTCACACTGGTCAGTCAGTCTCTCACACCGGTCAGTATCTCTGACCATGGTGTGAGAGACTGACTGACCGTTGTGTGTCAGTCTAACTCCCACCGGTCAGTCAGTCTCTGTCTGACCGGTGTGAGTCAGTCTCTCGCACACCGGTCAGTCTCTCGCACACCGGTCAGTCAGTCCCTCACACTGGTCAGTCAGTCTCGCACACCGGTCAGTCAGTCTCTTTCACAATGGTCAGTCAGTCTCTCACACCGTGGTCAGTCAGTCTCTCTCACACCGGTCAGTCAGTCTCTCTCACACCGGTCAGTCAGTGTCTCACACAGCGGTCAGTCAGTCGCTCAGACACCAGTCAGTCTCTCACACCGGTCAGTCAGTCTGTCTCACACCGGTCAGTCAGTCTCGCACACCAGTCAGTCAGTCTCTCTCTCCCACCGGTCAGTCAGTCTCTCTCACACAGGTCAGTCTCTATCACACCGGTCAGTCAGTGTCTCACACACCGGTCAGTCAGTCGCTCAGACACCAGTTAGTCTGGCTCTCGCACACCGGTCAATCAGTCGCTCACACCGGTCAGTGAGTCTCTCACACACTGGTCAGTCAGTCTCTCTCACACCAGTCCGTCTCTCTCACACCGGTCAGTCAGTCTCTCTCACACCGGTCAGTCTCTCGCACACCGGTCAGTCAGTCTCGCACACCGGTCAGTCAGTCTCTCACACCAGTCAGTCAGTCTCTTACACCGCTCAGTCAGTCTCTCACACACCGGTCAGTCAGTCTCTCACACCGGTCAGTATCTCACACAACGGTCAGTCAGTCTCTCACACCGTGGTCAGTTAGTCTCTCCCACACCAGTCAGTCAGTTTCTCTCACACCCCGGTCATTCAGTCTCTGTCACACCGGTCAGTCAGTCTCTAGCACACCGGTCAGTCTCTCGCACACTGGTCAGTCAGTCCCTCACACCGGTCAGTCAGTCTCTCATACCGGTCAGTCAGTCTCTCACACACCGGTCAGTCAGTCTCTCTCACACCGGTCAGTCAGTTTCTCTCACACACCGGTCAGTCAATCTCTCTTACACACCGGTCAGTCAGTTTCTCTCACACCGGTCAGTCAGTCTCTCTCACACCGGTCAGTCTCTCGCACACCTATCAGTCAGTCTCTTTCACAACGGTCAGTCAGTCTCTCACACACCGGTCAGTCAGTCTCTCACACACCGGTCATTCAGTATCTGTCACACCGGTCAGTCAGTCTCTCTCACACACCGGTCAGTCAGTCTCTCTCACGCACCGGTCAGTCAATCTCTCTTACACACCGGTCAGTCAGTCTCTCTCACACTGGTCAGTCAGTCTCTCGCACACCGGTCAGTCAGTCTCTTTCACAACGCTCAGTCAGTCTCTCACACACCGGTCAGTCAGTCTCTCTCACAAGAGTCAGTCTCTCGCACACCGGTCAGTCAGTCTCTCTCTCACCGGTCAGTCAGTGTCTCACACAGCGGTCAGTTAGTCGCTCAGACACCGGTTAGTCAGGCTCTCACACACCGGTCAGTCAGTCGCTCACACACTGGTCAGTCAGTCTCTCTCACACCGGTCAGTCTCTCGCACGCCGGTCAGTCAGTCTCCAACATCGCTCAGTCAGTCTGTCTCACACCGGTCAGTCAGTCTCTCACACCGGTCAGTCAGTCTCTCACACACCGGTCAGTCAGCCTCCCTCACACACTGGTCAGTCAGTCTCTCTCACACTGGTCAGTCAGTCTCTCTCACACCGGTCAGTCTCTCGCACGCCGGTCAGTCAGTCTCTCACACCGGTCAGTCAGTATCTCTCACACCGGTCAGTCAGTCTCTCTCACACCGGTCAGTCAGTATCTCACACAGCGGTCAGTCAGTCGCTCAGACACCGGTTAGTCAGGCTCTCACACACCGGTCAGTCAGTCGCTCACACCGGTCAGTGAGTCTCTCACACACCGGTCAGTGAGTCTCTCTCACACCAGTCAGTCTCTCTCACACCGGTCAGTCAGTCTCTCTGACACCGGTCAGTCTCTCGCACACCGGTCAGTCAGTCTCGCACACCGGTCAGTCAATCTCTCACACCGGTCAGTCAGTCTCTCTCACACAGGTCAGTCAGTCTCTCTCTCACACCGGTCAGTCAGTCTCTCTCACACCGGTCAGTTTAACACACATTGGTCAGTCAGTCTCTCACACACTGGTCAGTCAGTCTTTCACACCAGTCAGTCAGTCGTTCACACCGGTCAGTCAGTCTCTCTCACACAGGTCAGTCAGTCTCTCACACCGGTCAGTCTGTCTCTCTCTCACACCGGTCAGTCAGTCTCTCTCACACCGGTCAGTCAGTCTCTCACACACCGGTCAGTCAGTCTTTCTCACACCGGTCAGTCTCTCGCACAATGGTCAGTCAGTCTCTCAGACCGGTGTGTCAGTCTCTTTCACACCAGTCAGTCAGTCGTTCACACCGGTCAGTCAGTCTCTCTCACACAGGTCAGTCAGTCTCTCACACCGGTCATTCAGTCTCTCACACTGGTCAGTCATTCTCTCACACACTGGTCAGGCAGTCTCTCACACATCGGTCAGTCAGTCTCTCACACCGGTCAGTCAGTCTCTTACACCAGTCAGTCAGTCTCTCACACCGGTCAGTCAGTATCTCTCACACCGGTCAGTCAGTCTCTCGCACACCGGTCAGTCAGTCTCTCTCACACCGGTCAGTCAGTGTCTCACACAGCGGTCAGTCAGTCGCTCAGACACCGGTTAGTCAGGCTCTCACACACCGGTCAGTCAGTCGCTCACACCGGTCAGTGAGTCTCTCACACACCGGTCAGTGAGTCTCTCTCACACCAGTCAGTCTCTCTCACACCGGTCAGTCAGTCTCTCTGACACCGGTCAGTCTCTCGCACACCGGTCAGTCAGTCTCGCACACCGGTCAGTCAATCTCTCACACCGGTCAGTCAGTCTCTCTCACACAGGTCAGTCAGTCTCTCACACCGGTCAGTCTGTCTCTCTCTCACACCGGTCTGTTAGTCTCTCTCACACCAGTCAGTTAGTCTCTCCCACACCAGTCAGTCAGTTTCTCTCACACCCCGGTCATTCAGTCTCTGTCACACCGGTCAGTCAGTCTCTAGCACACCGGTCAGTCTCTCGCACACTGGTCAGTCAGTCCCTCACACCGGTCAGTCAGTCTCTCATACCGGTCAGTCAGTCTCTCACACACCGGTCAGTCAGTCTCTCTCACACCGGTCAGTCAGTCTCTCTCACACACCGGTCAGTCAATCTCTCTTACACACCGGTCAGTCAGTTTCTCTCACACCGGTCAGTCAGTCTCTCTCACACCGGTCAGTCTCTCGCACACCTATCAGTCAGTCTCTTTCACAACGGTCAGTCAGTCTCTCACACACCGGTCAGTCAGTCTCTCACACACCGGCCATTCAGTATCTGTCACACCGGTCAGTCAGTCTCTCTCACACACCGGTCATTCAGTCTCTCTCACACACCGGTCAGTCAATCTCTCTTACACACCGGTCAGTCAGTCTCTCTCACACCGGTCAGTCAGTCTCTCGCACACCGGTCAGTCAGTCTCTTTCACAACGCTCAGTCAGTCTCTCACACACCGGTCAGTCAGTCTCTCTCACAAGAGTCAGTCTCTCGCACACCGGTCAGTCAGTCTCTCTCTCACCGGTCAGTCAGTGTCTCACACAGCGGTCAGTTAGTCGCTCAGACACCGGTTAGTCAGGCTCTCACACACCGGTCAGTCAGTCGCTCACACACTGGTCAGTCAGTCTCTCTCACACCGGTCAGTCTCTCGCACGCCGGTCAGTCAGTCTCCAACATCGCTCAGTCAGTCTGTCTCACACCGGTCAGTCAGTCTCTCACACCGGTCAGTCAGTCTCTCACACACCGGTCAGTCAGCCTCCCTCACACACTGGTCAGTCAGTCTCTCTCACACTGGTCAGTCAGTCTCTCTCACACCGGTCAGTCTCTCGCACGCCGGTCTGTCAGTCTCTCACACCGGTCAGTCAGTCTCTCTCACACCGGTCAGTCAGTCTCTCTCACACCGGTCAGTCAGTCTCTCTCACACCGGTCAGTCAGTATCTCACACAGCGGTCAGTCAGTCGCTCAGACACCGGTTAGTCAGGCTCACACACACCGGTCAGTCAGTCGCTCACACCGGTCAGTGAGTCTCTCACACACCGGTCAGTGAGTCTCTCTCACACCAGTCAGTCTCTCTCACACCGGTCAGTCAGTCTCTCTGACACCGGTCAGTCTCTCGCACACCGGTCAGTCAGTCTCGCACACCGGTCAGTCAATCTCTCACACCGGTCAGTCAGTCTCTCTCACACAGGTCAGTCAGTCTCTCACACCGGTCATTCTGTCTCTCTCTCACACCGGTCTGTCAGTCTCTCTCACACCGGTCTGTCAGTCTCTCTCACACCGGTCAGTCAGTCTCTCACACACCGGTCAGTCAGTCGCTCACACCGGTCAGTGAGTCTCTCACACACCAGTCAGTCAGTCTCTCTCTCACACCGGTCAGTCAGTCTCTCTCACACCGGTCAGTTTAACACACATTGGTCAGTCAGTCTCTCACACACTGGTCAGTCAGTCTTTCACACCAGTCAGTCAGTCGTTCACACCGGTCAGTCAGTCTCTCTCACACAGGTCAGTCAGTCTCTCACACCGGTCAGTCTGTCTCTCTCTCACACCGGTCAGTCAGTCTCTCTCACACCGGTCAGTCAGTCTCTCACACACCGGTCAGTCAGTCTTTCTCACACCGGTCAGTCTCTCGCACAATGGTCAGTCAGTCTCTCAGACCGGTGTGTCAGTCTCTTTCACACCAGTCAGTCAGTCGTTCACACCGGTCAGTCAGTCTCTCTCACACAGGTCAGTCAGTCTCTCACACCGGTCATTCAGTCTCTCACACTGGTCAGTCATTCTCTCACACACTGGTCAGTCAGTCTCTCACACACCGGTCAGTCAGTCTCTCACACCGGTCAGTCAGTCTCTTACACCAGTCAGTCAGTCTCTCACACCGGTCAGTCAGTATCTCTCACACCGGTCAGTCAGTCTCTCGCACACCGGTCAGTCAGTCTCTCTCACACCGGTCAGTCAGTGTCTCACACAGCGGTCAGTCAGTCGCTCAGACACCGGTTAGTCAGGCTCTCACACACCGGTCAGTCAGTCGCTCACACCGGTCAGTGAGTCTCTCACACACCGGTCAGTGAGTCTCTCTCACACCAGTCAGTCTCTCTCACACCGGTCAGTCAGTCTCTCTGACACCGGTCAGTCTCTCGCACACCGGTCAGTCAGTCTCGCACACCGGTCAGTCAATCTCTCACACCGGTCAGTCAGTCTCTCTCACACAGGTCAGTCAGTCTCTCACACCGGTCAGTCTGTCTCTCTCTCACACCGGTCAGTCAGTCTCTCTCACACCGGTCAGTCAGTCTCTCACACACCGGTCAGTCAGTCTTTCTCACACCGGTCAGTCTCTCGCACAATGGTCAGTCAGTCTCTCAGACCGGTGTGTCAGTCTCTTTCACACCAGTCAGTCAGTCGTTCACACCGGTCAGTCATCTCTCTCACACAGGTCAGTCAGTCTTTCACACCGGTCAGTCAGTCTCTCTCACACCGGTCATTCAGTCTCTCACACTGGTCAGTCATTCTCTCACACACTGGTCAGTCAGTCTCTCACACACCGGTCAGTCAGTCTCTCACACCGGTCAGTCAGTCTCTTACACCAGTCAGTCAGTCTCTCACATCGGTCAGTCAGTCTCTCTCACACCGGTCAGTCATTCTCTCACACCAGTCAGTCAGTCTCTCACAACAGTAAGTCAGTCTCTGACACCTTTTCAGTCAGTCTCTCTCACACCGGTCAGTCAGTCTCTCTCTCACACTGGTCAGTCTGTCTCTCACACCGCTCAGTCAGTCTCTCTCACACCGGTCATTCAGCCTCTCTCACACCGGGCAGTCAGTCTCTCACACACCGGTCAGTCAGGCTCTCTCACACCGGTCAGTCAGTGTCTCACACACCGGTCAGTCAGTCGCTCACACCGGTCAGTGAGTCTCTCACACACCGGTCAGTCAGTCTCTCTCTCACACCGGTCAGTCAGTCTCTCTCACACCGGTCAGTTTAACACACACTGGTCAGTCAGTCTCTCACACACTGGTCAGTCATTCTTTCACACCAGTCAGTCAGTCTCTCACAACAGTAAGTCAGTCTCTGACACCGGTCATTCAGTCTCTCACACTGGTCAGTCATTCTCTCACACACTGGTCAGTCAGTCTCTCTCACACCGGTCATTCATTCTCTCACACCGGTCAGTCATTCTCTCACACCAGTCAGTCAGTCTCTCACAACAGTAAGTCAGTCTCTGACACCGGTCAGTCAGTCTCTCTCACACCGTTCATTCAGTCTCTCACACTGGTCAGTCATTCTCTCCCACCGGTCAGTCAGTCTCTCTCACACCGGTCAGTCAGTCTCTCTCACACTGGTCAGTCAGTCTCTCACACCGGTCAGTCAGTGTCTCTCACACCGGTCAGTCTCTCGCAAACCGGTCAGTCAGTCTCACACACCGGTCTGTCAGTCTCTCACACTGGTCAGTCAGTCTCTCTCACACCGGTCAGTCTCTCGCACGCCGGTCAGTCAGTCTCTCACACCGGTCAGTCAGTGTCTCTCACACCGGTCAGTCTCTCGCAAACCGGTGTCAGTCAGTCACACACACCGGTCTGTCAGTCTCTCACGCCGGTCAGTCAGTCTCTCACACACCGGTCAGTCAGTCGCATACTCACCGTTTAGTCAGTCTCTCTCACACCGGTCAGTCAGTCACGCTCACACCGGTCATTCAGTCTCTCACACCGGTCAGTCATTCTCTCACACCAGTCAGTCAGTCTCTCACAACAGTAAGTCAGTCTCTGACACCGGTCAGTCAGTCTCTCTCACACCGTTCATTCAGTCTCTCTCTCACACTGGGCAGTCAGTCTCTCACACCGCTCAGTCAGTCTCTCTCACACCGGTCATTCAGCCTCTCTCACACCGGGCAGTCAGTCTCTCACACACCGGTCAGTCAGGCTCTCACATACCGGTCAGTCAGTGTCTCACACACTGGTCAGTCAGTCTCTCTCACACCGGTCAGTCAGTCTCTCACACACCGGTCAGTCAGTCGCTCACACCGGTCAGTGAGTCTCTCACACACCGGTCAGTCAGTCTCTCTCTCACACCGGTCAGTCAGTCTCACTCACACCGGTCAGTTTAACACACACTGGTCAGTCAGTCTCTCACACACTGGTCAGTCATTCTTTCACACCAGTCAGTCAGTCGTTCACACCGGTCAGTCAGTCTCTCTCACACAGGTCAGTCAGTCTCTCACACCGGTCAGTCTGTCTCTCTCTCACACCGGTCAGTCAGTCTCTCTCACACCGGTCAGTCAGTCTCTCTCACACCGGTCAGTCAGTCTCTCTCTCACACTGGGCAGTCAGTCTCTCACACCGCTCAGTCAGTCTCTCTCACACCGGTCATTCAGCCTCTCTCACACCGGGCAGTCAGTCTCTCACACACCGGTCAGTCAGACTCTCACATACCGGTCAGTCAGTGTCTCACACACTGGTCAGTCAGTCTCTCTCACACCGGTCAGTCAGTCTCTCACACACCGGTCAGTCAGTCGCTCACACCGGTCAGTGAGTCTCTCACACACCGGTCAGTCAGTCTCTCTCTCACACCGGTCAGTCAGTCTCACTCACACCGGTCAGTTTAACACACACTGGTCAGTCAGTCTCTCACACACTGGTCAGTCATTCTCTCCCACCGGTCAGTCAGTCTCTCTCACACCGGTCAGTCAGTCTCTCTCACACTGGTCAGTCAGTCTCTCACACCGGTCAGTCAGTGTCTCTCACACCGGTCAGTCTCTCGCAAACCGGTCAGTCAGTCTCACACACCGGTCTGTCAGTCTCTCACGCCGGTCAGTCAGTCTCTCACACACCGGTCAGTCAGTCGCATACTCACCGTTTAGTCAGTCTCTCTCACACCGGTCAGTCAGTCTCTCTCACACCGGTCATTCAGTCTGTCTCACACCGGTCAGTCAGTCTCGCACACCGGTCAGTCAGTCTCTCTCACAGCGGTCAGTCAGTGTCTCACACAGCAGTCAGTCAGTCTCTCTCACAGCGGTCAGTCTCTCACACACCGCTCAGTCAGTCTCTCTCACACCGGTTATTCAGCCTCTCTCACACCGGGCAGTCAGTCTCTCACACACCGGTCAGTCAGTGTCTCACACAGCAGTCAGTCAGTCTCTCTCACACCGGTCAGTCAGTCTCTCTCACAGCGGTCAGTCTCTCGCACACTGGTCAGTCAGTCTCGCACACTGGTCAGTCAATCTCTCACACCGGTCAGTCAGTCTCTCTCACACCGGTCATTCAGTCTGTCTCACACCGGTCAGTCAGTCTCTCTCTCACACCGGTCAGTCAGTCTCTCTCACACCGGTCAGTTTCTCACACACTGGTCAGTCAGTCTCTCACACACTGGTCAGTTAGTCCTTCACACCAGTCAGTCAGTCGCTCACACTGGTCAGTCAGTCTCTCTCACACAGGTCAGACAGTCTCTCACACCGGTCAGTCAGTCTCTCCCACACCGGTGATTCAGCCTCTCTCACACCGGGCACTCAGTCTCTCACACACCGGTCAGTCAGTCTCTCACACCGGTCAGTCAGTGTCTCACACAGCGGTCAGTCAGTCTCTCTCACACCAGTCAGTCAGTGTCTCACACAGCGGTCAGTCAGTCTCTCACACCGTTCATTCAGTCTCTCACACTGGTCAGTCATTCTCTCCCACCGGTCAGTCAGTCTCTCTCACACCGGTCAGTCAGTCTCTCTCACACTGGTCAGTCAGTCTCTCACACCGGTCAGTCAGTGTCTCTCACACCGGTCAGTCTCGCGCAAACCGGTCAGTCAGTCTCACACACCGGTCTGTCAGTCTCTCACACCGGTCAGTCAGTCTCTCTCACACTGGTCAGTCTCTCGCACGCCGGTCAATCAGTCTCTCACACCGGTCAGTCAGTGTCTCTCACACTGGTCAGTCTCTCGCAAACCGGTCAGTCAGTCTCACACACCGGTCTGTCAGTCTCTCACACACCGGTCAGTCAGTGTCTCACACACCGGTCAGCCAGTCTCTCGCAAACCGGTCAGTCAGTCTCACACACCGGTCAGTCAGTCTCTCACACACCGGTCAGTCAGTGTCTCTCACACCGGTCAGTCTCTCGCAAACCGGTCAGTCAGTCTCACACACCGGTCTGTCAGTCTCTCACACACCGGTCAGTCAGTCTCACACACCGGTCTGTCAGTCTCTCACACACCGGTCAGTCAGTCTCTCACACCAGTCAGTCTCTCACATACCGGTCAGTCAGTGTCTCTCACACCGGTCAGTCTCTCGCAAACCGGTCAGTCAGTCTCACACACCGGTCTGTCAGTCTCTCACACACCGGTCAGTCAGTGTCTCACACACCGGTCAGCCAGTCTCTCGCAAACCGGTCAGTCAGTCTCAAACACCGGTCAGTCAGTCTCTCACACACCGGTCAGCCAGTCTCTCACACACCGGTCAGTCAGTCTCTCACACACCGGTCAGTCAGTCTCTCAAACACCGGTCAGTCAGTCTCTCGCACACCGGTCAGTCACTCACACACCGGTCAGTCAGTCTCTCACACCGGTTAGTCTCTCTCACACCGGTCAGTCAGTCTCTCACACACCGGTCAGTCAGTCTCTCACACCGGTCAGTCAGTCTGTCTCACACCGGTCAGTCAGTCTCTCTCTCACACCGGTCAGTCAGTCTCTCGCACACCGGTCAGTCAGTCTCTCTCACACCGGTCAGTCAGTGTCTCACACAGCGGTCAGTCAGTCGCTCAGACACCGGTCAGTCACTCACACACCGGTCAGTCAGTCTCTCACACCGGTTAGTCTCTCTCACACCGGTCAGTCAGTCTCTCACACACCGGTCAGTCAGTCTCTCACACCGGTCAGTCAGTCTGTCTCACACCGGTCAGTCAGTCTCTCTCTCACACCGGTCAGTCAGTCTCTCGCACACCGGTCAGTCAGTCTCTCTCACACCGGTCAGTCAGTCTCTCAAACACCGGTCAGTCAGTCTCTCTCACACCGGTCATTCAGTCTGTCTCACACCGGTCAGTCAGTCTCGCACACCGGTCAGTCAGTCTCTCTCTCACACTGGTCAGTCTCTCTCTCACACCGCTCAGTCAGTCTCTCTCACTCCGGTCATTCAGCCTCTCTCACACCGGGCAGTCAGCCTCTCTCACACCGGGCAGTCAGTGTCTCACACACTGGTCAGTCAGTCTCTCTCAAACCGGTCAGTCAGTCTCTCACACACCGGTCAGTCAGTCGCTCACACCGGTCAGTGAGTCTCTCACACACCGGTCAGTCAGTCTCTCTCTCACACCGGTCAGTCAGTCTCTCTCACACCGGTCAGTTTAACACACACTGGTCAGTCAGTCTCTCACACACTGGTCAGTCATTCTTTCACACCAGTCAGTCAGTCGTTCACACCTTTCAGTCAGTCTCTCTCACACAGGTCAGTCAGTCTCTCACACCGGTCAGTCTGTCTCTCTCTCACACCGGTCAGTCAGTCTCTCTCACACTGGTCAGTCAGTCTCTCACACACCGGTCAGTCAGTCTTTCTCACACCGGTCAGTCTCTCGCACAATGGTCAGTCAGTCTCTCAGACCGGTGTGTCAGTCTCTTTCACACCAGTCAGTCAGTCGTTCACACCGGTCAGTCAGTCTCTCTCACACAGGTCAGTCAGTCTTTCACACCGGTCAGTCAGTCTCTCTCACACCGGTCATTCAGTCTCTCACACTGGTCAGTCATTCTCTCACACACTGGTCAGTCAGTCTCTCACACACCGGTCAATCAGTCTCTCACACCGGTCAGTCAGTCTGTCTCACACCGGTCAGTCAGTCTCTCTCTCACACCGATCAGTCAGTCTCTCGCACACCGGTCAGTCAGTCTCTCTCACACCGGTCAGTCAGTGTCTCACACAGCGGTCAGTCAGTCGCTCAGACACCGGTTAGTCAGGCTCTCACATACCGGTCAGTCAGTCGCTCACACCGGTCAGTGAGTCTCTCACACACCGGTCAGTGAGTCTCTCTCACACCAGTCAGTCTCTCTCACACCGGTCAGTCAGTCTCTCTGACACCGGTCAGTCTCTCGCACACCGGTCAGTCAGTCTCGCACACCGGTCAGTCAATCTCTCTCACACAGGTCAGTCAGTCTCTCACACCGGTCAGTCTGTCTCTCTCTCACACCGGTCTGTCAGTCTCTCTCACACCGGTCAGTCAGTCTCTCTCACACCGGTCAGTCAGTCTCTCACACACCGGTCAGTCAGTCGCTCACACCGGTCAGTGAGTCTCTCACACACCGGTCAGTCAGTCGCTCACACCGGTCAGTGAGTCTCTCACACACCGGTCAGTCAGTCTCTCTCTCACACCGGTCAGTCAGTCTCTCTCACACCGGTCAGTCTCTCGCAAACCGGTCAGTCAGTCTCACACACCGGTCTGTCAGTCTCTCACACCGGTCAGTCAGTCTCTCTCACACCGGTCAGTCTCTCGCACGCCGGTCAGTCAGTCTCTCACACCGGTCAGTCAGTGTCTCTCACACCGGTCAGTCTCTCGCAAACCGGTCAGTCAGTCTCACACACCGGTCTGTCAGTCTCTCACGCCGGTTAGTCAGTCTCTCACACACCGGTCAGTCAGTCGCATACTCACCGTTTAGTCAGTCTCTCTCACACCGGTCAGTCAGTCTCTCTCACACCGGTCATTCAGTCTGTCTCACACCGGTCAGTCAGTCTCGCACACCGGTCAGTCAGTCTCTCTCTCACACTGGTCAGTCTCTCTCTCACACCGCTCAGTCAGTCTCTCTCACTCCGGTCATTCAGCCTCTCTCACACCGGGCAGTCAGCCTCTCTCACACCGGGCAGTCAGTGTCTCACACACTGGTCAGTCAGTCTCTCTCAAACCGGTCAGTCAGTCTCTCACACACCGGTCAGTCAGTCGCTCACACCGGTCAGTGAGTCTCTCACACACCGGTCAGTCAGTCTCTCTCTCACACCGGTCAGTCAGTCTCTCTCACACCGGTCAGTTTAACACACACTGGTCAGTCAGTCTCTCACACACTGGTCAGTCATTCTTTCACACCAGTCAGTCAGTCGTTCACACCTTTCAGTCAGTCTCTCTCACACAGGTCAGTCAGTCTCTCACACCGGTCAGTCTGTCTCTCTCTCACACCGGTCAGTCAGTCTCTCTCACACTGGTCAGTCAGTCTCTCACACACCGGTCAGTCAGTCTTTCTCACACCGGTCAGTCTCTCGCACAATGGTCAGTCAGTCTCTCAGACCGGTGTGTCAGTCTCTTTCACACCAGTCAGTCAGTCGTTCACACCGGTCAGTCAGTCTCTCTCACACAGGTCAGTCAGTCTTTCACACCGGTCAGTCAGTCTCTCTCACACCGGTCATTCAGTCTCTCACACTGGTCAGTCATTCTCTCACACACTGGTCAGTCAGTCTCTCACACACCGGTCAATCAGTCTCTCACACCGGTCAGTCAGTCTCTTACACCAGTCAGTCAGTCTCTCACATCGGTCAGTCAGTCTCTCTCACACCGGTCATTCAGTCTCTCACACCGGTCAGTCATTCTCTCACACCAGTCAGTCAGTCTCTCACAACAGTAAGTCAGTCTCTGACACCGGTCAGTCAGTCTCTCTCACACCGTTCATTCAGTCTCTCACACCGGTCAGTCAGTCTCTCTCACACTGGTCAGTCAGTCTCTCTCACACCGGTTAGTCTCTCGCACGCCGGTCAGTCAGTCTCTCACACCGGTCAGTCAGTGTCTCTCACACTGGTCAGTCTCTCGCAAACCGGTCAGTCAGTCTCACACACCGGTCTGTCAGTCTCTCACGCCGGTCAGTCAGTCTCTCACACACCGGTCAGTCAGTCGCATACTCACCGTTTAGTCAGTCTCTCTCACACCGGTCAGTCAGTCTCTCTCACACCGGTCATTCAGTCTGTCTCACACCGGTCAGTCAGTCTCGCACACCGGTCAGTCAGTCTCTCTCTCACACCGGTCAGTCTGTCTCTCACACCGCTCAGTCAGTCTCTCTCACACCGGTCATTCAGCCTCTCTCACACCGGGCAGTCAGTCTCTCACACACCGGTCAGTCAGTCTCTCTCACACCGGTCAGTCAGTGTCTCACACAGCAGTCAGTCAGTCTCTCTCACACCGGTCAGTCAGTCTCTCTCACAGCGGTCAGTCTCTCGCACACCGGTCAGTCAGTCTCGCACACCGGTCAGTCAATCTCTCACACCGGTCAGTCAGTCTCTCTCACACCGGTCATTCAGTCTGTCTCACACCGGTCAGTCAGTCTCTCTCTCACACCGGTCAGTCAGTCTCTCTCACACCGGTCAGTTTCTCACACACTGGTCAGTCAGTCTCTCACACACTGGTCAGTCAGTCTTTCACACCAGTCAGTCAGTCGCTCACACTGGTCAGTCAGTCTCTCTCACACAGGTCAGACAGTCTCTCACACCGGTCAGTCAGTCTCTCTCACACCGGTCATTCAGCCTCTCTCACACCGGGCAGTCAGTCTCTCACACACCGGTCAGTCAGTCTCTCACACCGGTCAGTCAGTGTCTCACACAGCGGTCAGTCAGTCTCTCTCACACCAGTCAGTCAGTGTCTCACACAGCGGTCAGTCAGTCGCTCAAACACCAGTCAGTCTCTCTCGTACCGTTCAGTCAGTCAGTCTCTCACACCGGTCAGTCAGTGTCTCGCACACCGGTCAGTCAGTCTCGCACACCGTTCAGTCAATCTCTCATACCGGTCAGTCAGTCTCTCACACCGGTCAGTCAGTCTGTCTCGCACCGGTCAGTCAGTCTCGCACACCAGTCAGTCAGTCTCTCTCTCCCACCGGTCAGTTAGTCTCTCTCACACCGGTCAGTCTCTCGCACACCGGACAGTCAGTCTCTCAGACACCGGTCAGTGAGTCTCTCACACACCGGTCAGTCAGTCGCTCACACCGGTCAGTGAGTCTCTCACACACCGGTCAGTCAGTCTCTCTCTCACACCGGTCAGTCAGTCTCTCTCACACCGGTCAGTCTCTCGCAAACCGGTCAGTCAGTCTCACACACCGGTCTGTCAGTCTCTCACACCGGTCAGTCAGTCTCTCTCACACCGGTCAGTCTCTCGCACGCCGGTCAGTCAGTCTCTCACACCGGTCAGTCAGTGTCTCTCACACCGGTCAGTCTCTCGCAAACCGGTCAGTCAGTCTCACACACCGGTCTGTCAGTCTCTCACGCCGGTTAGTCAGTCTCTCACACACCGGTCAGTCAGTCGCATACTCACCGTTTAGTCAGTCTCTCTCACACCGGTCAGTCAGTCTCTCTCACACCGGTCATTCAGTCTGTCTCACACCGGTCAGTCAGTCTCGCACACCGGTCAGTCAGTCTCTCTCTCACACTGGTCAGTCTCTCTCTCACACCGCTCAGTCAGTCTCTCTCACTCCGGTCATTCAGCCTCTCTCACACCGGGCAGTCAGCCTCTCTCACACCGGGCAGTCAGTGTCTCACACACTGGTCAGTCAGTCTCTCTCAAACCGGTCAGTCAGTCTCTCACACACCGGTCAGTCAGTCGCTCACACCGGTCAGTGAGTCTCTCACACACCGGTCAGTCAGTCTCTCTCTCACACCGGTCAGTCAGTCTCTCTCACACCGGTCAGTTTAACACACACTGGTCAGTCAGTCTCTCACACACTGGTCAGTCATTCTTTCACACCAGTCAGTCAGTCGTTCACACCTTTCAGTCAGTCTCTCTCACACAGGTCAGTCAGTCTCTCACACCGGTCAGTCTGTCTCTCTCTCACACCGGTCAGTCAGTCTCTCTCACACTGGTCAGTCAGTCTCTCACACACCGGTCAGTCAGTCTTTCTCACACCGGTCAGTCTCTCGCACAATGGTCAGTCAGTCTCTCAGACCGGTGTGTCAGTCTCTTTCACACCAGTCAGTCAGTCGTTCACACCGGTCAGTCAGTCTCTCTCACACAGGTCAGTCAGTCTTTCACACCGGTCAGTCAGTCTCTCTCACACCGGTCATTCAGTCTCTCACACTGGTCAGTCATTCTCTCACACACTGGTCAGTCAGTCTCTCACACACCGGTCAATCAGTCTCTCACACCGGTCAGTCAGTCTCTTACACCAGTCAGTCAGTCTCTCACATCGGTCAGTCAGTCTCTCTCACACCGGTCATTCAGTCTCTCACACCGGTCAGTCATTCTCTCACACCAGTCAGTCAGTCTCTCACAACAGTAAGTCAGTCTCTGACACCGGTCAGTCAGTCTCTCTCACACCGTTCATTCAGTCTCTCACACCGGTCAGTCAGTCTCTCTCACACTGGTCAGTCAGTCTCTCTCACACCGGTTAGTCTCTCGCACGCCGGTCAGTCAGTCTCTCACACCGGTCAGTCAGTGTCTCTCACACTGGTCAGTCTCTCGCAAACCGGTCAGTCAGTCTCACACACCGGTCTGTCAGTCTCTCACGCCGGTCAGTCAGTCTCTCACACACCGGTCAGTCAGTCGCATACTCACCGTTTAGTCAGTCTCTCTCACACCGGTCAGTCAGTCTCTCTCACACCGGTCATTCAGTCTGTCTCACACCGGTCAGTCAGTCTCGCACACCGGTCAGTCAGTCTCTCTCTCACACCGGTCAGTCTGTCTCTCACACCGCTCAGTCAGTCTCTCTCACACCGGTCATTCAGCCTCTCTCACACCGGGCAGTCAGTCTCTCACACACCGGTCAGTCAGTCTCTCTCACACCGGTCAGTCAGTGTCTCACACAGCAGTCAGTCAGTCTCTCTCACACCGGTCAGTCAGTCTCTCTCACAGCGGTCAGTCTCTCGCACACCGGTCAGTCAGTCTCGCACACCGGTCAGTCAATCTCTCACACCGGTCAGTCAGTCTCTCTCACACCGGTCATTCAGTCTGTCTCACACCGGTC
Organism: Pristiophorus japonicus; assembly: GCF_044704955.1. Lineage (NCBI taxonomy): Eukaryota > Metazoa > Chordata > Chondrichthyes > Pristiophoridae > Pristiophorus > Pristiophorus japonicus. The sequence goes on from NC_091990.1 coordinate 26,561,978, forward strand.
AGTCAGTCTCTCTCTCACACCGGTCAGTCAGTCTCTCTCACACCGGTCAGTTTCTCACACACTGGTCAGTCAGTCTCTCACACACTGGTCAGTCAGTCTTTCACACCAGTCAGTCAGTCGCTCACACTGGTCAGTCAGTCTCTCTCACACAGGTCAGACAGTCTCTCACACCGGTCAGTCAGTCTCTCTCACACCGGTCATTCAGCCTCTCTCACACCGGGCAGTCAGTCTCTCACACACCGGTCAGTCAGTCTCTCACACCGGTCAGTCAGTGTCTCACACAGCGGTCAGTCAGTCTCTCTCACACCAGTCAGTCAGTGTCTCACACAGCGGTCAGTCAGTCGCTCATACACCAGTCAGTCTCTCTCGTACCGTTCAGTCAGTCAGTCTCTCACACCGGTCAGTCAGTGTCTCGCACACCGGTCAGTCAGTCTCGCACACCGTTCAGTCAATCTCTCATACCGGTCAGTCAGTCTCTCACACCGGTCAGTCAGTCTGTCTCGCACCGGTCAGTCAGTCTCGCACACCAGTCAGTCAGTCTCTCTCTCCCACCGGTCAGTTAGTCTCTCTCACACCGGTCAGTCTCTCGCACACCGGACAGTCAGTCTCTCAGACACCGGTCAGTCAGTCTCTCACACACCGGTCAGTCAGTCTCGCACACCAGTCAGTCAATCTCTCACACCGGTCATTCAGCCTCTCTCACACCGGGCAGTCAGTCACTCACACACCGGTCAGTCAGGCACTCTCACACCGGTCTGTCAGTGTCTCACACACTGGTCAGTCAGTCTCTCTCACACCAGTCAGTCAGTGTCTCACACAGCGGTCAGTCAGCCTCTCTCACACCGGTCAGTCAGTCTCTCTCACAGCGGTCAGTCTCTCGCACACCGGTCAGTCAGTCTCGCACACCGGTCAGTCAATCTCTCACACCGGTCAGTCAGTCTCTCTCACACCGGTCATTCAGTCTGTCTCACACCGGTCAGTCAGTCTCTCTCTCACACCGGTCAGTCAGTCTCTCTCACACCGGTCAGTCAGTCTCTCACACACTGGTCAGTCAGTCTCTCTCTCACCGGTCAGTCTCTCGCACGCCGGTCAGTCAGTCCCTCACACCGGTCAGTCAGTGTCTCTCCCACCAGTCAGTCACTCGCAAACCGGTCAGTCAGTCTCACACACCGGTCTGTCAGTCTCTCACACCGGTCAGTCAGTCTCTCTCACACTGGTCAGTCAGTCTCTCTCACACCGGTCAGTCTCTCGCACGCCGGTCAGTCAGTCTCTCACACCGGTCAGTCAGTGTCTCTCCCACCAGTCAGTCGCTCGCAAACCGGTCAGTCAGTCTCACACACCGGTCTGTCAGTCTCTCACACCGGTCAGTCAGTCTCTCACACACCGGTCAGTCAGTCGCATACTCACCATTTAGTCAGTCTCTCTCACACCGGTCAGTCAGTCTCTCTCACACCGGTCATTCAGTCTGTCTCACACCGGTCAGTCAGTCTCGCACACCGGTCAGTCAGTCTCTCTCTCACACCGGTCAGTCTGTCTCTTACACCGCTCAGTCAGTCTCTCTCACACCGGTCATTCAGCCTCTCTCACACCGGGCAGTCAGTCTCTCACACACCGGTCACTCAGGCTCTCTCACACCGGTCAGTCAGTGTCTCACACACTAGTCAGTCAGTCTCTCTCACACCGGTCAGTCAGTGTCTCACACAGCGGTCAGTCAGTCTCTCTCACACCGGTCAGTCAGTCTCTCTCACAGCGGTCAGTCTCTCGCACACCGGTCAGTCAGTCTCGCACACCGGTCAGTCAATCTCTCACACCGGTCAGTCAATCTCTCTCACACCGGTCATTCAGTCTGTCTCACACCGGTCAGTCAGTCTCTCTCTCACACCGGTCAGTCAGTCTCGCACACCGGTCAGTCAATCTCTCACACCGGTCAGTCAGTCTCTCTCACACTGGTCAGTCAGTGTCTCACACAGCGGTCAGTCAGTCTCTCTCACACCAGTCAGTCAGTCTCTCTCACACCGGTCAGTCAGTCTCGCACACCGGTCAGTCAATCTCTCACACCGGTCAGTCAGTCTCTCTCACACTGGTCAGTCAGTGTCTCACACAGCGGTCAGTCAGTCTCTCTCACACCAGTCAGTCAGTCTCTCTCACACCGGCCATTCAGCCTCTCTCACACCGGGCAGTCAGTCTCTCACACACCGGTCAGTCAGGCTCTCTCACACCGGTCAGTCAGTGTCTCACACACTAGTCAGTCAGTCTCTCTCACACCGGTCAGTTTCTCACACACTGGTCAGTCAGTCTCTCACACACTGGTCAGTCAGTCTTTCACACCAGTCAGTCAGTCGCTCACACTGGTCAGTCAGTCTCTCTCACACAGGTCAGACAGTCTCTCACACCGGTCAGTCAGTCTCTCTCACACCGGTCATTCATCCTCTCTCACACCGGGCAGTCAGTCTCTCACACACCGGTCAGTCAGTCTCTCACACCGGTCAGTCAGTGTCTCACACAGCGGTCAGTCAGTCTCTCTCACACCAGTCAGTCAGTGTCTCACACACCGGTCAGTCAGTCGCTCATACACCAGTCAGTCTCTCTCGTACCGTTCAGTCAGTCTCTCTCACAGCGGTCAGTCTCTCGCACACCGGTCAGTCAGTCTCGCACACCGGTCAGTCAATCTCTCACACCGGTCAGTCAGTCTCTCGCACCGGTCAGTCAGTCTGTCTCGCACCGGTCAGTCAGTCTCGGACACCAGTCAGTCAGTCTCTCTCTCCCACCGGTCAGTTAGTCTCTCTCACACCGGTCAGTCTCTCGCACACCGGACAGTCAGTCTCTCAGACACCGGTCAGTCAGTCTATCACACACCGGTCAGTCAGTCTCGCACACCGGTCAGTCAATCTATCACACCGGTCATTCAGCCTCTCTCACACCGGGCAGTCAGTCTCTCACACACCGGTCAGTCAGGCTCTCTCACACCGGTCTGTCAGTGCTCACACACTGACTGGTGTGAGAGAGACTGACTGACCAGTCAGTGTCTCACACAGCAGTCAGTCAGCCTCTCTCACACCGGTCAGTCAGTCTCTCTCACAGCGGTCAGTCTCTCGCACACCGGTCAGTCAGTCTCGCACACCGGTCAGTCAATCTCTCACACCGGTCAGTCAGTCTCTCTCACACCGGTCATTCAGTCTGTCTCACACCGGTCAGTCAGTCTCTCTCTCACACCGGTCAGTCAGTCTCTCTCACACCGGTCAGTTTCTCACACACTGGTCAGTCAGTCTCTCACACACTGGTCAGTCAGTCTTTCACACCAGTCAGTCAGTCGCTCACACTGGTCAGTCAGTCTCTCTCACACAGGTCAGACAGTGTCTCACACCGGTCAGTCAGTCTCTCTCACACCGGTCATTCAGCCTCTCTCACACCGGGCAGTCAGTCTCTCACACACCGGTCAGTCAGTCTCTCACACCGGTCAGTCAGTGTCTCACACAGCGGTCAGTCAGTCTCTCTCACGCCAGTCAGTCAGTCTCTCTCACAGCGGTCAGTCAGTCGCTCACACACTGGTCAGTCAGACTCTCGCACACCGGTCAGTCAGTCTCTCGCACACTGGTCAGTCAGTCCCTCTCACAACGGTCAGTCAGCCTCCCTCACACACCGGTCAGTCAGTCTCACTCACACCGGTCAGTCTCTCGCAAACCGGAGAGTCAGTCTCACACACCGGTCTGTCAGTCTCTCACACCGGTCAGTCAGTCTCTCACACACCGGTCAGTCAGTCGCTCACACACCGTTTAGTCAGTCTCTCTCACACCGGTCAGTCTCTCGCACACACCGGTCAGTCAGTCTCTCTCACACCGGTCATTCAGTCTCTCACACTGGTCAGTCATTCTCTCACACACCGGTCAGTCAGTCTCTCACACCGGTCAGTCAGTCTCTCACACCAGTCAGTCTCTCACATACCGGTCAGTCAGTTTCTCTCGCACCGGTCAGTCAGTCTCTCAAACCGTTCTGTCAATCTCTCACACCGGTCAGTCAGTCTCTCACACACCGGTCAGTCAGTCGCATACTCACCGTTTAGTCAGTCACTCTCACACCGGTCAGTCTCTCTCACACACCGGTCAGTCAGTCTCTTACACCAGTCAGTCAGTCTCTCACACCGGTCAGTCAGTCTCTCACACCGTTCATTCAGTCTCTCACACTGGTCAGTCAGTCTCTTTCACACCGGTCAGTCAGTCTCTCACACCAGTCAGTCTCTCACATACCGGTCAGTCAGTCTCTCTCACACCGGTCAGTCTCTCGCACGCCGGTCAATCAGTCTCTCTCACAGGTCAGTCAGTGTCTCTCACACCGGTCAGTCTCTCGCAAACCGGTCAGTCAGTCTCACACACCGGTCTGTCAGTCTCTCACACCGGTCAGTCAGTCTCTCACACGCCGGTCAGTCAGTCTCTCTCACACACCGGTCAGTCAGTCTCTCTCACAGCGGTCAGTCAGTCCCTCTCACAATGGTCAGTCAGCCTCCCTCACACGCCGGTCAGTCACTCTCTCACACCGGTCAGTCAGTGTCTCTCACACCGGTCAGTCTCTCGCAAACCGGTCAGTCAGTCTCACACACACCAGTCAGTCAGTCTCTCACCCACCGGTCAGCGATTCTCTCACACACTGGTCAGTCAGTCACTCGCACAATGGTCAGTCAGTCTCTCACACACCGGTCAGCCAGTCTCTCACATGCTGGTCAGTCAGTCTCTCGCACACCGGTCAGTCAGTCTCTCTCACACCGGTCAGTCTCTCGCAAACCGGTCAGTCAGTCTCACACACCGGTCTGTCAGTCTCTCACACCGGTCAGTATGTCTCACACACCGGTCAGTCAGTCTCTCTCACACCGGTCATTCAGTCTCTCACACTGGTCAGTCATTCTCTCCCACCGGTCAGTCAGACTCTCACACCGGTCAGTCAGTCCCTCTCACACCGGTCAGTCGGCCTCGCTCACACACCGGTCAGTCAGTCTCCCTCACACCGGTCAGTCAGACTCTCGCACACCGGTCAGTCATTCTCTTTCACGCCGGTCAGTCAGTCTCTCTCACACTGGTCAGTCTCTCGCACACTGGTCAGTCATTCTCTCACACCGGTCTGTCAGTCTCTCACACCGGTCAGTCAGTCTCTCTCACACCGGTCATTCAGCCTCTCTCACACCGGGCAGTCAGTCTCTCACACCGGTCAGTCAGTCTCTCACACACCGGTCAGTCAGTCTCTCTCTCACCGGTCAGTCTCTCGCACGCCGGTCAGTCAGTCTCTCACACCGGTCAGTCAGTGTCTCACACACCGGTCTGTCAGTCTCTCACACCGGTCAGTCAGTCTCTCACACACCGGTCAGTGAGTCGCATACTCACCGTTTAGTCAGTCTCTCTCACACCGGTCAGTCTCTCGCACACACCGGTCAGTCAGTCTCTCTCACACCGGTCATTCAGTCTCTCACACTGGTGAGTCATTCTCTCACACACCGGTCAGTCAGTCTCTCACACACTGGTCAGTCAGTCTCTCACACTGGTCAGTCAGACTCTTACACCAGTCAGTCTGTCTCTCACACCGCTCAGTCAGTCTCTCTCACACCGGTCATTCAGCCTCTCTCACACCGGGCAGTCAGTCTCTCACACACCGGTCAGTCAGGCTCTCTCACACCGGTCAGTCAGTGTCTCACACACCGGTCATTCAGTCTCTCACACCGGTCAGTCAGTCTCTTACACCAGTCAGTCAGTTTCTCACACCGGTCAGTCAGTCTCTCTCACACCGTTCATTCAGTCTCACACTGGTCAGTCATTCTCTCCCACCGGTCAGTCAGTCTCTCACACCGGCCAGTCAGTCCCTCTCACACTGGTCAATCAGTCTCACACATTGGTCAGTCAGTCTCACAGACCGGTCAGTCAGTCTCTCTCACACCGGTCAGTCAGTATTTCACACACCGGTCAGCCAGTCTCTCACACACTGGTCAGTCAGTCACTCGCACACCGGTCAGTCAGTCTCTCTCACACCGGTCAGTCATTCTCTTTCACACCGGTCAGTCAGTCTCTCTCACACCGGTCAGTCAGTCTCACACATTGGTCAGTCAGTCTCACAGACCGGTCAGTCAGTCTCTCTCACACCGGTCAGTCAGTCTCTCTCACAGCGGTCAGTCTCTCGCACACCGGTCAGTCAGTCTCTCTCACACCGGTCAGTCAATCTCTCACACCGGTCAGTCAGTCTCTCTCACACCGGTCAGTCAGTCTCTCACACCGGTCAGTCAGTCTCACACACCGGTCAGTCAGACTCTCTCACACCGGTCAGTCATTCTCTCACACACCGGTCAGTCAGTCTCTCACACACTGGTCAGTCAGTCTCTCACACCAGTCAGTCAATCGCTCACACCGGTCAGTCAGTCTCTCTCACACCGGACATTCAGTCTCTCACACTGGTCAGTCATTCTCTCCCACCGGTCAGTCAGACTCTCACACACCGGTCAGTCAGTCGCTCACACACCGTTTCGTCAGTCTCTCTCACACCGGTCATTCAGTCTCTCACACTGGTCAGTCATTCTCTCACACACCGGTCAGTCAGTCTCTCACGCACCGGTCATTCAGTCTCTCACACCGGTCAGTCAGTCTCTTACACCAGTCAGTCAGTCTCTCACACCGGTCAGTCAGTCTCTCTCACACCGGTCATTCAGTCTCTCACATCGGTCACTCATTTTCTCACACCAGTCAGTCAGTCTCTCACACACCGGTCAGTCAGTCTCTCACAACATTCAGTCAGTCTCTCACACCGGTCAGTCAGTGTCTCTCACACTAGTCAGTCTTCGCAAACCGGTCAGTCAGTCTCACACACCGGTCAGTCAGTCGCTCACACACCGTTTAGACAGTCTCTCTCACACCGGTCATTCAATCTCTCACACTGGTCAGTCATTCTCTCACACACCGGTCAGTCAGTCTCTCACACACCGGTCATTCAGTCTCTCACACCGGTCAGTCAGTCTCTTACACCAGTCAGTCAGTCTCTCACACCGGTCAGTCAGTCTCTCTCACACCGTTCATTCAGTCTCACACTGGTCAGTCATTCTCTCCCACCGGTCAGTCAGTCTCTCACACCGGCCAGTCAGTCCCTCTCACACTGGTCAATCAGTCTCACACATTGGTCAGTCAGTCTCACAGACCGGTCAGTCAGTCTCTCTCACACCGGTCAGTCAGTATTTCACACACCGGTCAGCCAGTCTCTCACACACTGGTCAGTCAGTCACTCGCACACCGGTCAGTCAGTCTCTCTCACACCGGTCAGTCATTCTCTTTCACACCGGTCAGTCAGTCTCTCTCACACCGGTCAGTCAGTCTCACACATTGGTCAGTCAGTCTCACAGACCGGTCAGTCAGTCTCTCTCACACCGGTCAGTCAGTCTCTCTCACACCGGTCAGTCAGTCTCTCACACACTGGTCAGTCAGTCTCTAACACACTGGTCCGTCAGTCTCTCTCACAGCGGTCAGTCAGTCTCTCTCACACCGGTCAGTCAGCCTCTCGCACACCGGTCATTCAGTCTCTCACACTGGTCAGTCATTCTCTCACACCGGTCAGTCAGTCTCTCACACCAGTCAATCTTTTGCACACCGGTCAGTCTCTCGCACACCGGTCAGTCAGTCTCTCACACTGGTCTGTCCGTCTCTCACACCAGTCAGTCAGTCTCTCTCACACCGGTCAGTCTGTCACACACCGGTCAGTCAGTCTCTCACAGCGGTCAGTCAGTCTCTCACACACCGGTCAGTCTCTCGCATGCCGGTCAGTCAGTCTCTCACACCGGTCAGTCAGTGTCTCTCACACCGGTCAGTCTCTCGCAAACTGGTCAGTCAGTATCTCACACCGGTCTGTCAGTCTCTAACACTGGTCAGTCAGTCTCTCACACTGGTCAGTCAGTCTCTTACACCAGTCAGTCAGACTCTCACACCGGTCAGTCAGTCCCTCTCACACCGGTCAGTCAGCTTCCCTCACACACTGGTCAGTCAGTCTCTCTCACACCGGTCAGTCAGTCTCTCACACACCGGTCACACAGTCTCTCTCACACCGGTCAGTCAGTCACTCTCACACCGGTCAGTCAGTCTCTCTCACACCGGTCATTCAGTCTGTCTCACACCGGTCAGTCAGTCTCTCTCTCACACCGGTCAGTCAGTCTCTCTCACACCGCTCAGTCAGTCTCACACACCGGTCAGTCAGTCTCTCTCTCACACCGGTCAGTCTGTCTTTCACACCGCTCAGTCAGTCTCTCTCACACCGGTCATTCAGCCTCTCTCACACCGGGCAGTCAGTCTCTCACACACCGGTCAGTCAGTCTCTCTCACACCGGTCAGTCAGTCTCTCACACACCGGTCAGTCAGTCTCTCTCACACCGGTCAGTCAGTGTCTCACACAGCGGTCAGTCAGTCTCTCTCACACCGGTCAGTCAGTCTCTCTCACAGCGGTCAGTCTCTCGCACACCGGTCAGTCAGTCTCGCACACCGGTCAGTCAATCTCTCACACCGGTCAGTCAGTCTCTCTCACACCGGTCATTCATTCTGTCTCACACCGGTCAGTCAGTCTCTCTCTCACACCGGTCAGTCAGTCTCTCTCACACCGGTCAGTTTCTCACACACTGGTCAGTCAGTCTCTCACACACTGGTCAGTCAGTCTTTCACACCAGTCAGTCAGTCGCTCACACTGGTCAGTCAGTCTCTTTCACACAGGTCAGACAGTCTCTCACACCGGTCAGTCAGTCTCTCACACACCGGTCAGTCAGTCTCTCACACCGGTCAGTCAGACTCTCGCACACCGGTCAGTCAGTCTCTCGCACACTGGTCAGTCAGTCCCTCTCACAACGGTCAGTCAGCCTCCCTCACACACCGGTCAGTCAGTCTCTCTCTCACACCGGTCAGTCTGTCTCTCACACCGCTCAGTCAGTCTCTCTCACACCGGTCATTCAGCCTCTCTCACACCGGGCAGTCAGTCTCTCACAAACCGGTCAGTCAGGCTCTCTCACACCGGTCAGTCAGTGTCTCACACACTAGTCAGTCGGTCTCTCTCACACCGGTCAGTCAGTGTCTCACACAGCGGTCAGTCAGTCTCTCTCACACCGGTCAGTCAGTCTCTCTCACAGCGGTCAGTCTCTCTCACACCGGTCAGTCAGTGTCTCACACAGCGGTCAGTCAGTCTCTCTCACACCGGTCAGTCAGTCTCTCTCACAGCGGTCAGTCTCTCGCACACCGGTCAGTCAGTCTCTCTCACACCGGTCAGTCAATCTCTCACACCGGTCAGTCAGTCTCTCTCACACCGGTCAGTCAGTCTCTCACACCGGTCAGTCAGTCTCACACACCGGTCAGTCAGACTCTCTCACACCGGTCAGTCATTCTCTCACACACCGGTCAGTCAGTCTCTCACACACCGGTCATTCAGTCTCTCACACCGGTCAGTCAGTCTCTTACATCAGTCAGTCAGTCTCTCACACACTGGTCAGTCAGTCTCTCACACCAGTCAGTCAATCGCTCACACCGGTCAGTCAGTCTCTCTCACACCGGACATTCAGTCTCTCACACTGGTCAGTCATTCTCTCCCACCGGTCAGTCAGACTCTCACACACCGGTCAGTCAGTCGCTCACACACCGTTTCGTCAGTCTCTCTCACACCGGTCATTCAGTCTCTCACACTGGTCAGTCATTCTCTCACACACCGGTCAGTCAGTCTCTCACGCACCGGTCATTCAGTCTCTCACACCGGTCAGTCAGTCTCTTACACCAGTCAGTCAGTCTCTCACACCGGTCAGTCAGTCTCTCTCACACCGGTCATTCAGTCTCTCACATCGGTCACTCATTTTCTCACACCAGTCAGTCAGTCTCTCACACACCGGTCAGTCAGTCTCTCACAACATTCAGTCAGTCTCTCACACCGGTCAGTCAGTGTCTCTCACACTAGTCAGTCTTCGCAAACCGGTCAGTCAGTCTCACACACCGGTCAGTCAGTCGCTCACACACCGTTTAGTCAGTCTCTCTCACACCGGTCATTCAATCTCTCACACTGGTCAGTCATTCTCTCACACACCGGTCAGTCAGTCTCTCACACACCGGTCATTCAGTCTCTCACACCGGTCAGTCAGTCTCTTACACCAGTCAGTCAGTCTCTCACACCGGTCAGTCAGTCTCTCTCACACCGTTCATTCAGTCTCACACTGGTCAGTCATTCTCTCCCACCGGTCAGTCAGTCTCTCACACCGGCCAGTCAGTCCCTCTCACACTGGTCAATCAGTCTCACACATTGGTCAGTCAGTCTCACAGACCGGTCAGTCAGTCTCTCTCACACCGGTCAGTCAGTATTTCACACACCGGTCAGCCAGTCTCTCACACACTGGTCAGTCAGTCACTCGCACACCGGTCAGTCAGTCTCTCTCACACCGGTCAGTCATTCTCTTTCACACCGGTCAGTCAGTCTCTCTCACACCGGTCAGTCAGTCTCACACACACTGGTCAGTCAGTCTCTAACACACTGGTCCGTCAGTCTCTCTCACAGCGGTCAGTCAGTCTCTCTCACACCGGTCAGTCAGCCTCTCGCACACCGGTCATTCAGTCTCTCACACTGGTCAGTCATTCTCTCACACCGGTCAGTCAGTCTCTCACACCAGTCAATCTTTCGCACACCGGTCAGTCTCTCGCACACCGGTCAGTCAGTCTCTCACACTGGTCTGTCCGTCTCTCACACCAGTCAGTCAGTCTCTCTCACACCGGTCAGTCTGTCACACACCGGTCAGTCAGTCTCTCACAGCGGTCAGTCAGTCTCTCACACACCGGTCAGTCTCTCGCATGCCGGTCAGTCAGTCTCTCACACCGGTCAGTCAGTGTCTCTCACACCGGTCAGTCTCTCGCAAACTGGTCAGTCAGTATCTCACACCGGTCTGTCAGTCTCTAACACTGGTCAGTCAGTCTCTCACACTGGTCAGTCAGTCTCTTACACCAGTCAGTCAGACTCTCACACCGGTCAGTCAGTCCCTCTCACACCGGTCAGTCAGTTTCCCTCACACACTGGTCAGTCAGTCTCTCTCACACCGGTCAGTCAGTCTCTCACACACCGGTCATACAGTCTCTCTCACACCGGTCAGTCAGTCACTCTCACACCGGTCAGTCAGTCTCTCTCACACCGGTCATTCAGTCTGTCTCACACCGGTCAGTCAGTCTCTCTCTCACACCGTTCAGTCAGTCTCTCTCACACCGGTCAGTCAGTCTCACACACCGGTCAGTCAGTCTCTCTCTCACACCGGTCAGTCTGTCTTTCACACCGCTCAGTCAGTCTCTCTCACACCGGTCATTCAGCCTCTCTCACACCGGGCAGTCAGTCTCTCACACACCGGTCAGTCAGTCTCTCTCACACCGGTCAGTCAGTCTCTCACACACCGGTCAGTCAGTCTCTCTCACACCGGTCAGTCAGTGTCTCACACAGCGGTCAGTCAGTCTCTCTCACACCGGTCAGTCAGTCTCTCTCACAGCGGTCAGTCTCTCGCACACCGGTCAGTCAGTCTCGCACACCGGTCAGTCAATCTCTCACACCGGTCAGTCAGTCTCTCTCACACCGGTCATTCAGTCTGTCTCACACCGGTCAGTCAGTCTCTCTCTCACACCGGTCAGTCAGTCTCTCTCACACCGGTCAGTTTCTCACACACTGGTCAGTCAGTCTCTCACACACTGGTCAGTCAGTCTTTCACACCAGTCAGTCAGTCGCTCACACTGGTCAGTCTGTCTCACTCACACAGGTCAGACAGTCTCTCACACCGGTCAGTCAGTCTCTCTCACACCGGTCATTCAGCCTCTCTCACACCGGTCAGTCAGCCTCCCTCACACACCGGTCAGTCAGTCTCTCTCTCACACCGGTCAGTCTGTCTCTCACACCGCTCAGTCAGTCTCTCTCACACCGGTCATTCAGCCTCTCTCACACCGGGCAGTCAGTCTCTCACACACCGGTCAGTCAGTCTCTCTCACACCGGTCAGTCAGTCTCTCACACCGGTCAGTCAGTCTCTCTCACACCGTTCATTCAGTCTCACACTGGTCAGTCATTCTCTCCCACCGGTCAGTCAGTCTCTCACACCGGCCAGTCAGTCCCTCTCACACTGGTCAATCAGTCTCACACATTGGTCAGTCAGTCTCACAGACCGGTCAGTCAGTCTCTCTCACACCGGTCAGTCAGTATTTCACACACCGGTCAGCCAGTCTCTCACACACTGGTCAGTCAGTCACTCGCACACCGGTCAGTCAGTCTCTCTCACACCGGTCAGTCATTCTCTTTCACACCGGTCAGTCAGTCTCTCTCACACCGGTCAGTCAGTCTCACACACACTGGTCAGTCAGTCTCTAACACACTGGTCCGTCAGTCTCTCTCACAGCGGTCAGTCAGTCTCTCTCACACCGGTCAGTCAGCCTCTCGCACACCGGTCATTCAGTCTCTCACACTGGTCAGTCATTCTCTCACACCGGTCAGTCAGTCTCTCACACCAGTCAATCTTTCGCACACCGGTCAGTCTCTCGCACACCGGTCAGTCAGTCTCTCACACTGGTCTGTCCGTCTCTCACACCAGTCAGTCAGTCTCTCTCACACCGGTCAGTCTGTCACACACCGGTCAGTCAGTCTCTCACAGCGGTCAGTCAGTCTCTCACACACCGGTCAGTCTCTCGCATGCCGGTCAGTCAGTCTCTCACACCGGTCAGTCAGTGTCTCTCACACCGGTCAGTCTCTCGCAAACTGGTCAGTCAGTATCTCACACCGGTCTGTCAGTCTCTAACACTGGTCAGTCAGTCTCTCACACTGGTCAGTCAGTCTCTTACACCAGTCAGTCAGACTCTCACACCGGTCAGTCAGTCCCTCTCACACCGGTCAGTCAGTTTCCCTCACACACTGGTCAGTCAGTCTCTCTCACACCGGTCAGTCAGTCTCTCACACACCGGTCATACAGTCTCTCTCACACCGGTCAGTCAGTCACTCTCACACCGGTCAGTCAGTCTCTCTCACACCGGTCATTCAGTCTGTCTCACACCGGTCAGTCAGTCTCTCTCTCACACCGTTCAGTCAGTCTCTCTCACACCGGTCAGTCAGTCTCACACACCGGTCAGTCAGTCTCTCTCTCACACCGGTCAGTCTGTCTTTCACACCGCTCAGTCAGTCTCTCTCACACCGGTCATTCAGCCTCTCTCACACCGGGCAGTCAGTCTCTCACACACCGGTCAGTCAGTCTCTCTCACACCGGTCAGTCAGTCTCTCACACACCGGTCAGTCAGTCTCTCTCACACCGGTCAGTCAGTGTCTCACACAGCGGTCAGTCAGTCTCTCTCACACCGGTCAGTCAGTCTCTCTCACAGCGGTCAGTCTCTCGCACACCGGTCAGTCAGTCTCGCACACCGGTCAGTCAATCTCTCACACCGGTCAGTCAGTCTCTCTCACACCGGTCATTCAGTCTGTCTCACACCGGTCAGTCAGTCTCTCTCTCACACCGGTCAGTCAGTCTCTCTCACACCGGTCAGTTTCTCACACACTGGTCAGTCAGTCTCTCACACACTGGTCAGTCAGTCTTTCACACCAGTCAGTCAGTCGCTCACACTGGTCAGTCAGTCTCTCTCACACAGGTCAGACAGTCTCTCACACCGGTCAGTCAGTCTCTCACACACCGGTCAGTCAGTCTCTCACACCGGTCAGTCAGACTCTCGCACACCGGTCAGTCAGTCTCTCGCACACTGGTCAGTCAGTCCCTCTCACAACGGTCAGTCAGCCTCCCTCACACACCGGTCAGTCAGTCTCTCTCTCACACCGGTCAGTCTGTCTCTCACACCGCTCAGTCAGTCTCTCTCACACCGGTCATTCAGCCTCTCTCACACCGGGCAGTCAGTCTCTCACAAACCGGTCAGTCAGGCTCTCTCACACCGGTCAGTCAGTGTCTCACACACTAGTCAGTCAGTCTCTCTCACACCGGTCAGTCAGTGTCTCACACAGCGGTCAGTCAGTCTCTCTCACACCGTTCAGTCAGTCTCTCTCACAGCGGTCAGTCTCTCGCACACCGGTCAGTCAGTCTCGCACACCGGTCAGTCAATCTCTCACACCGGTCAGTCAGTCTCTCTCACACCGGTCATTCAGTCTGTCTCACACCGGTCAGTCAGTCTCTCTCTCACAACGGTCAGTCAGTCTCTCACACTGGTCAGTCAGTGTCTCACACAGCGGTCAGTCAGTCTCTCTCACACCAGTCAGTCAGTCTCTCTCACACCGGTCATTCAGCCTCTCTCACACCGGGCAGTCAGTCTCTCACACACCGGTCAGTCAGGCTCTCTCACACCGGTCAGTCAGTGTCTCACACACTAGTCAGTCAGTCTCTCTCACACCGGTCAGTTTCTCACACACTGGTCAGTCAGTCTCTCACACACTGGTCAGTCAGTCTTTCACACCAGTCAGTCAGTCGCTCACACTGGTCAGTCAGTCTATCTCACACAGGTCAGACAGTCTCTCACACCGGTCAGTCAGTCTCTCTCACACCGGTCATTCAGCCTCTCTCACACCGGGCAGTCAGTCTCTCACACACCGGTCAGTCAGTCTCTCACACCGGTCAGTCAGTGTCTCACACAGCGGTCAGTCAGTCGCTCATACACCAGTCAGTCTCTCTCGTACCGTTCAGTCAGTCTCTCTCACAGCGGTCAGTCTCTCGCACACCGGTCAGTCAGTCTCGCACATCGGTCAGTCAATCTCTCACACCGGTCAGTCAGTCTCTTACACCGGTCAGTCAGTCTGTCTCGCACCGGTCAGTCAGTCTCGCACACCAGTCAGTCAGTCTCTCTCTCCCACCGGTCAGTTAGTCTCTCTCACACCGGTCAGTCTCTCGCACACCGGACAGTCAGTCTCTCAGACACCGGTCAGTCAGTCTCTCACACACCGGTCAGTCAGTCTCGCACACCGGTCAGTCAATCTCTCACACCGGTCATTCAGCCTCTCTCACACCGGGCAGTCAGTCTCTCACACACCGGTCAGTCAGGCTCTCTCACACCGGTCTGTCAGTGTCTCACACACTGGTCAGTCAGTCTCTCTCACACCAGTCAGTCAGTGTCTCACACAGCGGTCAGTCAGCCTCTCTCACACCGGTCAGTCAGTCTCTCTCACAGCGGTCAGTCTCTCGCACACCGGTCAGTCAGTCTCGCACACCGGTCAGTCAATCTCTCACACCGGTCAGTCAGTCTCTCTCACACCGGTCATTCAGTCTGTCTCACACCGGTCAGTCAGTCTCTCTCTCACACCGGTCAGTCAGTCTCTCTCACACCGGTCAGTCAGTCTCTCACACCAGTCAGTCAGTCTCTCACACACTGGTCAGTCAGTCTCTCTCTCACCGGTCAGTCTCTCGCACGCCGGTCAGTCAGTCCCTCACACCGGTCAGTCAGTGTCTCTCCCACCAGTCAGTCGCTCGCAAACCGGTCAGTCAGTCTCACACACCGGTCTGTCAGTCTCTCACACCGGTCAGTCAGTCTCTCTCACACTGGTCAGTCAGTCTCTCTCACACCGGTCAGTCTCTCGCACGCCGGTCAGTCAGTCTCTCACACCGGTCAGTCAGTGTCTCTCACACTGGTCAGTCTCTCGCAAACCGGTCAGTCAGTCTCACACACCGGTCTGTCAGTCTCTCACACCGGTCAGTCAGTCTCTCACACACCGGTCAGTCAGTCGCATACTCACCATTTAGTCAGTCTCTCTCACACCGGTCCGTCAGTCTCTCTCACACCGGTCATTCAGTCTGTCTCACACCGGTCAGTCAGTCTCGCACACCGGTCAGTCAGTCTCTCTCTCACACCGGTCAGTCTGTCTCTCACACCGCTCAGTCAGTCTCTCTCACACCGGTCATTCAGCCTCTCTCACACCGGGCAGTCAGTCTCTCACACACCGGTCAGTCAGGCTCTCTCACACCGGTCAGTCTCTCGCACACCGGTCAGTCAGTCTCGCACACCGGTCAGTCAATCTCTCACACCGGTCAGTCAGTCTCTCTCACACCGGTCATTCAGTCTGTCTCACACCGGTCAGTCAGTCTCTCTCTCACAACGGTCAGTCAGTCTCTCACACTGGTCAGTCAGTGTCTCACACAGCGGTCAGTCAGTCTCTCTCACACCAGTCAGTCAGTCTCTCTCACACCGGTCAGTCAGTCTCTCTCACACCGGTCATTCAGTCTCTCACATCGGTCACTCATTTTCTCACACCAGTCAGTCAGTCTCTCTCACACCGGTCAGTCAGTCTCTCACACCGGTCAGTCAGTCACTCACACACTGGTCAGTCAGTCTCTCTCTCACCGGTCAGTCTCTCGCACGCCGGTCAGTCAGTCCCTCACACCGGTCAGTCAGTGTCTCTCCCACCAGTCAGTCACTCGCAAACCGGTCAGTCAGTCTCACACACCGGTCTGTCAGTCTCTCACACCGGTCAGTCAGTCTCTCTCACACTGGTCAGTCAGTCTCTCTCACACCGGTCAGTCTCTCGCACGCCGGTCAGTCAGTCTCTCACACCGGTCAGTCAGTGTCTCTCCCACCAGTCAGTCTCTCTCACAGCGGTCAGTCTCTCGCACACCGGTCAGTCAGTCTCGCACACCGGTCAGTCAATCTCTCACACCGGTCAGTCAGTCTCTCTCACACCGGTCATTCAGTCTGTCTCACACCGGTCAGTCAGTCTCTCTCTCACAACGGTCAGTCAGTCTCTCACACTGGTCAGTCAGTGTCTCACACAGCGGTCAGTCAGTCTCTCTCACACCAGTCAGTCAGTCTCTCTCACACCGGTCATTCAGCCTCTCTCACACCGGGCAATCAGTCTCTCACACACCGGTCAGTCAGGCTCTCTCACACCGGTCAGTCAGTGTCTCACACACTAGTCAGTCAGTCTCTCTCACACCGGTCAGTTTCTCACACACTGGTCAGTCAGTCTCTCACACACTGGTCAGTCAGTCTTTCACACCAGTCAGTCAGTCGCTCACACTGGTCAGTCAGTCTCTCTCACACAGGTCAGACAGTCTCTCACACCGGTCAGTCAGTCTCTCTCACACCGGTCATTCAGCCTCTCTCACACCGGGCAGTCAGTGTCTCACACAGCGGTCAGTCAGTCTCTCACACACCAGTCAGTCAGTGTCTCACACAGCGGTCAGTCAGTCGCTCATACACCAGTCAGTCTCTCTCGTACCGTTCAGTCAGTCTCTCTCACAGCGGTCAGTCTCTCGCACACCGGTCAGTCAGTCTCGCACACCGGTCAGTCAATCTCTCACACCGGTCAGTCAGTCTCTCGCACCGGTCAGTCAGTCTGTCTCGCACCGGTCAGTCAGTCTCGCACACCAGTCAGTCAGTCTCTCTCTCCCACCGGTCAGTTAGTCTCTCTCACACCGGTCAGTCTCTCGCACACCGGACAGTCAGTCTCTCAGACACCGGTCAGTCAGTCTCTCACACACCGGTCAGTCAGTCTCGCACACCGGTCAGTCAATCTCTCACACCGGTCATTCAGCCTCTCTCACACCGGGCAGTCAGTCTCTCACACACCGGTCAGTCAGGCTCTCTCACACCGGTCTGTCAGTGTCTCACACACTGACTGGTGTGAGAGAGACTGACTGACCAGTCAGTGTCTCACACAGCAGTCAGTCAGCCTCTCTCACACCGGTCAGTCAGTCTCTCTCACAGCGGTCAGTCTCTCGCACACCGGTCAGTCAGTCTCTCTCACAGCGGTCAGTCTCTCGCACACCGGTCAGTCAGTCTCGCACACCGGTCAGTCAATCTCTCACACCGGTCAGTCAGTCTCTCTCACACCGGTCATTCAGTCTGTCTCACACCGGTCAGTCAGTCTCTCTCTCACACCGGTCAGTCAGTCTCTCTCACACCGGTCAGTTTCTCACACACTGGTCAGTCAGTCTCTCACACACTGGTCAGTCAGTCTTTCACACCAGTCAGTCAGTCGCTCACACTGGTCAGTCAGTCTCTCTCACACAGGTCAGACAGTGTCTCACACCGGTCAGTCAGTCTCTCTCACACCGGTCATTCAGCCTCTCTCACACCGGGCAGTCAGTCTCTCACACACCGGTCAGTAAGTCTCTCACACCGGTCAGTCAGTGTCTCACACAGCGGTCAGTCAGTCTCTCTCACGCCAGTCAGTCAGTCTCTCTCACAGCGGTCAGTCAGTCGCTCACACACTGGTCAGTCAGACTCTCGCACACCGGTCAGTCAGTCTCTCGCACACTGGTCAGTCAGTCCCTCTCACAACGGTCAGTCAGCCTCCCTCACACACCGGTCAGTCAGTCTCACTCACACCGGTCAGTCTCTCGCAAACCAGAGAGTCAGTCTCACACACCGGTCTGTCAGTCTCTCACACCGGTCAGTCAGTCTCTCACACACCGGTCAGTCAGTCGCTCACACACCGTTTAGTCAGTCTCTCTCACACCGGTCAGTCTCTCGCACATACCGGTCAGTCAGTCTCTCTCACACCGGTCATTCAGTCTCTCACACTGGTCAGTCATTCTCTCACACACCGGTCAGTCAGTCTCTCACACCGGTCAGTCAGTCTCTCACACCAGTCAGTCTCTCACATACCGGTCAGTCAGTTTCTCTCGCACCGGTCAGTCAGTCTCTCAAACCGTTCTGTCAATCTCTCACACCGGTCAGTCAGTCTCTCACACACCGGTCAGTCAGTCGCATACTCACCGTTTAGTCAGTCTCTCTCACACCGGTCAGTCTCTCTCACACACCGGTCAGTCAGTCTCTTACACCAGTCAGTCAGTCTCTCACACCGGTCAGTCAGTCTCTCACACCGTTCATTCAGTCTCTCACACTGGTCAGTCAGTCTCTTTCACACCGGTCAGTCAGTCTCTCACACCAGTCAGTCTCTCACATACCGGTCAGTCAGTCTCTCTCACACCGGTCAGTCTCTCGCACGCCGGTCAATCAGTCTCTCTCACAGGTCAGTCAGTGTCTCTCACACCGGTCAGTCTCTCGCAAACCGGTCAGTCAGTCTCACACACCGGTCTGTCAGTCTCTCACACCGGTCAGTCAGTCTCTCACACGCCGGTCAGTCAGTCTCTCTCACACACCGGTCAGTCAGTCTCTCTCACAGCGGTCAGTCAGTCCCTCTCACAATGGTCAGTCAGCCTCCCTCACACGCCGGTCAGTCACTCTCTCACACCGGTCAGTCAGTGTCTCTCACACCGGTCAGTCTCTCGCAAACCGGTCAGTCAGTCTCACACACACCAGTCAGTCAGTCTCTCACCCACCGGTCAGCGATTCTCTCACACACTGGTCAGTCAGTCACTCGCACAATGGTCAGTCAGTCTCTCACACACCGGTCAGCCAGTCTCTCTCACACCGGTCAGTCAGTCTCTCACACACCGGTCAGTCAGTCTCTCTCACACCGGTCAGTCAGTGTCTCACACAGCGGTCAGTCAGTCTCTCTCACACCGGTCAGTCAGTCTCTCTCACAGCGGTCAGTCTCTCGCACACCAGTCAGTCAGTCTCGCACACCGGTCAGTCAATCTCTCACACCGGTCAGTCAGTCTCTCTCACACCGGTCATTCAGTCTGTCTCACACCAGTCAGTCAGTCTCTCTCTCACAACGGTCAGTCAGTCTCTCACACTGGTCAGTCAGTGTCTCACACGCCGGTCAGTCAGCCTCTCTCACACCGGTCATTCAGTCTCTCTCACACCGTTCATTCAGTCTCACACTGGTCAGTCATTCTCTCCCACCGGTCAGTCAGTCTCTCACACCGGCCAGTCAGTCCCTCTCACACTGGTCAATCAGTCTCACACATTGGTCAGTCAGTCTCACAGACCGGTCAGTCAGTCTCTCTCACACCGGTCAGTCAGTATTTCACACACCGGTCAGCCAGTCTCTCACACACTGGTCAGTCAGTCACTCGCACACCGGTCAGTCAGTCTCTCTCACACCGGTCAGTCATTCTCTTTCACACCGGTCAGTCAGTCTCTCTCACACCGGTCAGTCAGTCTCACACATTGGTCAGTCAGTCTCACAGACCGGTCAGTCAGTCTCTCTCACACCGGTCAGTCAGTCTCTCTCACACCGGTCAGTCAGTCTCTCACACACTGGTCAGTCAGTCTCTAACACACTGGTCCGTCAGTCTCTCTCACAGCGGTCAGTCAGTCTCTCTCACACCGGTCAGTCAGCCTCTCGCACACCGGTCATTCAGTCTCTCACACTGGTCAGTCATTCTCTCACACCGGTCAGTCAGTCTCTCACACCAGTCAATCTTTCGCACACCGGTCAGTCTCTCGCACACCGGTCAGTCAGTCTCTCACACTGGTCTGTCCGTCTCTCACACCAGTCAGTCAGTCTCTCTCACACCGGTCAGTCTGTCACACACCGGTCAGTCAGTCTCTCACAGCGGTCAGTCAGTCTCTCACACACCGGTCAGTCTCTCGCATGCCGGTCAGTCAGTCTCTCACACCGGTCAGTCAGTGTCTCTCACACCGGTCAGTCTCTCGCAAACTGGTCAGTCAGTATCTCACACCGGTCTGTCAGTCTCTAACACTGGTCAGTCAGTCTCTCACACTGGTCAGTCAGTCTCTTACACCAGTCAGTCAGACTCTCACACCGGTCAGTCAGTCCCTCTCACACCGGTCAGTCAGCTTCCCTCACACACTGGTCAGTCAGTCTCTCTCACACCAGTCAGTCAGTCTCTCACACACCGGTCACACAGTCTCTCTCACACCGGTCAGTCAGTCACTCTCACACCGGTCAGTCAGTCTCTCTCACACCGGTCATTCAGTCTGTCTCACACCGGTCAGTCAGTCTCTCTCTCACACCGGTCAGTCAGTCTCTCTCACACCGGTCACACAGTCTCTCTCACACCGGTCAGTCAGTCACTCTCACACCGGTCAGTCAGTCTCTCTCACACCGGTCATTCAGTCTGTTTCACACCGGTCAGTCAGTCTCTCTCTCACACCGGTCAGTCAGTCTCTCTCACACCGGTCAGTCAGTCTCACACACCGGTCAGTCAGTCTCTCTCTCACACCGGTCAGTCTGTCTCTCACACCGCTCAGTCAGTCTCTCTCACACCGGTCATTCAGCCTCTCTCACACCGGGCAGTCAGTCTCTCACACACCGGTCAGTCAGTCTCTCTCACACCGGTCAGTCAGTCTCTCTCACACCAGTCAGTCAGTCTCTCTCACACCGGTCATTCAGCCTCTCTCACACCGGTCAGTCAGTCTCTCTCACACCGTTCATTCAGTCTCACACTGGTCAGTCATTCTCTCCCACCGGTGAGTCAGTCTCTCACACCGGCCAGTCAGTCCCTCTCACACTGGTCAATCAGTCTCACACATTGGTCAGTCAGTCTCACAGACCGGTCAGTCAGTCTCTCTCACACCGGTCAGTCAGTCTCACACACCGGTCAGTCAGTCTCTCTCTCACACCGGTCAGTCTGTCTCTCACACCGCTCAGTCAGTCTCTCTCACACCGGTCATTCAGCCTCTCTCACACCGGGCAGTCAGTCTCTCACACACCGGTCAGTCAGTCTCTCTCACACCGGTCAGCCAGTCTCTCACACACTGGTCAGTCAGTCTCTCGCACACCGGTCAGTCAGTCTCTCTCACACCGGTCAGTCAGTCCCTCTCACAATGGTCAGTCAGCCTCCCTCACACGCCGGTCAGTCACTCTCTCACACCGGTCAGTCAGTGTCTCTCACACCGGTCAGTCTCTCGCAAACCGGTCAGTCAGTCTCACACACCGGTCTGTCAGTCTCTCACACCGGTCAGTATGTCTCACACACCGGTCAGTCAGTCTCTCTCACACCGGTCATTCAGTCTCTCACACTGGTCAGTCATTCTCTCCCACCGGTCAGTCAGACTCTCACACCAGTCAGTCAGTCCCTCTCACACCGGTCAGTCGGCCTCGCTCACACACCGGTCAGTCAGTCTCGCTCACACACCGGTCAGTCAGTCTCTCTCACACCGGTCAGTCAGACTCTCGCACACCGGTCAGTCATTCTCTTTCACGCCGGTCAGTCAGTCTCTCTCACACTGGTCAGTCTCTCGCACACTGGTCAGTCATTCTCTCACACCGGTCTGTCAGTCTCTCACACCGGTCTGTCAGTCTCTCTCACACCGGTCATTCAGTCTCTCACACTGGTCAGTCATTCTCTCACACACCGGTCAGTCAGTCTCTCACACACCGGTCATTCAGTCTCTCACACTGGTCAGTCAGTCTCTTACACCAGTCAGTCAGTCTCTCACACACTGGTCAGTCAGTCTCTCACACCAGTCAGTCAATCGCTCACACCGGTCAGTCAGTCTCTCTCACACCGGTCATTCAGTCTCTCACACTGGTCAGTCATTCTCTCCCACCGGTCAGTCAGACTCTCACACCGGTCAGTCAGTCCCTCTCACACCGGTCAGTCGGCCTCCCTCACACACCGGTCAGTCAGTCTCTCTCACACCGGTCAGTCAGTCTCTCGCACACCAGTCAGTCATTCTCTTTCACACCGGTCAGTCAGTCTCTCTCACACTGGTCAGTCTCTCGCACACTGGTCAGTCAGTCTCTCACACCGGTCTGTCAGTCTCTCACACCGGTCAGTCAGTCTCACACACCGGTCTGTCAGTCTCTCGCACCGGTCAGTCAGTCTCTCACACACCGGTCAGTCAGTCGCTCACACACCGTTTCGTCAGTCTCTCTCACACCGGTCATTCAGTCTCTCACACTGGTCAGTCATTCTCTCACACAGCGGTCAGTCAGTCTCTCACGCACCGGTCATTCAGTCTCTCACACCGGTCAGTCAGTCTCTCACACACCAGTCAGTCAGTCTCTCACCCACCGGTCAGCGATTCTCTCACACACTGGTCAGTCAGTCTCTCGCACACCGGTCAGTCAGTCTCTCTCACACCGGTCAGTCAGTCCCTCTCACAATGGTCAGTCAGCCTCCCTCACACGCCGGTCAGTCACTCTCTCACACCGGTCAGTCAGTGTCTCTCACACCGGTCAGTCTCTCGCAAACCGGTCAGTCAGTCTCACACACCGGTCTGTCAGTCTCTCACACCGGTCAGTATGTCTCACACACCGGTCAGTCAGTCTCTCTCACACCGGTCATTCAGTCTCTCACACTGGTCAGTCATTCTCTCCCACCGGTCAGTCAGACTCTCACACCAGTCAGTCAGTCCCTCTCACACCGGTCAGTCGGCCTCGCTCACACACCGGTCAGTCAGTCTCGCTCACACACCGGTCAGTCAGTCTCTCTCACACCGGTCAGTCAGACTCTCGCACACCGGTCAGTCATTCTCTTTCACGCCGGTCAGTCAGTCTCTCTCACACTGGTCAGTCTCTCGCACACTGGTCAGTCATTCTCTCACACCGGTCTGTCAGTCTCTCACACCGGTCTGTCAGTCTCTCACACACCGGTCAGTCAGACTCTCTCACACCGGTCAGTCAGTCTCACACACTGGTCAGTCAGTCGCTCACACACCGTTTAGTCAGTCTCTCTCACACCGATCATTCAGTCTCTCACACTGGTCAGTCATTCTCTCACACACCGGTCAGTCAGTCTCTCACACACCGGTCATTCAGTCTCTCACACCGGTCAGTCAGTCTCTTACACCAGTCAGTCAGTCTCTCACACACTGGTCAGTCAGTCTCTCACACCAGTCAGTCAATCGCTCACACCGGTCAGTCAGTCTCTCTCACACCGGTCATTCAGTCTCTCACACTGGTCAGTCATTCTCTCCCACCGGTCAGTCAGACTCTCACACCGGTCAGTCAGTCCCTCTCACACTGGTCAGTCGGCCTCCCTCACACACCGGTCAGTCAGTCTCTCTCACACCGGTCAGTCAGTCTCTCGCACACCGGTCAGTCAGTCGCTCACACACCGTTTCGTCAGTCTCTCTCACACCGGTCATTCAGTCTCTCACACTGGTCAGTCATTCTCTCACACACCGGTCAGTCAGTCTCTCACGCACCGGTCATTCAGTCTCTCACACCGGTCAGTCAGTCTCTTACACCAGTCAGTCAGTCTCTCACACCGGTCAGTCAGTCTCTCTCACACCGGTCATTCAGTCTCTCACATCGGTCACTCATTTTCTCACACCAGTCAGTCAGTCTCTCTCACACCGGTCAGTCAGTCTCTCACACCGGTCAGTCAGTCAGTCACACACTGGTCAGTCAGTCTCTCTCTCACCGGTCAGTCTCTCGCACGCCGGTCAGTCAGTCCCTCACACCGGTCAGTCAGTGTCTCTCCCACCAGTCAGTCACTCGCAAACCGGTCAGTCAGTCTCACACACCGGTCTGTCAGTCTCTCACACCGGTCAGTCAGTCTCTCTCACACTGGTCAGTCAGTCTCTCTCACACCGGTCAGTCTCTCGCACGCCGGTCAGTCAGTCCCTCACACCGGTCAGTCAGTGTCTCTCCCACCAGTCAGTCACTCGCAAACCGGTCAGTCAGTCTCTCACACACCGGTCAGTCAGTCGCATACTCACCATTTAGTCAGTCTCTCTCACACCGGTCAGTCAGTCTCTCTCACACCGGTCATTCAGTCTGTCTCACACCGGTCAGTCAGTCTCGCACACCGGTCAGTCAGTCTCTCTCTCACACCGGTCAGTCTGTCTCTCACACCGCTCAGTCAGTCTCTCTCACACCGGTCATTCAGCCTCTCTCACACCGGGCAGTCAGTCTCTCACACACCGGTCACTCAGGCTCTCTCACACCGGTCAGTCAGTGTCTCACACACTAGTCAGTCAGTCTCTCTCACACCGGTCAGTCAGTGTCTCACACAGCGGTCAGTCAGTCTCTCTCACAGCGGTCAGTCTCTCGCACACCGGTCAGTCAGTCTCGCACACCGGTCAGTCAATCTCTCACACCGGTCAGTCAGTCTCTCTCACACCGGTCATTCAGTCTGTCTCACACCGGTCAGTCAGTCTCTCTCTCACAACGGTCAGTCAGTCTCTCACACTGGTCAGTCAGTGTCTCACACAGCGGTCAGTCAGTCTCTCTCACACCAGTCAGTCAGTCTCTCTCACACCGGTCAGTCAGTCTCTCTCACACCGGTCATTCAGTCTCTCACATCGGTCACTCATTTTCTCACACCAGTCAGTCAGTCTCACTCACACCGGTCAGTCAGTCTCTCACACCGGTCAGTCAGTCACTCACACACTGGTCAGTCAGTCTCTCTCTCACCGGTCAGTCTCTCGCACGCCGGTCAGTCAGTCTCTCACACCGGTCAGTCAGTGTCTCTCCCACCAGTCAGTCTCTCTCACAGCGGTCAGTCTCTCGCACACCGGTCAGTCAGTCTCGCACACCGGTCAGTCAATCTCTCACACCGGTCAGTCAGTCTCTCTCACACCGGTCATTCAGTCTGTCTCACACCGGTCAGTCAGTCTCTCTCTCACAACGGTCAGTCAGTCTCTCACACTGGTCAGTCAGTGTCTCACACAGCGGTCAGTCAGTCTCTCTCACACCAGTCAGTCAGTCTCTCTCACACCGGTCATTCAGCCTCTCTCACACCGGGCAGTCAGTCTCTCACACACCGGTCAGTCAGGCTCTCTCACACCGGTCAGTCAGTGTCTCACACACTAGTCAGTCAGTCTCTCTCACACCGGTCAGTTTCTCACACACTGGTCAGTCAGTCTCTCACACACTGGTCAGTCAGTCTTTCACACCAGTCAGTCAGTCGCTCACACTGGTCAGTCAGTCTCTCTCACACAGGTCAGACAGTCTCTCACACCGGTCAGTCAGTCTCTCTCACACCGGTCATTCAGCCTCTCTCACACCGGGCAGTCAGTCTCTCACACACCGGTCAGTCAGTCTCTCACACCGGTCAGTCAGTGTCTCACACAGCGGTCAGTCAGTCTCTCTCACACCAGTCAGTCTCTCTCGTACCGTTCAGTCAGTCTCTCTCACAGCGGTCAGTCTCTCGCACACCGGTCAGTCAGTCTCGCACACCGGTCAGTCAATCTCTCACACCGGTCAGTCAGTCTCTCGCACCGGTCAGTCAGTCTGTCTCGCACCGGTCAGTCAGTCTCGCACACCAGTCAGTCAGTCTCTCTCTCCCACCGGTCAGTTAGTCTCTCTCACACCGGTCAGTCTCTCGCACGCCGGTCAATCAGTCTCTCTCACAGGTCAGTCAGTCTCTCTCACACCGGTCAGTCTCTCGCAAACCGGTCAGTCAGTCTCACACACCGGTCTGTCAGTCTCTCACACCGGTCAGTCAGTCTCTCACACGCCGGTCAGTCAGTCTCTCTCACACACCGGTCAGTCAGTCTCTCTCACAGCGGTCAGTCAGTCCCTCTCACAATGGTCAGTCAGCCTCCCTCACACGCCGGTCAGTCACTCTCTCACACCGGTCAGTCAGTGTCTCTCACACCGGTCAGTCTCTCGCAAACCGGTCAGTCAGTCTCACACACACCAGTCAGTCAGTCTCTCACCCACCGGTCAGCGATTCTCTCACACACTGGTCAGTCAGTCACTCGCACAATGGTCAGTCAGTCTCTCACACACCGGTCAGCCAGTCTCTCTCACACCGGTCAGTCAGTCTCTCACACACCGGTCAGTCAGTCTCTCTCACACCGGTCAGTCAGTGTCTCACACAGCGGTCAGTCAGTCTCTCTCACACCGGTCAGTCAGTCTCTCTCACAGCGGTCAGTCTCTCGCACACCGGTCAGTCAGTCTCGCACACCGGTCAGTCAATCTCTCACACCGGTCAGTCAGTCTCTCTCACACCGGTCATTCAGTCTGTCTCACACCGGTCAGTCAGTCTCTCTCTCACACCGGTCAGTCAGTCTCTCTCACACCGGTCAGTTTCTCACACACTGGTCAGTCAGTCTCTCACACACTGGTCAGTCAGTCTTTCACACCAGTCAGTCAGTCGCTCACACTGGTCAGTCAGTCTCTCTCACACAGGTCAGACAGTCTCTCACACCGGTCAGTCAGTCTCTCTCACACCGGTCATTCAGCCTCTCTCACACCGGGCAGTCAGTCTCTCACACACCGGTCAGTCAGTCTCTCACACCGGTCAGTCAGTGTCTCACACAGCGGTCAGTCAGTCTCTCTCACACCAGTCAGTCAGTGTCTCACACAGCGGTCAGTCAGTCGCTCATACACCAGTCAGTCTCTCTCGTACCGTTCAGTCAGTCTCTCTCACAGCGGTCAGTCTCTCGCACACCGGTCAGTCAGTCTCGCACACCGGTCAGTCAATCTCTCACACCGGTCAGTCAGTCTCTCGCACCGGTCAGTCAGTCTGTCTCGCACCGGTCAGTCAGTCTCGCACACCAGTCAGTCAGTCTCTCTCTCCCACCGGTCAGTTAGTCTCTCTCACACCGGTCAGTCTCTCTCACACCGGACAGTCAGTCTCTCAGACACCGGTCAGTCAGTCTCTCACACACCGGTCAGTCAGTCTCGCACACCGGTCAGTCAATCTCTCACACCGGTCATTCAGCCTCTCTCACACCGGGCAGTCAGTCTCTCACACACCGGTCAGTCAGGCTCTCTCACACCGGTCTGTCAGTGTCTCACACACTGGTCAGTCAGTCTCTCTCACACCAGTCAGTCAGTGTCTCACACAGCAGTCAGTCAGCCTCTCTCACACCGGTCAGTCAGTCTCTCTCACAGCGGTCAGTCTCTCGCACACCGGTCAGTCAGTCTCGCACACCGGTCAGTC
Source organism: Pristiophorus japonicus (assembly GCF_044704955.1). Lineage (NCBI taxonomy): Eukaryota > Metazoa > Chordata > Chondrichthyes > Pristiophoridae > Pristiophorus > Pristiophorus japonicus. Next base: position 26,589,607 of record NC_091990.1, read on the forward strand.
AATCTCTCACACCGGTCAGTCAGTCTCTCTCACACCGGTCATTCAGTCTGTCTCACACCGGTCAGTCAGTCTCTCTCTCACACACTGGTCAGTCAGTCTCTCACACACTGGTCAGTCAGTCTTTCACACCAGTCAGTCAGTCGCTCACACCGGTCAGTCAGTCTCTCTCACACCGGTCATTCAGTCTCTCACATCGGTCACTCATTTTCTCACACCAGTCAGTCAGTCTCTCTCACACCGGTCAGTCAGTCTCTCACACCGGTCAGTCAGTCACTCACACACTGGTCAGTCAGTCTCTCTCTCACCGGTCAGTCTCTCGCACGCCGGTCAGTCAGTCCCTCACACCGGTCAGTCAGTGTCTCTCCCACCAGTCAGTCACTCGCAAACCGGTCAGTCAGTCTCACACACCGGTCTGTCAGTCTCTCACACCGGTCAGTCAGTCTCTCTCACACTGGTCAGTCAGTCTCTCTCACACCGGTCAGTCTCTCGCACGCCGGTCAGTCAGTCTCTCACACCGGTCAGTCAGTGTCTCTCCCACCAGTCAGTCGCTCGCAAACCGGTCAGTCAGTCTCACACACCGGTCTGTCAGTCTCTCACACCGGGCAGTCAGTCTCTCACACACCGGTCAGTCAGTCTCTCACACCGGTCAGTCAGTGTCTCACACAGCGGTCAGTCAGTCTCTCTCACGCCAGTCAGTCAGTCTCTCTCACAGCGGTCAGTCAGTCTCTCGCACACTGGTCAGTCAGTCCCTCTCACAACGGTCAGTCAGCCTCCCTCACACACCGGTCAGTCAGTCTCACTCACACCGGTCAGTCTCTCGCAAACCGGAGAGTCAGTCTCACACACCGGTCTGTCAGTCTCTCACACCGGTCAGTCAGTCTCTCACACACCGGTCAGTCAGTCGCTCACACACCGTTTAGTCAGTCTCTCTCACACCGGTCAGTCTCTCGCACACACCGGTCAGTCAGTCAGTCTCTCTCACACCGGTCATTCAGTCTCTCACACTGGTCAGTCATTCTCTCACACACCGGTCAGTCAGTCTCTCACACCGGTCAGTCAGTCTCTCACACCAGTCAGTCTCTCACATACCGGTCAGTCAGTTTCTCTCGCACCGGTCAGTCAGTCTCTCAAACCGTTCTGTCAATCTCTCACACCGGTCAGTCTCTCGCAAACCGGAGAGTCAGTCTCACACACCGGTCTGTCAGTCTCTCACACCGGTCAGTCAGTCTCTCACACACCGGTCAGTCAGTCGCTCACACACCGTTTAGTCAGTCTCTCTCACACCGGTCAGTCTCTCGCACACACCGGTCAGTCAGTCAGTCTCTCTCACACCGGTCATTCAGTCTCTCACACTGGTCAGTCATTCTCTCACACACCGGTCAGTCAGTCTCTCACACCGGTCTGTCAGTCTCTCACACCGGGCAGTCAGTCTCTCACACACCGGTCAGTCAGTCTCTCACACCGGTCAGTCAGTGTCTCACACAGCGGTCAGTCAGTCTCTCTCACGCCAGTCAGTCAGTCTCTCTCACAGCGGTCAGTCAGTCTCTCGCACACTGGTCAGTCAGTCCCTCTCACAACGGTCAGTCAGCCTCCCTCACACACCGGTCAGTCAGTCTCACTCACACCGGTCAGTCTCTCGCAAACCGGAGAGTCAGTCTCACACACCGGTCTGTCAGTCTCTCACACCGGTCAGTCAGTCTCTCACACACCGGTCAGTCAGTCGCTCACACACCGTTTAGTCAGTCTCTCTCACACCGGTCAGTCTCTCGCACACACCGGTCAGTCAGTCAGTCTCTCTCACACCGGTCATTCAGTCTCTCACACTGGTCAGTCATTCTCTCACACACCGGTCAGTCAGTCTCTCACACCGGTCAGTCAGTCTCTCACACCAGTCAGTCTCTCACATACCGGTCAGTCAGTTTCTCTCGCACCGGTCAGTCAGTCTCTCAAACCGTTCTGTCAATCTCTCACACCGGTCAGTCAGTCTCTCACACACCGGTCAGTCAGTCGCATACTCACCGTTTAGTCAGTCTCTCTCACACCGGTCAGTCTCTCTCACACCGGTCAGTCTCTCTCACACACCGGTCAGTCAGTCTCTTACACCAGTCAGTCAGTCTCTCACACCGGTCAGTCAGTCTCTCTCACACCGTTCATTCAGTCTCTCACACTGGTCAGTCATTCTCTCCCACCGGTCAGTCAGTCTCTTTCACACCGGTCAGTCAGTCTCTCACACCAGTCAGTCTCTCACATACCGGTCAGTCAGTCTCTCTCACACCGGTCAGTCTCTCGCACGCCGGTCAATCAGTCTCTCTCACAGGTCAGTCAGTGTCTCTCACACCGGTCAGTCTCTCGCAAACCGGTCAGTCAGTCTCACACACCGGTCTGTCAGTCTCTCACACCGGTCAGTCAGTCTCTCACACACCGGTCAGTCAGTCTCTCACATGCCGGTCAGTCAGTCTCTCTCACACACCGGTCAGTCAGTCTCTCTCACAGCGGTCAGTCAGTCCCTCTCACAATGGTCAGTCAGCCTCCCTCACACGCCGGTCAGTCACTCTCTCACACCGGTCAGTCAGTGTCTCTCACACCGGTCAGTCTCTCGCAAACCGGTCAGTCAGTCTCACACACCGGTCTGTCAGTCTCTCACACCGGTCAGTCAGTCTCTCACACACCAGTCAGTCAGTCTCTCACCCACCGGTCAGCGATTCTCTCACACACTGGTCAGTCAGTCACTCGCACAATGGTCAGTCAGTCTCTCACACACCGGTCATTCAGTCTCTCACACTGGTCAGTCATTCTCTCCCACCGGTCAGTCAGACTCTCACACCAGTCAGTCAGTCCCTCTCACACCGGTCAGTCGGCCTCGCTCACACACCGGTCAGTCAGTCTCGCTCACACACCGGTCAGTCAGTCTCTCTCACACCGGTCAGTCAGACTCTCGCACACCGGTCAGTCATTCTCTTTCACGCCGGTCAGTCAGTCTCTCTCACACTGGTCAGTCTCTCGCACACTGGTCAGTCATTCTCTCACACCGGTCTGTCAGTCTCTCACACCGGTCTGTCAGTCTCTCACACACCGGTCAGTCAGACTCTCTCACACCGGTCAGTCAGTCTCACACACTGGTCAGTCAGTCGCTCACACACCGTTTAGTCAGTCTCTCTCACACCGGTCATTCAGTCTCTCACACTGGTCAGTCATTCTCTCACACACCGGTCAGTCAGTCTCTCACACACCGGTCATTCAGTCTCTCACACCGGTCAGTCAGTCTCTTACACCAGTCAGTCAGTCTCTCACACACTGGTCAGTCAGTCTCTCACACCAGTCAGTCAATCGCTCACACCGGTCAGTCAGTCTCTCTCACACCGGTCATTCAGTCTCTCACACTGGTCAGTCATTCTCTCCCACCGGTCAGTCAGACTCTCACACCGGTCAGTCAGTCCCTCTCACACCGGTCAGTCGGCCTCCCTCACACACCAGTCAGTCAGTCTCTCTCACACCGGTCAGTCAGTCTCTCGCACACCAGTCAGTCATTCTCTTTCACACCGGTCAGTCAGTCTCTCTCACACTGGTCAGTCTCTCGCACACTGGTCAGTCAGTCTCTCACACCGGTCTGTCAGTCTCTCACACCGGTCAGTCAGTCTCACACACCGGTCTGTCAGTCTCTCGCACCGGTCAGTCAGTCTCTCACACACCGGTCAGTCAGTCGCTCACACACCGTTTCGTCAGTCTCTCTCACACCGGTCATTCAGTCTCTCACACTGGTCAGTCATTCTCTCACACACCGGTCAGTCAGTCTCTCACGCACCGGTCATTCAGTCTCTCACACCGGTCAGTCAGTCTCTTACACCAGTCAGTCAGTCTCTCACACCGGTCAGTCAGTCTCTCTCACACCGGTCATTCAGTCTCTCACATCGGTCACTCATTTTCTCACACCAGTCAGTCAGTCTCTCTCACACCGGTCAGTCAGTCTCTCACACCGGTCAGTCAGTCACTCACACACTGGTCAGTCAGTCTCTCTCACACCGGTCAGTCAGTCCCTCACACCGGTCAGTCAGTGTCTCTCCCACCAGTCAGTCACTCGCAAACCGGTCAGTCAGTCTCACACACCGGTCTGTCAGTCTCTCACACCGGTCAGTCAGTCTCTCTCACACTGGTCAGTCAGTCTCTCTCACACCGGTCAGTCTTTCGCACGCCGGTCAGTCAGTCTCTCACACCGGTCAGTCAGTGTCTCTCACACTGGTCAGTCTCTCGCAAACCGGTCAGTCAGTCTCACACACCGGTCTGTCAGTCTCTCACACCGGTCAGTCAGTCTCTCACACACCGGTCAGTCTGTCTCTCACACCGCTCAGTCAGTCTCTCTCACACCGGTCAGTCAGTCTCTCTCACACCGGTCATTCAGTCTGTCTCACACCGGTCAGTCAGTCTCGCACACCGGTCAGTCAGTCTCTCTCTCACACCGGTCAGTCTGTCTCTCACACCGCTCAGTCAGTCTCTCTCACACCGGTCATTCAGCCTCTCTCACACCGGGCAGTCAGTCTCTCACACACCGGTCACTCAGGCTCTCTCACACCGGTCAGTCAGTGTCTCACACACTAGTCAGTCAGTCTCTCTCACACCGGTCAGTCAGTGTCTCACACAGCGGTCAGTCAGTCTCTCTCACACCGGTCAGTCAGTCTCTCTCACAGCGGTCAGTCTCTCGCACACCGGTCAGTCAGTCTCGCACACCGGTCAGTCAATCTCTCACACCGGTCAGTCAGTCTCTCTCACACCGGTCATTCAGTCTGTCTCACACCGGTCAGTCAGTCTCTCTCTCACAACGGTCAGTCAGTCTCTCACACTGGTCAGTCAGTGTCTCGCACAGCGGTCAGTCAGTCTCTCTCACACCAGTCAGTCAGTCTCTCTCACACCGGTCATTCAGCCTCTCTCACACCGGGCAGTCAGTCTCTCACACACCGGTCAGTCAGGCTCTCTCACACCGGTCAGTCAGTGTCTCACACACTAGTCAGTCAGTCTCTCTCACACCGGTCAGTTTCTCACACACTGGTCAGTCAGTCTCTCACACACTGGTCAGTCAGTCTTTCACACCAGTCAGTCAGTCGCTCACACTGGTCAGTCAGTCTCTCTCACACAGGTCAGACAGTCTCTCACACCGGTCAGTCAGTCTCTCTCACACCGGTCATTCAGCCTCTCTCACACCGGGCAGTCAGTCTCTCACACACCGGTCAGTCAGTCTCTCACACCGGTCAGTCAGTGTCTCACACAGCGGTCAGTCAGTCTCTCTCACACCAGTCAGTCAGTGTCTCACACAGCGGTCAGTCAGTCGCTCATACACCAGTCAGTCTCTCTCGTACCGTTCAGTCAGTCTCTCTCACAGCGGTCAGTCTCTCGCACACCGGTCAGTCAGTCTCTCACACCGGTCTGTCAGTCTCTCACACACCGGTCAGTCAGACTCTCTCACACCGGTCAGTCAGTCTCACACACTGGTCAGTCAGTCGCTCACACACCGTTTAGTCAGTCTCTCTCACACCGGTCATTCAATCTCTGGTCAGTCATTCTCTCACACCGGTCTGTCAGTCTCTCACACCGGTCAGTCAGTCTCTCACACCGGTCTGTCAGTCTCTCACACACCGGTCAGTCAGACTCTCTCACACCGGTCAGTCAGTCTCACACACTGGTCAGTCAGTCGCTCACACACCGTTTAGTCAGTCTCTCTCACACCGGTCATTCAATCTCTGGTCAGTCATTCTCTCACACCGGTCTGTCAGTCTCTCACACCGGTCAGTCAGTCTCTCTCTCACAACGGTCAGTCAGTCTCTCACACTGGTCAGTCAGTGTCTCACACAGCGGTCAGTCAGTCTCTCTCACACCAGTCAGTCAGTCTCTCTCACACCGGTCATTCAGCCTCTCTCACACCGGGCAGTCAGTCTCTCACACACCGGTCAGTCAGTCTCTCACACACCGGTCATTCAGTCTCTCACACCGGTCAGTCAGTCTCTTACAACAGTCAGTCAGTCTCTCACACACTGGTCAGTCAGTCTCTCACACCAGTCAGTCAATCGCTCACACCGGTCAGTCAGTCTCTCTCACACCGGACATTCAGTCTCTCACACTGGTCAGTCATTCTCTCCCACCGGTCAGTCAGACTCTCACACACCGGTCAGTCAGTCGCTCACACACCGTTTCGTCAGTCTCTCTCACACCGGTCATTCAGTCTCTCACACTGGTCAGTCATTCTCTCACACACCGGTCAGTCAGTCTCTCACGCACCGGTCATTCAGTCTCTCACACCGGTCAGTCAGTCTCTTACAACAGTCAGTCAGTCTCTCACACCGGTCAGTCAGTCTCTCTCACACCGGTCATTCAGTCTCTCACATCGGTCACTCATTTTCTCACACCAGTCAGTCAGTCTCTCACACACCGGTCAGTCAGTCTCTCACAACATTCAGTCAGTCTCTCACACCGGTCAGTCAGTGTCTCTCACACTAGTCAGTCTTCGCAAACCGGTCAGTCAGTCTCACACACCGGTCAGTCAGTCGCTCACACACCGTTTAGTCAGTCTCTCTCACACCGGTCATTCAATCTCTCACACTGGTCAGTCATTCTCTCACACACCGGTCAGTCAGTCTCTCACACACCGGTCATTCAGTCTCTCACACCGGTCAGTCAGTCTCTTACACCAGTCAGTCAGTCTCTCACACCGGTCAGTCAGTCTCTCTCACACCGTTCATTCAGTCTCACACTGGTCAGTCATTCTCTCCCACCGGTCAGTCAGTCTCTCACACCGGCCAGTCAGTCCCTCTCACACTGGTCAATCAGTCTCACACATTGGTCAGTCAGTCTCACAGACCGGTCAGTCAGTCTCTCTCACACCGGTCAGTCAGTATTTCACACACCGGTCAGCCAGTCTCTCACACACTGGTCAGTCAGTCACTCGCACACCGGTCAGTCAGTCTCTCTCACACCGGTCAGTCATTCTCTTTCACACCGGTCAGTCAGTCTCTCTCACACCGGTCAGTCAGTCTCACACATTGGTCAGTCAGTCTCACAGACCGGTCAGTCAGTCTCTCTCACACCGGTCAGTCAGTCTCTCTCACACCGGTCAGTCAGTCTCTCACACACTGGTCAGTCAGTCTCTAACACACTGGTCCGTCAGTCTCTCTCACAGCGGTCAGTCAGTCTCTCTCACACCGGTCAGTCAGCCTCTCGCACACCGGTCATTCAGTCTCTCACACTGGTCAGTCATTCTCTCACACCGGTCAGTCAGTCTCTCACACCAGTCAATCTTTCGCACACCGGTCAGTCTCTCGCACACCGGTCAGTCAGTCTCTCACACTGGTCTGTCCGTCTCTCACACCAGTCAGTCAGTCTCTCTCACACCGGTCAGTCTGTCACACACCGGTCAGTCAGTCTCTCACAGCGGTCAGTCAGTCTCTCACACACCGGTCAGTCTCTCGCATGCCGGTCAGTCAGTCTCTCACACCGGTCAGTCAGTGTCTCTCACACCGGTCAGTCTCTCGCAAACTGGTCAGTCAGTATCTCACACCGGTCTGTCAGTCTCTAACACTGGTCAGTCAGTCTCTCACACTGGTCAGTCAGTCTCTTACACCAGTCAGTCAGACTCTCACACCGGTCAGTCAGTCCCTCTCACACCGGTCAGTCAGCTTCCCTCACACACTGGTCAGTCAGTCTCTCTCACACCAGTCAGTCAGTCTCTCACACACCGGTCACACAGTCTCTCTCACACCGGTCAGTCAGTCACTCTCACACCGGTCAGTCAGTCTCTCTCACACCGGTCATTCAGTCTGTCTCACACCGGTCAGTCAGTCTCTCTCTCACACCGGTCAGTCAGTCTCTCTCACACCGGTCAGTCAGTCTCACACACCGGTCAGTCAGTCTCTCTCTCACACCGGTCAGTCTGTCTCTCACACCGCTCAGTCAGTCTCTCTCACACCGGTCATTCAGCCTCTCTCACACCGGGCAGTCAGTCTCTCACACACCGGTCAGTCAGTCTCTCTCACACCGGTCAGTCAGTCTCTCACACACCGGTCAGTCAGTCTCTCTCACACCGGTCAGTCAGTGTCTCACACAGCGGTCAGTCAGTCTCTCTCACACCGGTCAGTCAGTCTCTCTCACAGCGGTCAGTCTCTCGCACACCGGTCAGTCAGTCTCGCACACCGGTCAGTCAATCTCTCACACCGGTCAGTCAGTCTCTCTCACACCGGTCATTCAGTCTGTCTCACACCGGTCAGTCAGTCTCTCTCTCACACCGGTCAATCAGTCTCTCTCACACCGGTCAGTCAGTCTCACACACCGGTCAGTCAGTCTCTCTCTCACACCGGTCAGTCTGTCTCTCACACCGCTCAGTCAGTCTCTCTCACACCGGTCATTCAGACTCTCGCACACCGGTCAGTCAGTCTCTCGCACACTGGTCAGTCAGTCCCTCTCACAACGGTCAGTCAGCCTCCCTCACACACCGGTCAGTCAGTCTCTCTCTCACACCGGTCAGTCTGTCTCTCACACCGCTCAGTCAGTCTCTCTCACACCGGTCATTCAGCCTCTCTCACACCGGGCAGTCAGTCTCTCACACACCGGTCAGTCAGGCTCTCTCACACCGGTCAGTCAGCCTCTCTCACACCGGTCAGTCAGTCTCTCTCACAGCGGTCAGTCTCTCGCACACCGGTCAGTCAGTCTCGCACACCGGTCAGTCAATCTCTCACACCGGTCAGTCAGTCTCTCTCACACCGGTCATTCAGTCTGTCTCACACCGGTCAGTCAGTCTCTCTCTCACACCGGTCAGTCAGTCTCTCTCACACCGGTCAGTTTCTCACACACTGGTCAGTCAGTCTCTCACACACTGGTCAGTCAGTCTTTCACACCAGTCAGTCAGTCGCTCACACTGGTCAGTCAGTCTCTCTCACACAGGTCAGACAGTGTCTCACACCGGTCAGTCAGTCTCTCTCACACCGGTCATTCAGCCTCTCTCACACCGGGCAGTCAGTCTCTCACACACCGGTCAGTAAGTCTCTCACACCGGTCAGTCAGTGTCTCACACAGCGGTCAGTCAGTCTCTCTCACGCCAGTCAGTCAGTCTCTCTCACAGCGGTCAGTCAGTCGCTCACACACTGGTCAGTCAGACTCTCGCACACCGGTCAGTCAGTCTCTCGCACACTGGTCAGTCAGTCCCTCTCACAACGGTCAGTCAGCCTCCCTCACACACCGGTCAGTCAGTCTCACTCACACCGGTCAGTCTCTCGCAAACCAGAGAGTCAGTCTCACACACCGGTCTGTCAGTCTCTCACACCGGTCAGTCAGTCTCTCACACACCGGTCAGTCAGTCGCTCACACACCGTTTAGTCAGTCTCTCTCACACCGGTCAGTCTCTCGCACATACCGGTCAGTCAGTCTCTCTCACACCGGTCATTCAGTCTCTCACACTGGTCAGTCATTCTCTCACACACCGGTCAGTCAGTCTCTCACACCGGTCAGTCAGTCTCTCACACCAGTCAGTCTCTCACATACCGGTCAGTCAGTTTCTCTCGCACCGGTCAGTCAGTCTCTCAAACCGTTCTGTCAATCTCTCACACCGGTCAGTCAGTCTCTCACACACCGGTCAGTCAGTCGCATACTCACCGTTTAGTCAGTCTCTCTCACACCGGTCAGTCTCTCTCACACACCGGTCAGTCAGTCTCTTACACCAGTCAGTCAGTCTCTCACACCGGTCAGTCAGTCTCTCACACCGTTCATTCAGTCTCTCACACTGGTCAGTCAGTCTCTTTCACACCGGTCAGTCAGTCTCTCACACCAGTCAGTCTCTCACATACCGGTCAGTCAGTCTCTCTCACACCGGTCAGTCTCTCGCACGCCGGTCAATCAGTCTCTCTCACAGGTCAGTCAGTGTCTCTCACACCGGTCAGTCTCTCGCAAACCGGTCAGTCAGTCTCACACACCGGTCTGTCAGTCTCTCACACCGGTCAGTCAGTCTCTCACACGCCGGTCAGTCAGTCTCTCTCACACACCGGTCAGTCAGTCTCTCTCACAGCGGTCAGTCAGTCCCTCTCACAATGGTCAGTCAGCCTCCCTCACACGCCGGTCAGTCACTCTCTCACACCGGTCAGTCAGTGTCTCTCACACCGGTCAGTCTCTCGCAAACCGGTCAGTCAGTCTCACACACACCAGTCAGTCAGTCTCTCACCCACCGGTCAGCGATTCTCTCACACACTGGTCAGTCAGTCACTCGCACAATGGTCAGTCAGTCTCTCACACACCGGTCAGCCAGTCTCTCTCACACCGGTCAGTCAGTCTCTCACACACCGGTCAGTCAGTCTCTCTCACACCGGTCAGTCAGTGTCTCACACAGCGGTCAGTCAGTCTCTCTCACACCGGTCAGCCAGTCTCTCTCACACCGGTCAGTCAGTCTCTCACACACCGGTCAGTCAGTCTCTCTCACACCGGTCAGTCAGTGTCTCACATACCGGTCATTCAGTCTCTCTCACACCGTTCATTCAGTCTCACACTGGTCAGTCATTCTCTCCCACCGGTCAGTCAGTCTCTCACACCGGCCAGTCAGTCCCTCTCACACTGGTCAATCAGTCTCACACATTGGTCAGTCAGTCTCACAGACCGGTCAGTCAGTCTCTCTCACACCGGTCAGTCAGTATTTCACACACCGGTCAGCCAGTCTCTCACACACTGGTCAGTCAGTCACTCGCACACCGGTCAGTCAGTCTCTCTCACACCGGTCAGTCATTCTCTTTCACACCGGTCAGTCAGTCTCTCTCACACCGGTCAGTCAGTCTCACACATTGGTCAGTCAGTCTCACAGACCGGTCAGTCAGTCTCTCTCACACCGGTCAGTCAGTCTCTCTCACACCGGTCAGTCAGTCTCTCACACACTGGTCAGTCAGTCTCTCACACACTGGTCCGTCAGTCTCTCTCACAGCGGTCAGTCAGTCTCTCTCACACCGGTCAGTCAGCCTCTCGCACACCGGTCATTCAGTCTCTCACACTGGTCAGTCATTCTCTCACACCGGTCAGTCAGTCTCTCACACCAGTCAATCTTTCGCACACCGGTCAGTCTCTCGCACACCGGTCAGTCAGTCTCTCACACTGGTCTGTCCGTCTCTCACACCAGTCAGTCAGTCTCTCTCACACCGGTCAGTCTGTCACACACCGGTCAGTCAGTCTCTCACAGCGGTCAGTCAGTCTCTCACACACCGGTCAGTCTCTCGCATGCCGGTCAGTCAGTCTCTCACACCGGTCAGTCAGTGTCTCTCACACCGGTCAGTCTCTCGCAAACTGGTCAGTCAGTATCTCACACCGGTCTGTCAGTCTCTAACACTGGTCAGTCAGTCTCTCACACTGGTCAGTCAGTCTCTTACACCAGTCAGTCAGACTCTCACACCGGTCAGTCAGTCCCTCTCACACCGGTCAGTCAGCTTCCCTCACACACTGGTCAGTCAGTCTCTCTCACACCAGTCAGTCAGTCTCTCTCACACCGGTCAGTCAGTCACTCTCACACCGGTCAGTCAGTCTCTCTCACACCGGTCATTCAGTCTGTCTCACACCGGTCAGTCAGTCTCTCTCTCACACCGGTCAGTCAGTCTCTCTCACACCGGTCACACAGTCTCTCTCACACCGGTCAGTCAGTCACTCTCACACCGGTCAGTCAGTCTCTCTCACACCGGTCATTCAGTCTGTTTCACACCGGTCAGTCAGTCTCTCTCTCACACCGGTCAGTCAGTCTCTCTCACACCGGTCAGTCAGTCTCACACACCGGTCAGTCAGTCTCTCTCTCACACCGGTCAGTCTGTCTCTCACACCGCTCAGTCAGTCTCTCTCACACCGGTCATTCAGCCTCTCTCACACCGGGCAGTCAGTCTCTCACACACCGGTCAGTCAGTCTCTCTCACACCGGTCAGTCAGTCTCTCTCACACCAGTCAGTCAGTCTCTCTCACACCGGTCATTCAGCCTCTCTCACACCGGTCAGTCAGTCTCTCTCACACCGTTCATTCAGTCTCACACTGGTCAGTCATTCTCTCCCACCGGTCAGTCAGTCTCTCACACCGGCCAGTCAGTCCCTCTCACACTGGTCAATCAGTCTCACACATTGGTCAGTCAGTCTCACAGACCGGTCAGTCAGTCTCTCTCACACCGGTCAGTCAGTCTCACACACCGGTCAGTCAGTCTCTCTCTCACACCGGTCAGTCTGTCTCTCACACCGCTCAGTCAGTCTCTCTCACACCGGTCATTCAGCCTCTCTCACACCGGGCAGTCAGTCTCTCACACACCGGTCAGTCAGTCTCTCTCACACCGGTCAGTCAGTCTCTCACACACCGGTCAGTCAGTCTCTCTCACACCGGTCAGTCAGTGTCTCACACAGCGGTCAGTCAGTCTCTCTCACACCGGTCAGTCAGTCTCTCTCACAGCGGTCAGTCTCTCGCACACCGGTCAGTCAGTCTCGCACACCGGTCAGTCAATCTCTCACACCGGTCAGTCAGTCTCTCTCACACCGGTCATTCAGTCTGTCTCACACCGGTCAGTCAGTCTCTCTCTCACACCGGTCAGTCAGTCTCTCTCACACCGGTCAGTTTCTCACACACTGGTCAGTCAGTCTCTCACACACTGGTCAGTCAGTCTTTCACACCAGTCAGTCAGTCGCTCACACTGGTCAGTCTGTCTCACTCACACAGGTCAGACAGTCTCTCACACCGGTCAGTCAGTCTCTCTCACACCGGTCATTCAGCCTCTCTCACACCGGTCAGTCAGCCTCCCTCACACACCGGTCAGTCAGTCTCTCTCTCACACCGGTCAGTCTGTCTCTCACACCGCTCAGTCAGTCTCTCTCACACCGGTCATTCAGCCTCTCTCACACCGGGCAGTCAGTCTCTCACACACCGGTCAGTCAGTCTCTCTCACACCGGTCAGTCAGTCTCTCTCACAGCGGTCAGTCTCTCTCACACCGGGCAGTCAGTCTCTCACACACCGGTCAGTCAGGCTCTCTCACACCGGTCAGTCAGTGTCTCACACACTAGTCAGTCAGTCTCTCTCACACCGGTCAGTCAGTGTCTCACACAGCGGTCAGTCAGTCTCTCTCACACCGGTCAGTCAGTCTCTCTCACAGCGGTCAGTCTCTCGCACACCGGTCAGTCAGTCTCGCACACCGGTCAGTCAATCTCTCACACCGGTCAGTCAGTCTCTCTCACACCGGTCATTCAGTCTGTCTCACACCGGTCAGTCAGTCTCTCTCTCACAACGGTCAGTCAGTCTCTCACACTGGTCAGTCAGTGTCTCACACAGCGGTCAGTCAGTCTCTCTCACACCAGTCAGTCAGTCTCTCTCACACCGGTCATTCAGCCTCTCTCACACCGGGCAGTCAGTCTCTCACACACCGGTCAGTCAGGCTCTCTCACACCGGTCAGTCAGTGTCTCACACACTAGTCAGTCAGTCTCTCTCACACCGGTCAGTTTCTCACACACTGGTCAGTCAGTCTCTCACACACTGGTCAGTCAGTCTTTCACACCAGTCAGTCAGTCGCTCACACTGGTCAGTCAGTCTATCTCACACAGGTCAGACAGTCTCTCACACCGGTCAGTCAGTCTCTCTCACACCGGTCATTCAGCCTCTCTCACACCGGGCAGTCAGTCTCTCACACACCGGTCAGTCAGTCTCTCACACCGGTCAGTCAGTGTCTCACACAGCGGTCAGTCAGTCTCTCTCACACCAGTCAGTCAGTGTCTCACACAGCGGTCAGTCAGTCGCTCATACACCAGTCAGTCTCTCTCGTACCGTTCAGTCAGTCTCTCTCACAGCGGTCAGTCTCTCGCACACCGGTCAGTCAGTCTCGCACACCGGTCAGTCAATCTCTCACACCGGTCAGTCAGTCTGTCTCGCACCGGTCAGTCAGTCTCGCACACCAGTCAGTCAGTCTCTCTCTCCCACCGGTCAGTTAGTCTCTCTCACACCGGTCAGTCTCTCTCACACCGGACAGTCAGTCTCTCAGACACCGGTCAGTCAGTCTCTCATACACCGGTCAGTCAGTCTCTCACACCAGTCATTCAGCCTCTCTCACACCGGGCAGTCAGTCTCTCACACACCGGTCAGTCAGGCTCTCTCACACCGGTCTGTCAGTGTCTCACACAGCAGTCAGTCAGCCTCTCTCACACCGGTCAGTCAGTCTCTCTCACAGCGGTCAGTCTCTCGCACACCGGTCAGTCAGTCTCGCACACCGGTCAGTCAATCTCTCACACCGGTCAGTCAGTCTCTCTCACACCGGTCATTCAGTCTGTCTCACACCGGTCAGTCAGTCTCTCTCTCACACACTGGTCAGTCAGTCTCCACACACTGGTCAGTCAGTCTTTCACACCAGTCAGTCAGTCGCTCACACTGGTCAGTCAGTCTCTCTCACACAGGTCAGACAGTGTCTCACACCGGTCAGTCAGTCTCTCTCACACCGGTCATTCAGCCTCTCTCACACCGGGCAGTCAGTCTCTCACACACCGGTCAGTCAGTCTCTCACACCGGTCAGTCAGTGTCTCACACAGCGGTCAGTCAGTCTCTCTCACGCCAGTCAGCCAGTCTCTCTCACAGCGGTCAGTCAGTCGCTCACACACTGGTCAGTCAGACTCTCGCACACCGGTCAGTCAGTCTCTCGCACACTGGTCAGTCAGTCCCTCTCACAACGGTCAGTCAGCCTCCCTCACACACCGGTCAGTCAGTCTCACTCACACCGGTCAGTCTCTCGCAAACCAGAGAGTCAGTCTCACACACCGGTCTGTCAGTCTCTCACACCGGTCAGTCAGTCTCTCACACACCGGTCAGTCAGTCGCTCACACACCGTTTAGTCAGTCTCTCTCACACCGGTCAGTCTCTCGCACACACCAGTCAGTCAGTCAGTCTCTCTCACACCGGTCATTCAGTCTCTCACACTGGTCAGTCATTCTCTCACACACCGGTCAGTCAGTCTCTCACACCGGTCAGTCAGTCTCTCACACCAGTCAGTCTCTCACATACCGGTCAGTCAGTTTCTCTCGCACCGGTCAGTCAGTCTCTCAAACCGTTCTGTCAATCTCTCACACCGGTCAGTCAGTCTCTCACGCACCGGTCAGTCAGTCACATACTCACCGTTTAGTCAGTCTCTCTCACACCGGTCAGTCTCTCTCACACACCGGTCAGTCAGTCTCTTACACTGGTCAGTCATTCTCTCCCACCGGTCAGTCAGTCTCTTTCACACCGGTCAGTCAGTCTCTCACACCAGTCAGTCTCTCACATACCGGTCAGTCAGTCTCTCTCACACCGGTCAGTCTCTCGCACGCCGGTCAATCAGTCTCTCTCACAGGTCAGTCAGTGTCTCTCACACCGGTCAGTCTCTCGCAAACCGGTCAGTCAGTCTCACACACCGGTCTGTCAGTCTCTCACACCGGTCAGTCAGTCTCTCACACACCGGTCAGTCAGTCTCTCACACGCCGGTCAGTCAGTCTCTCTCACACACCGGTCAGTCAGTCTCTCTCACAGCGGTCAGTCAGTCCCTCTCACAATGGTCAGTCAGCCTCCCTCACACGCCGGTCAGTCACTCTCTCACACCGGTCAGTCAGTGTCTCTCACACCGGTCAGTCTCTCGCAAACCGGTCAGTCAGTCTCACACACCGGTCTGTCAGTCTCTCACACCGGTCAGTCAGTCTCTCACACACCAGTCAGTCAGTCTCTCACCCACCGGTCAGCGATTCTCTCACACACTGGTCAGTCAGTCACTCGCACAATGGTCAGTCAGTCTCTCACACACCGGTCAGCCAGTCTCTCACACACTGGTCAGTCAGTCTCTCGCACACCGGTCAGTCAGTCTCTCTCACACCGGTCAGTCAGTCCCTCTCACAATGGTCAGTCAGCCTCCCTCACACGCCGGTCAGTCACTCTCTCACACCGGTCAGTCAGTGTCTCTCACACCGGTCAGTCTCTCGCAAACCGGTCAGTCAGTCTCACACACCGGTCTGTCAGTCTCTCACACCGGTCAGTATGTCTCACACACCGGTCAGTCAGTCTCTCTCACACCGGTCATTCAGTCTCTCACACTGGTCAGTCATTCTCTCCCACCGGTCAGTCAGACTCTCACACCAGTCAGTCAGTCCCTCTCACACCGGTCAGTCGGCCTCGCTCACACACCGGTCAGTCAGTCTCGCTCACACACCGGTCAGTCAGTCTCTCTCACACCGGTCAGTCAGACTCTCGCACACCGGTCAGTCATTCTCTTTCACGCCGGTCAGTCAGTCTCTCTCACACTGGTCAGTCTCTCGCACACTGGTCAGTCATTCTCTCACACCGGTCTGTCAGTCTCTCACACCGGTCTGTCAGTCTCTCTCACACCGGTCATTCAGTCTCTCACACTGGTCAGTCATTCTCTCACACACCGGTCAGTCAGTCTCTCACACACCGGTCATTCAGTCTCTCACACTGGTCAGTCAGTCTCTTACACCAGTCAGTCAGTCTCTCACACACTGGTCAGTCAGTCTCTCACACCAGTCAGTCAATCGCTCACACCGGTCAGTCAGTCTCTCTCACACCGGTCATTCAGTCTCTCACACTGGTCAGTCATTCTCTCCCACCGGTCAGTCAGACTCTCACACCGGTCAGTCAGTCCCTCTCACACCGGTCAGTCGGCCTCCCTCACACACCGGTCAGTCAGTCTCTCTCACACCGGTCAGTCAGTCTCTCGCACACCAGTCAGTCATTCTCTTTCACACCGGTCAGTCAGTCTCTCTCACACTGGTCAGTCTCTCGCACACTGGTCAGTCAGTCTCTCACACCGGTCTGTCAGTCTCTCACACCGGTCAGTCAGTCTCACACACCGGTCTGTCAGTCTCTCGCACCGGTCAGTCAGTCTCTCACACACCGGTCAGTCAGTCGCTCACACACCGTTTCGTCAGTCTCTCTCACACCGGTCATTCAGTCTCTCACACTGGTCAGTCATTCTCTCACACAGCGGTCAGTCAGTCTCTCACGCACCGGTCATTCAGTCTCTCACACCGGTCAGTCAGTCTCTCACACACCAGTCAGTCAGTCTCTCACCCACCGGTCAGCGATTCTCTCACACACTGGTCAGTCAGTCTCTCGCACACCGGTCAGTCAGTCTCTCTCACACCGGTCAGTCAGTCCCTCTCACAATGGTCAGTCAGCCTCCCTCACACGCCGGTCAGTCACTCTCTCACACCGGTCAGTCAGTGTCTCTCACACCGGTCAGTCTCTCGCAAACCGGTCAGTCAGTCTCACACACCGGTCTGTCAGTCTCTCACACCGGTCAGTATGTCTCACACACCGGTCAGTCAGTCTCTCTCACACCGGTCATTCAGTCTCTCACACTGGTCAGTCATTCTCTCCCACCGGTCAGTCAGACTCTCACACCAGTCAGTCAGTCCCTCTCACACCGGTCAGTCGGCCTCGCTCACACACCGGTCAGTCAGTCTCGCTCACACACCGGTCAGTCAGTCTCTCTCACACCGGTCAGTCAGACTCTCGCACACCGGTCAGTCATTCTCTTTCACGCCGGTCAGTCAGTCTCTCTCACACTGGTCAGTCTCTCGCACACTGGTCAGTCATTCTCTCACACCGGTCTGTCAGTCTCTCACACCGGTCTGTCAGTCTCTCACACACCGGTCAGTCAGACTCTCTCACACCGGTCAGTCAGTCTCACACACTGGTCAGTCAGTCGCTCACACACCGTTTAGTCAGTCTCTCTCACACCGGTCATTCAGTCTCTCACACTGGTCAGTCATTCTCTCACACACCGGTCAGTCAGTCTCTCACACACCGGTCATTCAGTCTCTCACACCGGTCAGTCAGTCTCTTACACCAGTCAGTCAGTCTCTCACACACTGGTCAGTCAGTCTCTCACACCAGTCAGTCAATCGCTCACACCGGTCAGTCAGTCTCTCTCACACCGGTCATTCAGTCTCTCACACTGGTCAGTCATTCTCTCCCACCGGTCAGTCAGACTCTCACACCGGTCAGTCAGTCCCTCTCACACTGGTCAGTCGGCCTCCCTCACACACCGGTCAGTCAGTCTCTCTCACACCGGTCAGTCAGTCTCTCGCACACCGGTCAGTCAGTCGCTCACACACCGTTTCGTCAGTCTCTCTCACACCGGTCATTCAGTCTCTCACACTGGTCAGTCATTCTCTCACACACCGGTCAGTCAGTCTCTCACGCACCGGTCATTCAGTCTCTCACACCGGTCAGTCAGTCTCTTACACCAGTCAGTCAGTCTCTCACACCGGTCAGTCAGTCTCTCTCACACCGGTCATTCAGTCTCTCACATCGGTCACTCATTTTCTCACACCAGTCAGTCAGTCTCTCTCACACCGGTCAGTCAGTCTCTCACACCGGTCAGTCAGTCAGTCACACACTGGTCAGTCAGTCTCTCTCTCACCGGTCAGTCTCTCGCACGCCGGTCAGTCAGTCCCTCACACCGGTCAGTCAGTGTCTCTCCCACCAGTCAGTCACTCGCAAACCGGTCAGTCAGTCTCACACACCGGTCTGTCAGTCTCTCACACCGGTCAGTCAGTCTCTCTCACACTGGTCAGTCAGTCTCTCTCACACCGGTCAGTCTCTCGCACGCCGGTCAGTCAGTCCCTCACACCGGTCAGTCAGTGTCTCTCCCACCAGTCAGTCACTCGCAAACCGGTCAGTCAGTCTCTCACACACCGGTCAGTCAGTCGCATACTCACCATTTAGTCAGTCTCTCTCACACCGGTCAGTCAGTCTCTCTCACACCGGTCATTCAGTCTGTCTCACACCGGTCAGTCAGTCTCGCACACCGGTCAGTCAGTCTCTCTCTCACACCGGTCAGTCTGTCTCTCACACCGCTCAGTCAGTCTCTCTCACACCGGTCATTCAGCCTCTCTCACACCGGGCAGTCAGTCTCTCACACACCGGTCACTCAGGCTCTCTCACACCGGTCAGTCAGTGTCTCACACACTAGTCAGTCAGTCTCTCTCACACCGGTCAGTCAGTGTCTCACACAGCGGTCAGTCAGTCTCTCTCACACCGGTCAGTCAGTCTCTCTCACAGCGGTCAGTCTCTCGCACACCGGTCAGTCAGTCTCGCACACCGGTCAGTCAATCTCTCACACCGGTCAGTCAGTCTCTCTCACACCGGTCATTCAGTCTGTCTCACACCGGTCAGTCAGTCTCTCTCTCACAATGGTCAGTCAGTCTCTCACACTGGTCAGTCAGTGTCTCACACAGCGGTCAGTCAGTCTCTCTCACACCAGTCAGTCAGTCTCTCTCACACCGGTCAGTCAGTCTCTCTCACACCGGTCATTCAGTCTCTCACATCGGTCACTCATTTTCTCACACCAGTCAGTCAGTCTCACTCACACCGGTCAGTCAGTCTCTCACACCGGTCAGTCAGTCACTCACACACTGGTCAGTCAGTCTCTCTCTCACCGGTCAGTCTCTCGCACGCCGGTCAGTCAGTCCCTCACACCGGTCAGTCAGTGTCTCTCCCACCAGTCAGTCACTCGCAAACCGGTCAGTCAGTCTCACACACCGGTCTGTCAGTCTCTCACACCGGTCAGTCAGTCTCTCTCACACTGGTCAGTCAGTCTCTCTCACACCGGTCAGTCTCTCGCACGCCGGTCAGTCAGTCTCTCACACCGGTCAGTCAGTGTCTCTCCCACCAGTCAGTCTCTCTCACAGCGGTCAGTCTCTCGCACACCGGTCAGTCAGTCTCGCACACCGGTCAGTCAATCTCTCACACCGGTCAGTCAGTCTCTCTCACACCGGTCATTCAGTCTGTCTCACACCGGTCAGTCAGTCTCTCTCTCACAACGGTCAGTCAGTCTCTCACACTGGTCAGTCAGTGTCTCACACAGCGGTCAGTCAGTCTCTCTCACACCAGTCAGTCAGTCTCTCTCACACCGGTCATTCAGCCTCTCTCACACCGGGCAGTCAGTCTCTCACACACCGGTCAGTCAGGCTCTCTCACACCGGTCAGTCAGTGTCTCACACACTAGTCAGTCAGTCTCTCTCACACCGGTCAGTTTCTCACACACTGGTCAGTCAGTCTCTCACACACTGGTCAGTCAGTCTTTCACACCAGTCAGTCAGTCGCTCACACTGGTCAGTCAGTCTCTCTCACACAGGTCAGACAGTCTCTCACACCGGTCAGTCAGTCTCTCTCACACCGGTCATTCAGCCTCTCTCACACCGGGCAGTCAGTCTCTCACACACCGGTCAGTCAGTCTCTCACACCGGTCAGTCAGTGTCTCACACAGCGGTCAGTCAGTCTCTCTCACACCAGTCAGTCTCTCTCGTACCGTTCAGTCAGTCTCTCTCACAGCGGTCAGTCTCTCGCACACCGGTCAGTCAGTCTCGCACACCGGTCAGTCAATCTCTCACACCGGTCAGTCAGTCTCTCGCACCGGTCAGTCAGTCTGTCTCGCACCGGTCAGTCAGTCTCGCACACCAGTCAGTCAGTCTCTCTCTCCCACCGGTCAGTTAGTCTCTCTCACACCGGTCAGTCTCTCGCACGCCGGTCAATCAGTCTCTCTCACAGGTCAGTCAGTCTCTCTCACACCGGTCAGTCTCTCGCAAACCGGTCAGTCAGTCTCACACACCGGTCTGTCAGTCTCTCACACCTGTCAGTCAGTCTCTCACACGCCGGTCAGTCAGTCTCTCTCACACACCGGTCAGTCAGTCTCTCTCACAGCGGTCAGTCAGTCCCTCTCACAATGGTCAGTCAGCCTCCCTCACACGCCGGTCAGTCACTCTCTCACACCGGTCAGTCAGTGTCTCTCACACCGGTCAGTCTCTCGCAAACCGGTCAGTCAGTCTCACACACACCAGTCAGTCAGTCTCTCACCCACCGGTCAGCGATTCTCTCACACACTGGTCAGTCAGTCACTCGCACAATGGTCAGTCAGTCTCTCACACACCGGTCAGCCAGTCTCTCTCACACCGGTCAGTCAGTCTCTCACACACCGGTCAGTCAGTCTCTCTCACACCGGTCAGTCAGTGTCTCACACAGCGGTCAGTCAGTCTCTCTCACACCGGTCAGTCAGTCTCTCTCACACCGGTCAGTCTCTCGCACACCGGTCAGTCAGTCTCGCACACCGGTCAGTCAATCTCTCACACCGGTCAGTCAGTCTCTCTCACACCGGTCATTCAGTCTGTCTCACACCGGTCAGTCAGTCTCTCTCTCACACCGGTCAGTCAGTCTCTCTCACACCGGTCAGTTTCTCACACACTGGTCAGTCAGTCTCTCACACACTGGTCAGTCAGTCTTTCACACCAGTCAGTCAGTCGCTCACACTGGTCAGTCAGTCTCTCTCACACAGGTCAGACAGTCTCTCACACCGGTCAGTCAGTCTCTCTCACACCGGTCATTCAGCCTCTCTCACACCGGGCAGTCAGTCTCTCACACACCGGTCAGTCAGTCTCTCACACCGGTCAGTCAGTGTCTCACACAGCGGTCAGTCAGTCTCTCTCACACCAGTCAGTCAGTGTCTCACACAGCGGTCAGTCAGTCGCTCATACACCAGTCAGTCTCTCTCGTACCGTTCAGTCAGTCTCTCTCACAGCGGTCAGTCTCTCGCACACCGGTCAGTCAGTCTCGCACACCGGTCAGTCAATCTCTCACACCGGTCAGTCAGTCTCTCGCACCGGTCAGTCAGTCTGTCTCGCACCGGTCAGTCAGTCTCGCACACCAGTCAGTCAGTCTCTCTCTCCCACCGGTCAGTTAGTCTCTCTCACACCGGTCAGTCTCTCTCACACCGGACAGTCAGTCTCTCAGACACCGGTCAGTCAGTCTCTCACACACCGGTCAGTCAGTCTCGCACACCGGTCAGTCAATCTCTCACACCGGTCATTCAGCCTCTCTCACACCGGGCAGTCAGTCTCTCACACACCGGTCAGTCAGGCTCTCTCACACCGGTCTGTCAGTGTCTCACACACTGGTCAGTCAGTCTCTCTCACACCAGTCAGTCAGTGTCTCACACAGCAGTCAGTCAGCCTCTCTCACACCGGTCAGTCAGTCTCTCTCACAGCGGTCAGTCTCTCGCACACCGGTCAGTCAGTCTCGCACACCGGTCAGTCAATCTCTCACACCGGTCAGTCAGTCTCTCTCACACCGGTCATTCAGTCTGTCTCACACCGGTCAGTCAGTCTCTCTCTCACACACTGGTCAGTCAGTCTCTCACACACTGGTCAGTCAGTCTTTCACACCAGTCAGTCAGTCGCTCACACCGGTCAGTCAGTCTCTCTCACACCGGTCATTCAGTCTCTCACATCGGTCACTCATTTTCTCACACCAGTCAGTCAGTCTCTCTCACACCGGTCAGTCAGTCTCTCACACCGGTCAGTCAGTCACTCACACACTGGTCAGTCAGTCTCTCTCTCACCGGTCAGTCTCTCGCACGCCGGTCAGTCAGTCCCTCACACCGGTCAGTCAGTGTCTCTCCCACCAGTCAGTCACTCGCAAACCGGTCAGTCAGTCTCACACACCGGTCTGTCAGTCTCTCACACCGGTCAGTCAGTCTCTCTCACACTGGTCAGTCAGTCTCTCTCACACCGGTCAGTCTCTCGCACGCCGGTCAGTCAGTCTCTCACACCGGTCAGTCAGTGTCTCTCCCACCAGTCAGTCGCTCGCAAACCGGTCAGTCAGTCTCACACACCGGTCTGTCAGTCTCTCACACCGGGCAGTCAGTCTCTCACACACCGGTCAGTCAGTCTCTCACACCGGTCAGTCAGTGTCTCACACAGCGGTCAGTCAGTCTCTCTCACGCCAGTCAGTCAGTCTCTCTCACAGCGGTCAGTCAGTCGCTCACACACTGGTCAGTCAGACTCTCGCACACCGGTCAGTCAGTCTCTCGCACACTGGTCAGTCAGTCCCTCTCACAACGGTCAGTCAGCCTCCCTCACACACCGGTCAGTCAGTCTCACTCACACCGGTCAGTCTCTCGCAAACCGGAGAGTCAGTCTCACACACCGGTCTGTCAGTCTCTCACACCGGTCAGTCAGTCTCTCACACACCGGTCAGTCAGTCGCTCACACACCGTTTAGTCAGTCTCTCTCACACCGGTCAGTCTCTCGCACACACCGGTCAGTCAGTCAGTCTCTCTCACACCGGTCATTCAGTCTCTCACACTGGTCAGTCATTCTCTCACACACCGGTCAGTCAGTCTCTCACACCGGTCAGTCAGTCTCTCACACCAGTCAGTCTCTCACATACCGGTCAGTCAGTTTCTCTCGCACCGGTCAGTCAGTCTCTCAAACCGTTCTGTCAATCTCTCACACCGGTCAGTCAGTCTCTCACACACCGGTGAGTCAGTCGCATACTCACCGTTTAGTCAGTCTCTCTCACACCGGTCAGTCTCTCTCACACACCGGTCAGTCAGTCTCTTACACCAGTCAGTCAGTCTCTCACACCGGTCAGTCAGTCTCTCTCACACCGTTCATTCAGTCTCTCACACTGGTCAGTCATTCTCTCCCACCGGTCAGTCAGTCTCTTTCACACCGGTCAGTCAGTCTCTCACACCAGTCAGTCTCTCACATACCGGTCAGTCAGTCTCTCTCACACCGGTCAGTCTCTCGCACGCCGGTCAATCAGTCTCTCTCACAGGTCAGTCAGTGTCTCTCACACCGGTCAGTCTCTCGCAAACCGGTCAGTCAGTCTCACACACCGGTCTGTCAGTCTCTCACACCGGTCAGTCAGTCTCTCACACACCGGTCAGTCAGTCTCTCACATGCCGGTCAGTCAGTCTCTCTCACACACCGGTCAGTCAGTCTCTCTCACAGCGGTCAGTCAGTCCCTCTCACAATGGTCAGTCAGCCTCCCTCACACGCCGGTCAGTCACTCTCTCACACCGGTCAGTCAGTGTCTCTCACACCGGTCAGTCTCTCGCAAACCGGTCAGTCAGTCTCACACACCGGTCTGTCAGTCTCTCACACCGGTCAGTCAGTCTCTCACACACCAGTCAGTCAGTCTCTCACCCACCGGTCAGCGATTCTCTCACACACTGGTCAGTCAGTCACTCGCACAATGGTCAGTCAGTCTCTCACACACCGGTCATTCAGTCTCTCACACTGGTCAGTCATTCTCTCCCACCGGTCAGTCAGACTCTCACACCAGTCAGTCAGTCCCTCTCACACCGGTCAGTCGGCCTCGCTCACACACCGGTCAGTCAGTCTCGCTCACACACCGGTCAGTCAGTCTCTCTCACACCGGTCAGTCAGACTCTCGCACACCGGTCAGTCATTCTCTTTCACGCCGGTCAGTCAGTCTCTCTCACACTGGTCAGTCTCTCGCACACTGGTCAGTCATTCTCTCACACCGGTCTGTCAGTCTCTCACACCGGTCTGTCAGTCTCTCACACACCGGTCAGTCAGACTCTCTCACACCGGTCAGTCAGTCTCACACACTGGTCAGTCAGTCGCTCACACACCGTTTAGTCAGTCTCTCTCACACCGGTCATTCAGTCTCTCACACTGGTCAGTCATTCTCTCACACACCGGTCAGTCAGTCTCTCACACACCGGTCATTCAGTCTCTCACACCGGTCAGTCAGTCTCTTACACCAGTCAGTCAGTCTCTCACACACTGGTCAGTCAGTCTCTCACACCAGTCAGTCAATCGCTCACACCGGTCAGTCAGTCTCTCTCACACCGGTCATTCAGTCTCTCACACTGGTCAGTCATTCTCTCCCACCGGTCAGTCAGACTCTCACACCGGTCAGTCAGTCCCTCTCACACCGGTCAGTCGGCCTCCCTCACACACCAGTCAGTCAGTCTCTCTCACACCGGTCAGTCAGTCTCTCGCACACCAGTCAGTCATTCTCTTTCACACCGGTCAGTCAGTCTCTCTCACACTGGTCAGTCTCTCGCACACTGGTCAGTCAGTCTCTCACACCGGTCTGTCAGTCTCTCACACCGGTCAGTCAGTCTCACACACCGGTCTGTCAGTCTCTCGCACCGGTCAGTCAGTCTCTCGCACCGGTCAGTCAGTCTCTCACACACCGGTCAGTCAGTCGCTCACACACCGTTTCGTCAGTCTCTCTCACACCGGTCATTCAGTCTCTCACACTGGTCAGTCATTCTCTCACACACCGGTCAGTCAGTCTCTCACGCACCGGTCATTCAGTCTCTCACACCGGTCAGTCAGTCTCTTACACCAGTCAGTCAGTCTCTCACACCGGTCAGTCAGTCTCTCTCACACCGGTCATTCAGTCTCTCACATCGGTCACTCATTTTCTCACACCAGTCAGTCAGTCTCTCTCACACCGGTCAGTCAGTCTCTCACACCGGTCAGTCAGTCACTCACACACTGGTCAGTCAGTCTCTCTCTCACCGGTCAGTCTCTCACACGCCGGTCAGTCAGTCCCTCACACCGGTCAGTCAGTGTCTCTCCCACCAGTCAGTCACTCGCAAACCGGTCAGTCAGTCTCACACACCGGTCTGTCAGTCTCTCACACCGGTCAGTCAGTCTCTCTCACACTGGTCAGTCAGTCTCTCTCACACCGGTCAGTCTTTCGCACGCCGGTCAGTCAGTCTCTCACACCGGTCAGTCAGTGTCTCTCACACTGGTCAGTCTCTCGCAAACCGGTCAGTCAGTCTCACACACCGGTCTGTCAGTCTCTCACACCGGTCAGTCAGTCTCTCACACACCGGTCAGTCTGTCTCTCACACCGCTCAGTCAGTCTCTCTCACACCGGTCAGTCAGTCTCTCTCACACCGGTCATTCAGTCTGTCTCACACCGGTCAGTCAGTCTCGCACACCGGTCAGTCAGTCTCTCTCTCACACCGGTCAGTCTGTCTCTCACACCGCTCAGTCAGTCTCTCTCACACCGGTCATTCAGCCTCTCTCACACCGGGCAGTCAGTCTCTCACACACCGGTCACTCAGGCTCTCTCACACCGGTCAGTCAGTGTCTCACACACTAGTCAGTCAGTCTCTCTCACACCGGTCAGTCAGTGTCTCACACAGCGGTCAGTCAGTCTCTCTCACACCGGTCAGTCAGTCTCTCTCACAGCGGTCAGTCTCTCGCACACCGGTCAGTCAGTCTCGCACACCGGTCAGTCAATCTCTCACACCGGTCAGTCAGTCTCTCTCACACCGGTCATTCAGTCTGTCTCACACCGGTCAGTCAGTCTCTCTCTCACAACGGTCAGTCAGTCTCTCACACTGGTCAGTCAGTGTCTCACACAGCGGTCAGTCAGTCTCTCTCACACCAGTCAGTCAGTCTCTCTCACACCGGTCATTCAGCCTCTCTCACACCGGGCAGTCAGTCTCTCACACACCGGTCAGTCAGGCTCTCTCACACCGGTCAGTCAGTGTCTCACACACTAGTCAGTCAGTCTCTCTCACACCGGTCAGTTTCTCACACACTGGTCAGTCAGTCTCTCACACACTGGTCAGTCAGTCTTTCACACCAGTCAGTCAGTCGCTCACACTGGTCAGTCAGTCTCTCTCACACAGGTCAGACAGTCTCTCACACCGGTCAGTCAGTCTCTCTCACACCGGTCATTCAGCCTCTCTCACACCGGGCAGTCAGTCTCTCACACACCGGTCAGTCAGTCTCTCACACCGGTCAGTCAGTGTCTCACACAGCGGTCAGTCAGTCTCTCTCACACCAGTCAGTCAGTGTCTCACACAGCGGTCAGTCAGTCGCTCATACACCAGTCAGTCTCTCTCGTACCGTTCAGTCAGTCTCTCTCACAGCGGTCAGTCTCTCGCACACCGGTCAGTCAGTCTCTCACACCGGTCTGTCAGTCTCTCACACACCGGTCAGTCAGACTCTCTCACACCGGTCAGTCAGTCTCACACACTGGTCAGTCAGTCGCTCACACACCGTTTAGTCAGTCTCTCTCACACCGGTCATTCAATCTCTGGTCAGTCATTCTCTCACACCGGTCTGTCAGTCTCTCACACCGGTCAGTCAGTCTCTCTCTCACAACGGTCAGTCAGTCTCTCACACTGGTCAGTCAGTGTCTCACACAGCGGTCAGTCAGTCTCTCTCACACCAGTCAGTCAGTCTCTCTCACACCGGTCATTCAGCCTCTCTCACACCGGGCAGTCAGTCTCTCACACACCGGTCAGTCAGTCTCTCACACACCGGTCATTCAGTCTCTCACACCGGTCAGTCAGTCTCTTACACCAGTCAGTCAGTCTCTCACACACTGGTCAGTCAGTCTCTCACACCAGTCAGTCAATCGCTCACACCGGTCAGTCAGTCTCTCTCACACCGGACATTCAGTCTCTCACACTGGTCAGTCATTCTCTCCCACCGGTCAGTCAGACTCTCACACACCGGTCAGTCAGTCGCTCACACACCGTTTCGTCAGTCTCTCTCACACCGGTCATTCAGTCTCTCACACTGGTCAGTCATTCTCTCACACACCGGTCAGTCAGTCTCTCACGCACCGGTCATTCAGTCTCTCACACCGGTCAGTCAGTCTCTTACAACAGTCAGTCAGTCTCTCACACCGGTCAGTCAGTCTCTCTCACACCGGTCATTCAGTCTCTCACATCGGTCACTCATTTTCTCACACCAGTCAGTCAGTCTCTCACACACCGGTCAGTCAGTCTCTCACAACATTCAGTCAGTCTCTCACACCGGTCAGTCAGTGTCTCTCACACTAGTCAGTCTTCGCAAACCGGTCAGTCAGTCTCACACACCGGTCAGTCAGTCGCTCACACACCGTTTAGTCAGTCTCTCTCACACCGGTCATTCAATCTCTCACACTGGTCAGTCATTCTCTCACACACCGGTCAGTCAGTCTCTCACACACCGGTCATTCAGTCTCTCACACCGGTCAGTCAGTCTCTTACACCAGTCAGTCAGTCTCTCACACCGGTCAGTCAGTCTCTCTCACACCGTTCATTCAGTCTCACACTGGTCAGTCATTCTCTCCCACCGGTCAGTCAGTCTCTCACACCGGCCAGTCAGTCCCTCTCACACTGGTCAATCAGTCTCACACATTGGTCAGTCAGTCTCACAGACCGGTCAGTCAGTCTCTCTCACACCGGTCAGTCAGTATTTCACACACCGGTCAGCCAGTCTCTCACACACTGGTCAGTCAGTCACTCGCACACCGGTCAGTCAGTCTCTCTCACACCGGTCAGTCATTCTCTTTCACACCGGTCAGTCAGTCTCTCTCACACCGGTCAGTCAGTCTCACACATTGGTCAGTCAGTCTCACAGACCGGTCAGTCAGTCTCTCTCACACCGGTCAGTCAGTCTCTCTCACACCGGTCAGTCAGTCTCTCACACACTGGTCAGTCAGTCTCTAACACACTGGTCCGTCAGTCTCTCTCACAGCGGTCAGTCAGTCTCTCTCACACCGGTCAGTCAGCCTCTCGCACACCGGTCATTCAGTCTCTCACACTGGTCAGTCATTCTCTCACACCGGTCAGTCAGTCTCTCACACCAGTCAATCTTTCGCACACCGGTCAGTCTCTCGCACACCGGTCAGTCAGTCTCTCACACTGGTCTGTCCGTCTCTCACACCAGTCAGTCAGTCTCTCTCACACCGGTCAGTCTGTCACACACCGGTCAGTCAGTCTCTCACAGCGGTCAGTCAGTCTCTCACACACCGGTCAGTCTCTCGCATGCCGGTCAGTCAGTCTCTCACACCGGTCAGTCAGTGTCTCTCACACCGGTCAGTCTCTCGCAAACTGGTCAGTCAGTATCTCACACCGGTCTGTCAGTCTCTAACACTGGTCAGTCAGTCTCTCACACTGGTCAGTCAGTCTCTTACACCAGTCAGTCAGACTCTCACACCGGTCAGTCAGTCCCTCTCACACCGGTCAGTCAGCTTCCCTCACACACTGGTCAGTCAGTCTCTCTCACACCAGTCAGTCAGTCTCTCACACACCGGTCACACAGTCTCTCTCACACCGGTCAGTCAGTCACTCTCACACCGGTCAGTCAGTCTCTCTCACACCGGTCATTCAGTCTGTCTCACACCGGTCAGTCAGTCTCTCTCTCACACCGGTCAGTCAGTCTCTCTCACACCGGTCAGTCAGTCTCACACACCGGTCAGTCAGTCTCTCTCTCACACCGGTCAGTCTGTCTCTCACACCGCTCAGTCAGTCTCTCTCACACCGGTCATTCAGCCTCTCTCACACCGGGCAGTCAGTCTCTCACACACCGGTCAGTCAGTCTCTCTCACACCGGTCAGTCAGTCTCTCACACACCGGTCAGTCAGTCTCTCTCACACCGGTCAGTCAGTGTCTCACACAGCGGTCAGTCAGTCTCTCTCACACCGGTCAGTCAGTCTCTCTCACAGCGGTCAGTCTCTCGCACACCGGTCAGTCAGTCTCGCACACCGGTCAGTCAATCTCTCACACCGGTCAGTCAGTCTCTCTCACACCGGTCATTCAGTCTGTCTCACACCGGTCAGTCAGTCTCTCTCTCACACCGGTCAATCAGTCTCTCTCACACCGGTCAGTCAGTCTCACACACCGGTCAGTCAGTCTCTCTCTCACACCGGTCAGTCTGTCTCTCACACCGCTCAGTCAGTCTCTCTCACACCGGTCATTCAGACTCTCGCACACCGGTCAGTCAGTCTCTCGCACACTGGTCAGTCAGTCCCTCTCACAACGGTCAGTCAGCCTCCCTCACACACCGGTCAGTCAGTCTCTCTCTCACACCGGTCAGTCTGTCTCTCACACCGCTCAGTCAGTCTCTCTCACACCGGTCATTCAGCCTCTCTCACACCGGGCAGTCAGTCTCTCACACACCGGTCAGTCAGGCTCTCTCACACCGGTCAGTCAGCCTCTCTCACACCGGTCAGTCAGTCTCTCTCACAGCGGTCAGTCTCTCGCACACCGGTCAGTCAGTCTCGCACACCGGTCAGTCAATCTCTCACACCGGTCAGTCAGTCTCTCTCACACCGGTCATTCAGTCTGTCTCACACCGGTCAGTCAGTCTCTCTCTCACACCGGTCAGTCAGTCTCTCACACACTGGTCAGTCAGTCTCTCTCTCACCGGTCAGTCTCTCGCACGCCGGTCAGTCAGTCCCTCACACCGGTCAGTCAGTGTCTCTCCCACCAGTCAGTCGCTCGCAAACCGGTCAGTCAGTCTCACACACCGGTCTGTCAGTCTCTCACACCGGTCAGTCAGTCTCTCTCACACCGGTCAGTCTGTCTCTCACACTGCTCAGTCAGTCTCTCTCACACCGGTCAGTCAGTCTCTCTCACACCGGTCATTCAGTCTGTCTCACACCGGTCAGTCAGTCTCGCACACCGGTCAGTCAGTCTCTCTCTCACACCGGTCAGTCTGTCTCTCACACCGCTCAGTCAGTCTCTCTCACACCGGTCATTCAGCCTCTCTCACACCGGGCAGTCAGTCTCTCACACACCGGTCAGTCAGGCTCTCTCACACCGGTCAGTCAGTGTCTCACACACTAGTCAGTCAGTCTCTCTCACACCAGTCAGTCAGTGTCTCACACAGCGGTCAGTCAGTCTCTCTCACACCGGTCAGTCAGTCTCTCTCACAGCGGTCAATCTCTCGCACACCGGTCAGTCAGTCTCGCACACCGGTCTGTCAGTCTCTCACACCGGTCAGTATGTCTCACACACCGGTCAGTCAGTCTCTCTCACACCGGTCATTCAGTCTCTCACACTGGTCAGTCATTCTCTCCCACCGGTCAGTCAGACTCTCACACCAGTCAGTCAGTCCCTCTCACACCGGTCAGTCGGCCTCGCTCACACACCGGTCAGTCAGTCTCGCTCACACACCGGTCAGTCAGTCTCTCTCACACCGGTCAGTCAGACTCTCGCACACCGGTCAGTCATTCTCTTTCACGCCGGTCAGTCAGTCTCTCTCACACTGGTCAGTCTCTCGCACACTGGTCAGTCATTCTCTCACACCGGTCTGTCAGTCTCTCACACCGGTCTGTCAGTCTCTCACACACCGGTCAGTCAGACTCTCTCACACCGGTCAGTCAGTCTCACACACTGGTCAGTCAGTCGCTCACACACCGTTTAGTCAGTCTCTCTCACACCGGTCATTCAGTCTCTCACACTGGTCAGTCATTCTCTCACACACCAGTCAGTCAGTCTCTCACACACCGGTCATTCAGTCTCTCACACCGGTCAGTCAGTCTCTTACACCAGTCAGTCAGTCTCTCACACACTGGTCAGTCAGTCTCTCACACCAGTCAGTCAATCGCTCACACCGGTCAGTCAGTCTCTCTCACACCGGTCATTCAGTCTCTCACACTGGTCAGTCATTCTCTCCCACCGGTCAGTCAGACTCTCACACCGGTCAGTCAGTCCCTCTCACACCGGTGAGTCGGCCTCCCTCACACACCGGTCAGTCAGTCTCTCTCACACCGGTCAGTCAGTCTCTCGCACACCAGTCAGTCATTCTCTTTCACACCGGTCAGTCAGTCTCTCTCACACTGGTCAGTCTCTCGCACACTGGTCAGTCAGTCTCTCACACCGGTCTGTCAGTCTCTCACACCGGTCAGTCAGTCTCACACACCGGTCTGTCAGTCTCTCGCACCGGTCAGTCAGTCTCTCACACACCGGTCAGTCAGTCGCTCACACACCGTTTCGTCAGTCTCTCTCACACCGGTCATTCAGTCTCTCACACTGGTCAGTCATTCTCTCACACACCGGTCAGTCAGTCTCTCACGCACCGGTCATTCAGTCTCTCACACCGGTCAGTCAGTCTCTTACACCAGTCAGTCAGTCTCTCACACCGGTCATCAGTCTCTCTCACACCGGTCATTCAGTCTCTCACATCGGTCACTCATTTTCTCACACCAGTCAGTCAGTCTCTCTCACACCGGTAAGTCAGTCTCTCACACCGGTCAGTCAGTCACTCACACACTGGTCAGTCAGTCTCTCTCTCACCGGTCAGTCTCTCGCACGCCGGTCAGTCAGTCCCTCACACCGGTCAGTCAGTGTCTCTCCCACCAGTCAGTCACTCGCAAACCGGTCAGTCAGTCTCACACACCGGTCTGTCAGTCTCTCACACCGGTCAGTCAGTCTCTCTCACACCGGTCATTCAGTCTGTCTCACACCGGTCAGTCAGTCTCTCTCTCACAACGGTCAGTCAGTCTCTCACACTGGTCAGTCAGTGTCTCACACAGCGGTCAGTCAGTCTCTCTCACACCAGTCAGTCAGTCTCTCTCACACCGGTCATTCAGCCTCTCTCACACCGGGCAGTCAGTCTCTCACACACCGGTCAGTCAGGCTCTCTCACACCGGTCAGTCAGTGTCTCACACACTAGTCAGTCAGTCTCTCTCACACCGGTCAGTTTCTCACACACTGGTCAGTCAGTCTCTCACACACTGGTCAGTCAGTCTTTCACACCAGTCAGTCAGTCGCTCACACTGGTCAGTCAGTCTCTCTCACACAGGTCAGACAGTCTCTCACACCGGTCAGTCAGTCTCTCTCACACCGGTCATTCAGCCTCTCTCACACAGGGCAGTCAGTCTCTCACACACCGGTCAGTCAGTCTCTCACACCGGTCAGTCAGTGTCTCACACAGCGGTCAGTCAGTCTCTCTCACACCAGTCAGTCAGTGTCTCACACAGCGGTCAGTCAGTCGCTCATACACCAGTCAGTCTCTCTCGTACCGTTCAGTCAGTCTCTCTCACAGCGGTCAGTCTCTCGCACACCGGTCAGTCAGTCTCTCACACCGGTCAGTCAATCTCTCACACCGGTCAGTCAGTCTCTCGCACCGGTCAGTCAGTCTGTCTCGCTCCGGTCAGTCAGTCTCGCACACCAGTCAGTCAGTCTCTCTCTCCCACCGGTCAGTTAGTCTCTCTCACACCGGTCAGTCTCTCGCACACCGGACAGTCAGTTTCTCAGACACCGGTCAGTCAGTCTCTCACACACCGGTCAGTCAGTCTCGCACACCGGTCAGTCAATCTCTCACACCGGTCATTCAGCCTCTCTCACACCGGGCAGTCAGTCTCTCACACACCGGTCAGTCAGGCTCTCTCACACCGGTCTGTCAGTGTCTCTCACAGCGGTCAGTCTCTCGCACACCGGTCAGTCAGTCTCGCACACCGGTCAGTCAATCTCTCACACCGGTCAGTCAGTCTCTCTCTCACACCGGTCATTCAGTCTCTCTCACACCGGTCAGTTTCTCACACACTGGTCAGTCAGTTTCTCACACACTGGTCAGTCAGTCTTTCACACCAGTCAGTCAGTCGCTCACACTGGTCAGTCAGTCTCTCTCACACAGGTCAGACAGTGTCTCACACCGGTCAGTCAGTCTCTCTCACACCGGTCATTCAGCCTCTCTCACACCGGGCAGTCAGTCTCTCACACACCGGTCAGTCAGTCTCTCACACCGGTCAGTCAGTGTCTCACACAGCGGTCAGTCAGTCTCTCTCACGCCAGTCAGTCAGTCTCTCTCACAGCGGTCAGTCTCTCGCACACCGGTCAGTCAGTCTCGCACACCGGTCAGTCAATCTCTCACACCGGTCAGTCAGTCTCTCTCACACCGGTCATTCAGTCTGTCTCACACCGGTCAGTCAGTCTCTCTCTCACAACGGTCAGTCAGTCTCTCACACTGGTCAGTCAGTGTCTCACACAGCGGTCAGTCAGTCTCTCTCACACCAGTCAGTCAGTCTCTCTCACACCGGTCATTCAGCCTCTCTCACACCGGGCAGTCAGTCTCTCACACACCGGTCAGTCAGGCTCTCTCACACCGGTCAGTCAGTGTCTCACACACTAGTCAGTCAGTCTCTCTCACACCGGTCAGTTTCTCACACACTGGTCAGTCAGTCTCTCACACACTGGTCAGTCAGACTTTCACACCAGTCAGTCAGTCGCTCACACTGGTCAGTCAGTCTCTCTCACACAGGTCAGACAGTCTCTCACACCGGTCAGTCAGTCTCTCTCACACCGGTCATTCAGCCTCTCTCACACCGGGCAGTCAGTCTCTCACACACCGGTCAGTCAGTCTCTCACACCGGTCAGTCAGTGTCTCACACAGCGGTCAGTCAGTCTCTCTCACACCAGTCAGTCAGTGTCTCACACAGCGGTCAGTCAGTCGCTCATACACCAGTCAGTCTCTCTCGTACCGTTCAGTCAGTCTCTCTCACAGCGGTCAGTCTCTCGCACACCGGTCAGTCAGTCTCTCACACACCGGTCAGTCAGTCTCGCACACCGGTCAGTCAATCTCTCACACCGGTCATTCAGCCTCTCTCACACCGGGCAGTCAGTCTCTCACACACCGGTCAGTCAGGCTCTCTCACACCGGTCTGTCAGTGTCTCTCACAGCGGTCAGTCTCTCGCACACCGGTCAGTCAGTCTCGCACACCGGTCAGTCAATCTCTCACACCGGTCAGTCAGTCTCTCTCACACCGGTCATTCAGTCTGTCTCACACCGGTCAGTCAGTCTCTCTCTCACACCGGTCAGTCAGTCTCTCTCACACCGGTCAGTTTCTCACACACTGGTCAGTCAGTTTCTCACACACTGGTCAGTCAGTCTTTCACACCAGTCAGTCAGTCGCTCACACTG
Source organism: Pristiophorus japonicus (assembly GCF_044704955.1). Classification (NCBI taxonomy): domain Eukaryota; kingdom Metazoa; phylum Chordata; class Chondrichthyes; family Pristiophoridae; genus Pristiophorus; species Pristiophorus japonicus. Next base: position 26,624,079 of record NC_091990.1, read on the forward strand.
GTCAGTCAGTCTCTCTCACACAGGTCAGACAGTGTCTCACACCGGTCAGTCAGTCTCTCTCACACCGGTCATTCAGCCTCTCTCACACCGGGCAGTCAGTCTCTCACACACCGGTCAGTCAGTCTCTCACACCGGTCAGTCAGTGTCTCACACAGCGGTCAGTCAGTCTCTCTCACGCCAGTCAGTCAGTCTCTCTCACAGCGGTCAGTCAGTCGCTCACACACTGGTCAGTCAGACTCTCGCACACCGGTCAGTCAGTCTCTCGCACACTGGTCAGTCAGTCCCTCTCACAACGGTCAGTCAGCCTCCCTCACACACCGGTCAGTCAGTCTCACTCACACCGGTCAGTCTCTCGCAAACCAGAGAGTCAGTCTCACACACCGGTCTGTCAGTCTCTCACACCGGTCAGTCAGTCTCTCACACACCGGTCAGTCAGTCGCTCACACACCGTTTAGTCAGTCTCTCTCACACCGGTCAGTCTCTCGCACATACCGGTCAGTCAGTCTCTCTCACACCGGTCATTCAGTCTCTCACACTGGTCAGTCATTCTCTCACACACCGGTCAGTCAGTCTCTCACACCGGTCAGTCAGTCTCTCACACCAGTCAGTCTCTCACATACCGGTCAGTCAGTTTCTCTCGCACCGGTCAGTCAGTCTCTCAAACCGTTCTGTCAATCTCTCACACCGGTCAGTCAGTCTCTCACACATCGGTCAGTCAGTCGCATACTCACCGTTTAGTCAGTCTCTCTCACACTGGTCAGTCTCTCTCACACACCGGTCAGTCAGTCTCTTACACCAGTCAGTCAGTCTCTCACACCGGTCAGTCAGTCTCTCACACCGTTCATTCAGTCTCTCACACTGGTCAGTCAGTCTCTTTCACACCGGTCAGTCAGTCTCTCACACCAGTCAGTCTCTCACATACCGGTCAGTCAGTCTCTCTCACACCGGTCAGTCTCTCGCACGCCGGTCAATCAGTCTCTCTCACAGGTCAGTCAGTGTCTCTCACACCGGTCAGTCTCTCGCAAACCGGTCAGTCAGTCTCACACACCGGTCTGTCAGTCTCTCACACCGGTCAGTCAGTCTCTCACACGCCGGTCAGTCAGTCTCTCTCACACACCGGTCAGTCAGTCTCTCTCACAGCGGTCAGTCAGTCCCTCTCACAATGGTCAGTCAGCCTCCCTCACACGCCGGTCAGTCACTCTCTCACACCGGTCAGTCAGTGTCTCTCACACCGGTCAGTCTCTCGCAAACCGGTCAGTCAGTCTCACACACACCAGTCAGTCAGTCTCTCACCCACCGGTCAGCGATTCTCTCACACACTGGTCAGTCAGTCACTCGCACAATGGTCAGTCAGTCTCTCACACACCGGTCAGCCAGTCTCTCACATGCTGGTCAGTCAGTCTCTCGCACACCGGTCAGTCAGTCTCTCTCACACCGGTCAGTCTCTCGCAAACCGGTCAGTCAGTCTCACACACCGGTCTGTCAGTCTCTCACACCGGTCAGTATGTCTCACACACCGGTCAGTCAGTCTCTCTCACACCGGTCATTCAGTCTCTCACACTGGTCAGTCATTCTCTCCCACCGGTCAGTCAGACTCTCACACCGGTCAGTCAGTCCCTCTCACACCGGTCAGTCGGCCTCGCTCACACACCGGTCAGTCAGTCTCCCTCACACCGGTCAGTCAGACTCTCGCACACCGGTCAGTCATTCTCTTTCACGCCGGTCAGTCAGTCTCTCTCACACTTGTCAGTCTCTCGCACACTGGTCAGTCATTCTCTCACACCGGTCTGTCAGTCTCTCACACCGGTCAGTCAGTCTCTCACACACCGGTCAGTCAGACTCTCTCACACCGGTCAGTCAGTCTCACACACTGGTCAGTCAGTCGCTCACACACCGTTTAGTCAGTCTCTCTCACACCGGTCATTCAGTCTCTCACACTGGTCAGTCATTCTCTCACACACCGGTCAGTCAGTCTCTCACACACCGGTCATTCAGTCTCTCACACCGGTCAGTCAGTCTCTTACACCAGTCAGTCAGTCTCTCACACACTGGTCAGTCAGTCTCTCACACCAGTCAGTCAATCGCTCACACCGGTCAGTCAGTCTCTCTCACACCGGACATTCAGTCTCTCACACTGGTCAGTCATTCTCTCCCACCGGTCAGTCAGACTCTCACACACCGGTCAGTCAGTCGCTCACACACCGTTTCGTCAGTCTCTCTCACACCGGTCATTCAGTCTCTCACACTGGTCAGTCATTCTCTCACACACCGGTCAGTCAGTCTCTCACGCACCGGTCATTCAGTCTCTCACACCGGTCAGTCAGTCTCTTACAACAGTCAGTCAGTCTCTCACACCGGTCAGTCAGTCTCTCTCACACCGGTCATTCAGTCTCTCACATCGGTCACTCATTTTCTCACACCAGTCAGTCAGTCTCTCACACACCGGTCAGTCAGTCTCTCACAACATTCAGTCAGTCTCTCACACCGGTCAGTCAGTGTCTCTCACACTAGTCAGTCTTCGCAAACCGGTCAGTCAGTCTCACACACCGGTCAGTCAGTCGCTCACACACCGTTTAGTCAGTCTCTCTCACACCGGTCATTCAATCTCTCACACTGGTCAGTCATTCTCTCACACACCGGTCAGTCAGTCTCTCACACACTGGTCATTCAGTCTCTCACACCGGTCAGTCAGTCTCTTACACCAGTCAGTCAGTCTCTCACACCGGTCAGTCAGTCTCTCTCACACCGTTCATTCAGTCTCACACTGGTCAGTCATTCTCTCCCACCGGTCAGTCAGTCTCTCACACCGGCCAGTCAGTCCCTCTCACACTGGTCAATCAGTCTCACACATTGGTCAGTCAGTCTCACAGACCGGTCAGTCAGTCTCTCTCACACCGGTCAGTCAGTATTTCACACACCGGTCAGCCAGTCTCTCACACACTGGTCAGTCAGTCACTCGCACACCGGTCAGTCAGTCTCTCTCACACCGGTCAGTCATTCTCTTTCACACCGGTCAGTCAGTCTCACACATTGGTCAGTCAGTCTCACAGACCGGTCAGTCAGTCTCTCTCACACCGGTCAGTCAGTCTCTCTCACACCGGTCAGTCAGTCTCTCACACACTGGTCAGTCAGTCTCTAACACACTGGTCCGTCAGTCTCTCTCACAGCGGTCAGTCAGTCTCTCTCACACCGGTCAGTCAGCCTCTCGCACACCGGTCATTCAGTCTCTCACACTGGTCAGTCATTCTCTCACACCGGTCAGTCAGTCTCTCACACCAGTCAATCTTTCGCACACCGGTCAGTCTCTCGCACACCGGTCAGTCAGTCTCTCACACTGGTCTGTCCGTCTCTCACACCAGTCAGTCAGTCTCTCTCACACCGGTCAGTCTGTCACACACCGGTCAGTCAGTCTCTCACAGCGGTCAGTCAGTCTCTCACACACCGGTCAGTCTCTCGCATGCCGGTCAGTCAGTCTCTCACACCGGTCAGTCAGTGTCTCTCACACCGGTCAGTCTCTCGCAAACTGGTCAGTCAGTATCTCACACCGGTCTGTCAGTCTCTAACACTGGTCAGTCAGTCTCTCACACTGGTCAGTCAGTCTCTTACACCAGTCAGTCAGACTCTCACACCGGTCAGTCAGTCCCTCTCACACCGGTCAGTCAGCTTCCCTCACACACTGGTCAGTCAGTCTCTCTCACACCGGTCAGTCAGTCTCTCACACACCGGTCACACAGTCTCTCTCACACCGGTCAGTCAGTCACTCTCACACCGGTCAGTCAGTCTCTCTCACACCGGTCATTCAGTCTGTCTCACACCGGTCAGTCAGTCTCTCTCTCACACCGGTCAGTCAGTCTCTCTCACACCGGTCAGTCAGTCTCACACACCGGTCAGTCAGTCTCTCTCTCACACCGGTCAGTCTGTCTCTCACACCGCTCAGTCAGTCTCTCTCACACCGGTCATTCAGCCTCTCTCACACCGGGCAGTCAGTCTCTCACACACCGGTCAGTCAGTCTCTCTCACACCGGTCAGTCAGTCTCTCACACACCGGTCAGTCAGTCTCTCTCACACCGGTCAGTCAGTGTCTCACACAGCGGTCAGTCAGTCTCTCTCACACCGGTCAGTCAGTCTCTCTCACAGCGGTCAGTCTCTCGCACACCGGTCAGTCAGTCTCGCACACCGGTCAGTCAATCTCTCACACCGGTCAGTCAGTCTCTCTCACACCGGTCATTCAGTCTGTCTCACACCGGTCAGTCAGTCTCTCTCTCACACCGGTCAATCAGTCTCTCTCACACCGGTCAGTCAGTCTCTCACAGCGGTCAGTCAGTCTCTCACACACCGGTCAGTCTCTCGCATGCCGGTCAGTCAGTCTCTCACACCGGTCAGTCAGTGTCTCTCACACCGGTCAGTCTCTCGCAAACTGGTCAGTCAGTATCTCACACCGGTCTGTCAGTCTCTAACACTGGTCAGTCAGTCTCTCACACTGGTCAGTCAGTCTCTTACACCAGTCAGTCAGACTCTCACACCGGTCAGTCAGTCCCTCTCACACCGGTCAGTCAGCTTCCCTCACACACTGGTCAGTCAGTCTCTCTCACACCAGTCAGTCAGTCTCTCACACACCGGTCACACAGTCTCTCTCACACCGGTCAGTCAGTCACTCTCACACCGGTCAGTCAGTCTCTCTCACACCGGTCATTCAGTCTGTCTCACACCGGTCAGTCAGTCTCTCTCTCACACCGGTCAGTCAGTCTCTCTCACACCGGTCAGTCAGTCTCACACACCGGTCAGTCAGTCTCTCTCTCACACCGGTCAGTCTGTCTCTCACACCGCTCAGTCAGTCTCTCTCACACCGGTCATTCAGCCTCTCTCACACCGGGCAGTCAGTCTCTCACACACCGGTCAGTCAGTCTCTCTCACACCGGTCAGTCAGTCTCTCACACACCGGTCAGTCAGTCTCTCTCACACCGGTCAGTCAGTGTCTCACACAGCGGTCAGTCAGTCTCTCTCACACCGGTCAGTCAGTCACTCTCACACCGGTCAGTCAGTCTCTCTCACACCGGTCATTCAGTCTGTCTCACACCGGTCAGTCAGTCTCTCTCTCACACCGGTCAGTCAGTCTCTCTCACACCGGTCAGTCAGTCTCACACACCGGTCAGTCAGTCTCTCTCTCACACCGGTCAGTCTGTCTCTCACACCGCTCAGTCAGTCTCTCTCACACCGGTCATTCAGCCTCTCTCACACCGGGCAGTCAGTCTCTCACACACCGGTCAGTCAGTCTCTCGCACACCGGTCAGTCAGTCTCGCACACCGGTCAGTCAATCTCTCACACCGGTCAGTCAGTCTCTCTCACACCGGTCAGTCAGTGTCTCACACAGCGGTCAGTCAGTCTCTCTCACACCGGTCAGTCAGTCTCTCTCACAGCGGTCAGTCTCTCGCACACCGGTCAGTCAGTCTCGCACACCGGTCAGTCAATCTCTCACACCGGTCAGTCAGTCTCTCTCACACCGGTCATTCAGTCTGTCTCACACCGGTCAGTCAGTCTCTCTCTCACACCGGTCAATCAGTCTCTCTCACACCGGTCAGTCAGTCTCACACACCGGTCAGTCAGTCTCTCTCTCACACCGGTCAGTCTGTCTCTCACACCGCTCAGTCAGTCTCTCTCACACCGGTCATTCAGACTCTCGCACACCGGTCAGTCAGTCTCTCGCACACTGGTCAGTCAGTCCCTCTCACAACGGTCAGTCAGCCTCCCTCACACACCGGTCAGTCAGTCTCTCTCTCACACCGGTCAGTCTGTCTCTCACACCGCTCAGTCAGTCTCTCTCACACCGGTCATTCAGCCTCTCTCACACCGGTCAGTCAGTCTCTCACACACCGGTCAGTCAGGCTCTCTCACACCGGTCAGTCAGCCTCTCTCACACCGGTCAGTCAGTATGTCTCACAGCGGTCAGTCTCTCGCACACCGGTCAGTCAGTCTCGCACACCGGTCAGTCAATCTCTCACACCGGTCAGTCAGTCTCTCTCACACCGGTCATTCAGTCTGTCTCACACCGGTCAGTCAGTCTCTCTCTCACACCGGTCAGTCAGTCTCTCACACACTGGTCAGTCAGTCTCTCTCTCACCGGTCAGTCTCTCGCACGCCGGTCAGTCAGTCCCTCACACCGGTCAGTCAGTGTCTCTCCCACCAGTCAGTCGCTCGCAAACCGGTCAGTCAGTCTCACACACCGGTCTGTCAGTCTCTCACACCGGTCAGTCAGTCTCTCTCACACTGGTCAGTCAGTCTCTCTCACACCGGTCAGTCTCTCGCACGCCGGTCAGTCAGTCTCTCACACCGGTCAGTCAGTGTCTCTCACACTGGTCAGTCTCTCGCAAACCGGTCAGTCAGTCTCACACACCGGTCTGTCAGTCTCTCACACCGGTCAGTCAGTCTCTCACACACCGGTCAGTCTGTCTCTCACACTGCTCAGTCAGTCTCTCTCACACCGGTCAGTCAGTCTCTCTCACACCGGTCATTCAGTCTGTCTCACACCGGTCAGTCAGTCTGTCTCACACCGGTCAGTCAGTCTCTCTCTCACACCGGTCAGTCTGTCTCTCACACCGCTCAGTCAGTCTCTCTCACACCGGTCATTCAGCCTCTCTCACACCGGGCAGTCAGTCTCTCACACACCGGTCAGTCAGGCTCTCTCACACCGGTCAGTCAGTGTCTCACACACTAGTCAGTCAGTCTCTCTCACACCAGTCAGTCAGTGTCTCACACAGCGGTCAGTCAGTCTCTCTCACACCGGTCAGTCAGTCTCTCTCACAGCGGTCAGTCTCTCGCACACCGGTCAGTCAGTCTCGCACACCGGTCAGTCAATCTCTCACACCGGTCAGTCAGTCTCTCTCACACCGGTCATTCAGTCTGTCTCACACCGGTCAGTCAGTCTCTCTCTCACAACGGTCAGTCAGTCTCTCACACTGGTCAGTCAGTGTCTCACACAGCGGTCAGTCAGTCTCTCTCACACCAGTCAGTCAGTCTCTCTCACACCGGTCATTCAGCCTCTCTCACACCGGGCAGTCAGTCTCTCACACACCGGTCAGTCAGGCTCTCTCACACCAGTCAGTCAGTCTCTCTCACACCGGTCATTCCGCCTCTCTCACACCGGGCAGTCAGTCTCTCACACAGCGGTCAGTCAGTCTCTCACACCGGTCAGTCAGTCTCTCTCACAGCGGTCAGTCTCTCGCACACCGGTCAGTCAGTCTCGCACACCGGTCAGTCAATCTCTCACACCGGTCAGTCAGTCTCTCGCACCGGTCAGTCAGTCTGTCTCGCACCGGTCAGTCAGTCTCGCACACCAGTCAGTCAGTCTCTCTCTCCCACCGGTCAGTTAGTCTCTCTCACACCGGTCAGTCTCTCGCACACCGGACAGTCAGTCTCTCAGACACCGGTCAGTCAGTCTCTCACACACCGGTACCAGTCAGTCTCGCACACCGGTCAGTCAATCTCTCACACCGGTCATTCAGCCTCTCTCACACCGGGCAGTCAGTCTCTCACACACCGGTCAGTCAGGCTCTCTCACACCGGTCTGTCAGTGTCTCACACACTGGTCAGTCAGTCTCTCTCACACCAGTCAGTCAGTGTCTCACACAGCAGTCAGTCAGCCTCTCTCACACCGGTCAGTCAGTCTCTCTCACAGCGGTCAGTCTCTCGCACACCGGTCAGTCAGTCTCGCACACCGGTCAGTCAATCTCTCACACCGGTCAGTCAGTCTCTCTCACACCGGTCATTCAGTCTGTCTCACACCGGTCAGTCAGTCTCTCTCTCACACCGGTCAGTCAGTCTCTCTCACACCGGTCAGTTTCTCACACACTGGTCAGTCAGTCTCTCACACACTGGTCAGTCAGTCTTTCACACCAGTCAGTCAGTCGCTCACACTGGTCAGTCAGTCTCTCTCACACAGGTCAGACAGTGTCTCACACCGGTCAGTCAGTCTCTCTCACACCGGTCATTCAGCCTCTCTCACACCGGGCAGTCAGTCTCTCACACACCGGTCAGTCAGTCTCTCACACCGGTCAGTCAGTCTCTCTCACACCGGTCAGTCATTCTCTTTCACACCGGTCAGTCAGTCTCTCTCACACCGGTCAGTCAGTCTCACACATTGGTCAGTTAGTCTCACAGACCGGTCAGTCAGTCTCTCTCACACCGGTCAGTCAGTCTCTCTCACACCGGTCAGTCAGTCTCTCACACACTGGTCAGTCAGTCTCTAACACACTGGTCCGTCAGTCTCTCTCACAGCGGTCAGTCAGTCTCTCTCACACCGGTCAGTCAGCCTCTCGCACACCGGTCAGTCAGTCTCTCACACTGGTCAGTCAGTCTCACATACCGGTCAGTCAGTCTCTCACACCGGTCAGTCAGTCTCTCACACACTGGTCAGTCAGTCTCTCACACCAGTCAACAGTCGCTCACACCGGTCAGTCAGTCTCTCTCACACAGGTCAGACAGTCTCTCACACCGCTCAGTCAGTCTCTCACACACCGGTCAGTCAGTCTCTCTCACACCGGTCAGTCTCTCACACCCCGGTCAGTCAGTCTCTCACACCAGTCAGTCTCTCTCACACCGGTCAGTCAGCCTCCCTCACACACCGGTCAGTCAGCCTCTCTCACACACCGGTCAGTCAGTCTCTCTCACACCGGTCAATCTCTCGCACACCGGTCAGTCTGTCTCTCACACACTGGTCAGTCAGTCTCTCACACCGGTCAGTCAGTCTCTCTCACACCGGTCATTCAGTCTCTCACATCGGTCACTCATTCTCTCACACCAGTCAGTCAGTCTCTCACACACCGGTCAGTCAGTCTCTCACAACAGTCAGTCAGTCTCTCACACCGGTCAGTCAGTGTCTCTCACACTGCTCAGTCTCTCGCAAACCGGTCAGTCAGTCTCACACACCAGTCAGTCAGTCGATCACACACCGTTTAGTCAGTCTCACACACCGGTCAGTCAGTCTCTCTGACACCGGTCATTCAATCTCTCACACTGGTCAGTCATTCTCTCACACACCGGTCAGTCAGTCTCTCACACACCGGTCATTCAGTCTCTTACACCAGTCATTCAGTCTCTCACACCAGTCAGTCAGTCTCTCTCACACCGTTCATTCAGTCTCACACTGGTCAGTCATTCTCTCCCACCGGTCAGTCAGTCTCTCACACCGGTCAGTCAGTCCCTCTCACACTAGTCAGTCAGTCTCTCACACACTGGTCAGTCAGTCTCTCTCACACCGGTCAGTCAGTCTCTCACACACCGGTCAGTCAGTCTCACACATTGGTCAGTCTGTCTCACAGACCGGTCAGTCAGTCTCTCTCACACCGGTCAGACAGTCTCTCACACACCGGTCAGCCAGTCTCTCACACACTGGTCAGTCAGTCTCTCGCACACCGGTCAGTCAGTCTCTCGCACACCAGTCAGTCAGTCTCTCACACACTGGTCAGTCAGTCTCTCTCACACCGGTCAGTCAGTCTCTCACACCGGTCAGTCAGCCTCTCGCACACCGGTCAGTCAGTCTCTCACACTGGTCAGTCAGTCTCACATACCGGTCAGTCAGTCTCTCACACCGGTCAGTCAGTCTCTCACACACTGGTCAGTCAGTCTCTCACACCAGTCAACAGTCGCTCACACCGGTCAGTCAGTCTCTCTCACACAGGTCAGACAGTCTCTCACACCGCTCAGTCAGTCTCTCACACACCGGTCAGTCAGTCTCTCTCACACCGGTCAGTCTCTCACACCCCGGTCAGTCAGTCTCTCACACCAGTCAGTCTCTCTCACACCGGTCAGTCAGCCTCCCTCACACACCGGTCAGTCAGCCTCTCTCACACACCGGTCAGTCAGTCTCTCTCACACCGGTCAATCTCTCGCACACCGGTCAGTCTGTCTCTCACACACTGGTCAGTCAGTCTCTCACACCGGTCAGTCAGTCTCTCTCACACCGGTCATTCAGTCTCTCACATCGGTCACTCATTCTCTCACACCAGTCAGTCAGTCTCTCACACACCGGTCAGTCAGTCTCTCACAACAGTCAGTCAGTCTCTCACACCGGTCAGTCAGTGTCTCTCACACTGGTCAGTCTCTCGCAAACCGGTCAGTCAGTCTCACACACCAGTCAGTCAGTCGATCACACACCGTTTAGTCAGTCTCACACACCGGTCAGTCAGTCTCTCTCACACCGGTCATTCAATCTCTCACACTGGTCAGTCATTCTCTCACACACCGGTCAGTCAGTCTCTCACACACCGGTCATTCAGTCTCTTACACCAGTCATTCAGTCTCTCACACCAGTCAGTCAGTCTCTCTCACACCGTTCATTCAGTCTCACACTGGTCAGTCATTCTCTCCCACCGGTCAGTCAGTCTCTCACACCGGTCAGTCAGTCCCTCTCACACTAGTCAGTCAGTCTCTCACACACTGGTCAGTCAGTCTCTCTCACACCGGTCAGTCAGTCTCTCACACACCGGTCAGTCAGTCTCACACATTGGTCAGTCTGTCTCACAGACCGGTCAGTCAGTCTCCCTCACACCGGTCAGACAGTCTCTCACACACCGGTCAGCCAGTCTCTCACACACTGGTCAGTCAGTCTCTCGCACACCGGTCAGTCAGTCTCTCGCACACCAGTCAGTCAGTCTCTCACACACTGGTCAGTCAGTCTCTCTCACACCGGTCAGTCAGTCTCTCACACCGGTCAGTCAGTCTCTCACACACCGGTCAGTCAGTCTCTCACACCAGTCAGTCTCTCACATACCGGTCAGTTAGTCTCTCTCGCAGCGGTCAGTCAGTTTCTCACACTCCGGTCAGCCAGTCTCTCACACACTGGTCAGTCAGGCCCTTGCACACCGGTCAGTCAGTCTCTTGCACACCGGTCAGTCAGTCTCTCTCACACCGGTCAGTCAGTCCCTCTCACAATGGTCAGTCAGCCTCCCTCACACACCGGTCAGTCAGTCTCTCTCATACCGGTCAGTCAGTCTCTCTCACACAGGTCATTCTCTCGCACGCCGGTTAGTCAGTCTCTCACACCGGTCAGTCAGTGTCTCTCACACTGGTCAGTCTCTCGCAAACCGGTCAGTCAGTCTCACACACCGGTCTGTCAGTCTCTCGCACCGGTCAGTCAGTCTCTCACACACCGGTCAGTCAGTCGCTCACACACCGTTTAGTCAGTCTCTCTCACACCGGTCATTCAGTCTTTCACACTGGTCAGTCAGTCTCTCACACACCGGTCAGTCAGTCTCTCACACCAGTCAGTCAGTCTCTCACACCGGTCAGTCAGTCTCTCTCACACCGGTCAGTCAGTCTCTCACACACCGGTCAGTCAGTCTCACACATTGGTCAGTCTGTCTCACAGACCGGTCAGTCAGTCTCTCTCACACCGGTCAGACAGTCTCTCACACACCGGTTAGCCAGTCTCTCACACACTGGTCAGTCAGTCTCTCGCACACCGGTCAGTCAGTCTCTCGCACACCAGTCAGTCAGTCTCTCACACACTGGTCAGTCAGTCTCTCTCACACCGGTCAGTCAGTCTCTCTCACACCGGTCAGTCTCTCACACACTGGTCAGTCAGTCTCTCACACACTGGTCCGTCAGTCTCTCTCACACCGGTCAGTCAGTCTCTCTCACACCGGTCAGTCAGCCTCTCTCAACCGGTCAGTCAGTCTCTCTCACACCGGTCAGTCTCTCACACACCGGTCAGTCTCTCGCACACCGGTCAGTCAGTCTCTCACACTGGTCTGTCCGTCTCTCACACCGGTCAGTCAGTCTCTCACACACTGGTCAGTCAGTCTCTCACACCGGTCAGTCAGTCTCTCTCACACCGGTCATTCAGTCTCTCACACTGGTCAGTCATTCTCTCACACCGGTCAGTCAGTCTCTCACACACTTGTCAGTCAGTCTCTCACACCAGTCAGTCAGTCTCTCTCACACTGGTCAGTCATTCTCTTTCACACCGGTCAGTCAGTATTTCACACACTGCTCCGTCAGTCTCTCTCACAGCGGTCAGTCAGTCTCTCTCACACCGGTCAGTCAGTCTCTCGCACACCGGTCATTCAGTCTCTCACACTGGTCAGTCATTCTCTCACACCGGTCAGTCAGTCTCTCACACCGGTCAATCTTTCGCACACCGGTCAGCCTCTCGCACACTGGTCAGTCAGTCTCTCACACTGGTCTGTCCGTCTCTCACACCAGTCAGTCAGTCTCTCTCACACCGGTCAGTCTCTCACACACCGGTCAGTCAGTCTCTCACAGCGGGCAGTCAGTCTCTCACACACCGGTCAGTCTCTCGCATGCCGGTCAGTCAGTCTCTCATACCGGTCAGTCAGTGTCTCTCACACCGGTCAGTCAATCTTTCTCACACTGGTCAGTCAGTCTCTAACACCGGTTAGTCTCTCGCACACCGGTCAGTCGGTCTCCCTCACACCGGTCAGTCAGTCCCTCTCACACCGGTCAGTCAGTCTCACACACTGGTCAGTCAGTCTCACAGACCGGTCAGTCAGTCTCTCACACACCGGTCAGTCAGTCTCTCACACACTGGTCAGTCAGTCTCTCACACCAGTCAGTCAATCGCTCACACCGGTCAGTCAGTCTCTTACACCAGTCAGTCAGTCTTTCACACCGGTCAGTCAGTCTCTCTCAAACCGGTCATTCAGTCTCTCACACTGGTCAGTCATTCTCTCCCACCGGTCAGTCAGACTCTCACACCGGTCAGTCAGTCCCTCTCACACCGGTCAGTCGGCCTCCCTCACACACCGGTCAGTCAGTCTCTCTCACACCGGTCAGTCAGTCTCTCACACACTGGTCAGTCAGTCTCTCACACCGGTCTGTCAGTCTCTCACACCGGTCAGTCAGTCTCTCACACACCGGTCAGTCAGACTCTCTCACACCGGTCAGTCAGTCTCACACACTTGTCAGTCAGTCACTCTCACACCGGTCAGTCAGTCTCACACACTGGTCAGTCAGTCTCACATACCGGTCAGTCAGTCTCTCACACACCGGTCAGTCAGTCTCTCACACACTGGTCAGTCAGTCTCTCACACCAGTCAGTCAGTCGCTCACACCAGTCAGTCAATCTCTCTCACAACGGTCAGTCAGTCTCACACACTGGTCAGTCAGTCTCACTGACCGGTCAGTCAGTCTCTCACACACCGGTCAGTCAGTCTCTCACACACTGGTCAGTCAGTCTCTCACACCAGTCAGTCAATCGCTCACACCGGTCAGTCAGTCTCTCTCAAACCGGTCATTCAGTCTCTCACACTGGTCAGTCATTCTCTCCCACCGATCAGTCAGACTCTCACACCGGTCAGTCAGTCCCTCTTACACCGGTCAGTCGGCCTCCCTCACACACCGGTCAGTCAGTCTCTCTCACACCGGTCAGTCAGTCTCTCGCACACCGGTCAGTCATTCTCTTTCACACCGGTCAGTCAGTCTCTCGCACACTGGTCAGTCACTCTCACACACCGGTCAGTCAGACTCTCACACACCGGTCAGTCAGACTCTCTCACACCGGTCATTCAGTCTCTCACACTGGTCAGTCATTCTCTCCGACCGGTCAGTCAGACTCTCACACCGGTCAGTCAGTCCCTCTCACACCGGTCAGTCGGCCTCCCTCACACACCGGTCAGTCAGTCTCTCTCACACCGGTCAGTCAGTCTCTCACACACTGGTCAGTCAGTCTCTCACACCGGTCTGTCAGTCTCTCACACCGGTCAGTCAGTCTCTCACACACCGGTCAGTCAGACTCTCTCACACCGGTCAGTCAGTCTCACACACTTGTCAGTCAGTCTCACACACTTGTCAGTCAGTCCCTCTCACACCGGTCAGTCAGTCTCACACACTGGTCAGTCAGTCTCACATACCGGTCAGTCAGTCTCTCACACACCGGTCAGTCAGTCTCTCACACACTGGTCAGTCAGTCTCTCACACCAGTCAGTCAGTCGCTCACACCAGTCAGTCAATCTCTCTCACAACGGTCAGTCAGTCTCACACACTGGTCAGTCAGTCTCACTGACCGGTCAGTCAGTCTCTCACACACCGGTCAGTCAGTCTCTCACACACTGGTCAGTCAGTCTCTCACACCAGTCAGTCAATCGCTCACACCGGTCAGTCAGTCTCTCTCAAACCGGTCATTCAGTCTCTCACACTGGTCAGTCATTCTCTCCCACCGATCAGTCAGACTCTCACACCGGTCAGTCAGTCCCTCTCACACCGGTCAGTCGGCCTCCCTCACACACCGGTCAGTCAGTCTCTCTCACACCGGTCAGTCAGTCTCTCGCACACCGGTCAGTCATTCTCTTTCACACCGGTCAGTCAGTCTCTCGCACACTGGTCAGTCACTCTCACACACCGGTCAGTCAGACTCTCACACACCGGTCAGTCAGACTCTCTCACACCGGTCAGTCAGTCTCACACACTGGTCAGTCAGTCTCAAACACTTGTCAGTCAGTCCCTCTCACACCGGTCAGTCAGTCTCACACACTGGTCAGTCAGTCTCACATACCGGTCAGTCAGTCTCTCACACACCGGTCAGTCAGTCTCTCACACACTGGTCAGTCAGTCTCTCACACCAGTCAGTCAGTCGCTCACACCGGTCAGTCAGTCTCTCTCACACAGGTCAGACAGTCTCTCACACCGCTCAGTCAGTCTCTCACACACCGGTCAGTCAGTCTCTCTCACACCGATCAGTCTCTCACACCCCGGTCAGTCAGTCTCTCACACCAGTCAGTCTCTCTCACACCGGTCAGTCAGCCTCCCTCACACACCGGTCAGTCAGCCTCTCTCACACACCGGTCAGTCAGTCTCTCTCACACCGGTCAATCTCTCGCACACCGGTCAGTCTGTCTCTCACACATTGGTCAGTCAGTCTCTCACACCGGTCAGTCAGTCTCTCTCACACCGGTCATTCAGTCTCTCACATCGGTCACTCATTCTCTCACACCAGTCAGTCAGTCTCTCACACACCGGTCAGTCAGTCTCTCACAACAGTCAGTCAGTCTCTCACACCGGTCAGTCAGTGTCTCTCACACTGGTCAGTCTCTCGCAAACCGGTCAGTCAGTCTCACACACCAGTCAGTCAGTCGATCACACACCGTTTAGTCAGTCCCACACACCGGTCAGTCAGTCTCTCTCACACTGGTCATTCAATCTCTCACACTGGTCAGTCATTCTCTCACACACCGGTCAGTCAGTCTCTCACACACCGGTCATTCAGTCTCTTACACCAGTCATTCAGTCTCTCACACCAGTCAGTCAGTCTCTCTCACACCGTTCATTCAGTCTCACACTGGTCAGTCATTTTCTCCCACCGGTCAGTCAGTCTCTCACACCGGTCAGTCAGTCCCTCTCACACTAGTCAGTCAGTCTCTCACACACTGGTCAGTCAGTCTCTCTCACACCGGTCAGTCAGTCTCTCTCACACCGGTCAGTCAGTCTCTCACACACCGGTCAGTCAGTCTCACACATTGGTCAGTCTGTCTCACAGACCGGTCAGTCAGTCTCTCTCACACCGGTCAGACAGTCTCTCACACACCGGTCAGCCAGTCTCTCACACACTGGTCAGTCAGTCTCTCGCACACCGGTCAGTCAGTCTCTCACACCGGTCAGTCAGTCTCTTACACCAGTCAGTCAGTCTCTCACACTCGTCAGTCATTCTCTCACACCAGTCAGTCTGTCTCTCACACACCGGTCAGTCAGTCTCTCACACCAGTCAGTCTCTCACATACCGGTCAGTCAGTCTCTCTCGCAGCGGTCAGTCAGTTTCTCACACTCCGGTCAGCCAGTCTCTCACACACTGGTCAGTCAGTCCCTCGCACACTGGTCAGTCAGTCTCTTGCACACCGGTCAGTCAGTCTCTCTCACACCGGTCAGTCAGTCCCTCTCACAACGGTCATGTCAGTCTCTCTCATACCGGTCAGTCAGTCTCTCTCACACAGGTCATTCTCTCGCACGCCGGTTAGTCAGTCTCTCACACCGGTCAGTCAGTGTCTCTCACACTGGTCAGTCTCTCGCAAACCGGTCAGTCAGTCTCACACACCGGTCTGTCAGTCTCTCGCACCGGTCAGTCAGTCTCTCACACACCGGTCAGTCAGTCGCTCACACACCGTTTAGTCAGTCTCTCTCACACCGGTCATTCAGTCTCTCACACTGGTCAGTCAGTCTCTCACACAGCGTTCAGTCAGTCTCTCACACACCGGTCATTCAGTCTCTCACACACCGGTCATTCAGTCTCTCACATCGGTCACTCATTCTCTCACACCAGTCAGTCAGTCTCTCACACACCGGTCAGTCAGTCTCTCACAACAGTCAGTCAGTCTCTCACACCGGTCAGTCAGTCTCTCTCACACCGGTCATTCAGTCTCTCACATCGGTCACTCATTCTCTCACACCAGTCATTCAGTCTCTCACACACCGGTCAGTCAGTCTCTCACAACAGTCAGTCAGTCTCTCACACCGGTCAGTCAGTGTCTCTCACACTGGTCAGTCTCTCGCAAACCGGTCAGTCAGTCTCACACACCGGTCAGTCAGTCGCTCACACACCATTTAGTCAGTCTCACACACCGGTCAGTCAGTCTCTCTCACACCGGTCATTCAATCTCTCACACTGGTCAGTCATTCTCTCACACACCGGTCAGTCAGTCTCTCACACACCGGTCATTCAGTCTCTTACACCAGTCAGTCAGTCTCTCACA
The DNA here is from genome assembly GCF_044704955.1 of Pristiophorus japonicus. Taxonomy (NCBI): domain Eukaryota; kingdom Metazoa; phylum Chordata; class Chondrichthyes; family Pristiophoridae; genus Pristiophorus; species Pristiophorus japonicus. Next base: position 26,640,774 of record NC_091990.1, read on the forward strand.
CCAGTCAGTCAGTCTCTCTCACACCGTTCATTCAGTCTCACACTGGTCAGTCATTCTCTCCCACCGGTCAGTCAGTCACTCACACCGGTCAGTCAGTCCCTCTCACACCGGTCAGTCAGTCTCTCTCACACCGGTCATTCAGTCTCTCACACTGGTCAGTCAGTCTCTCTCACACCGGTCAGTCAGTCTCACACATTGGTCAGTCTGTCTCACAGACCGGTCAGTCAGTCTCTCTCACACCGGTCAGACAGTCTCTCACACACCGATCAGCCAGTCTCTCACACACTGGTCAGTCAGTCTCTCGCACACCGGTCAGTCAGTCTCTCGCACACCAGTCAGTCAGTCTCTCACACACTGGTCAGTCAGTCTCTCTCACACCGGTCAGTCAGTCTCTCTCACACCGGTCAGTCAGCCTCTCTCAACCGGTCAGTCAGTCTCTCTCACACCGGTCAGTCTCTCACACACCGTTCAGTCTCTCGCACACCGGTCAGTCAGTCTCTCACACTGGTCTGTCCATCTCTCACACCGGTCAGTCAGTCTCTCACACACTGGTCAGTCAGTCTCTCACACCGGTCAGTCAGTCTCTCTCACACCGGTCATTCAGTCTCTCACACTGGTCAGTCATTCTCTCACACCGGTCAGTCAGTCTCTCACACACCGGTCAGTCATTCTCTCACACCGGTCAATCTCTCGCACACCGGTCAGTCAGTCTCTCACACACTTGTCAGTCAGTCTCTCACACCAGTCAGTCAGTCTCTCTCACACTGGTCAGTCAGTCTCTCACACACCGGTCATTCAGTCTCTCACACAGGTCAGTCAGTCTCTCTCACACCGGTCAGTCAGTCTCTCACACACCGGTCAGACAGTCTCTCTCACACCGGTCAGTCAGTCCCGCTCACACCGGTCAGTCAGTCATTCTCACACCGGTCAGTCTATCACACACCGGTCAGTCAGTCCCTCTCACACCGGTCAGTCAGCCTCTCTCACACACCGGTCAGTCAGTCTCTCACACCGGTCAGTCAGTCTCTCACATACCGGTCAGTCAGTCTCTCTCACACCGGTCAGTCAGTATCTCACACACCTGTCAGTCAGTCTCTCTCACACCGGTCAGTCAGTCTCACTCACACCGGTCAGTCAGTCTCACACACAGGTCAGTCAGTCTCACACACTGGTCAGTCAGTCCCTCTCACCGGTCTGTCTCTCTCACACCAGTCAGTCAGTCTATCACACACCGGTCAGTCAGTCTCTCACACACCGGTCAGTCTGTCTCTAACACCGGTTAGTCTCTCGCACACCGGTCAGTCAGTCTCCCTCACACCGGTCAGTCAGTCCCTCTCACACCGGTCAGTCTCACACACTGGTCAGTCATTCTCTCAGACGGGTCAGTCAGTCTCTCGCACACCGGTCAGTCAGTCGCTCACACACCGGTCAGTCAGTCTCACACACCGGTCAGTCAGTCCCTCTCTCAAACCGGTCAGTCAGTCTCTCTGACCGGTCAGTCTCTCGCATGCCGGTCAGTCTGTCTCTCACACCGGTCAGTCAGTGTCTCTCACTTCGGTCAGTCTCTCGCAAACTGGTCAGTCAGTCTCTCACACCGGTCTGTCAGTCTCTCACACCGGTCAGTCAGTCTCTCACACTCGTCAGTCATTCTCTCACACCAGTCAGTCAGTCTCTCACACACCGGTCAGTCAGTCTCTCACAACAGTCAGTCAGTCTCTCACACCGGTCAGTCAGTGTCTCTCACACTGGTCAGTCTCTCGCAAACCGGTCAGTCAGTCTCACACACCGGTCAGTCAGTCGCTCACACACCGTTTAATCAGTCTCTCTCACACCGGTCATTCAATCTCTCACACTGGTCAGTCATTCTCTCACACACCGGTCAGTTAGTCTCTCACACACCGGTCAGTCAGTCTCTCACACCGGTCAGTCAGTCTCACACTGGTCAGTCATTCTCTCCCACCGGTCAGTCAGTCTCTCACACCGGTCAGTCAGTCCCTCTCACACCGGTCAATCAGTCTCACAGACCGGTCAGTCAGTCTCTCTCACACCGGTCAGTCGGTATTTCACACACCGGTCAGCCAGTCTCTCACACACTGGTCAGTCAGTCACTCGCACACCGGTCAGTCAGTCTCTTTCACACCGGTCAGTCATTCTCTTTCACACCGGTCAGTCAGTCTCACTCACACCGGTCAGTCAGTCTCACACATTGGTCAGTCAATCTCACAGACCGGTCAGTCAGTCTCTCTCACACCGGTCAGTCAGTATTTCACACACCGGTCAGCCAGTCTCTCGCACACCGGTCATTCAGTCTCTCACACTGGTCAGTCATTCTCTCACACCGGTCAGTCAGTCTCTCACACCGGTCAATCATTCGCACACCGGTCAGTCTCTCGCACACCGTTCAGTCAGTCTCTCACACTGGTCTGTCCGTCTCTCACACCAGTCAGTCAGTCTCTCTCACACCGGTCAGTTTCTCACACACCGGTCAGTCAGTCTCTCACAGCGGTCAGTCAGTCTCTCACACACGGGTCAGTCTCTCGCATGCCGGTCAGTTAGTCTCTCACACCGGTCAGTCAGTGTCTCTCACACCGGTCAGTCAATCTTTCTCACACCGGTCAGTCAGTCTCTAACACCGGTTAGTCTCTCGCACACCGGTCAGTCGGTCTCCCTCACACCGGTCAGTCAGTCCCTCTCACACCGGTCAGTCAGTCTCACACACTGGTCAGTCAGTCTCACAGACCGGTCAGTCAGTCTCTCACACACCGGTCAGTCAGTCTCTCACACACTGGTCAGTCAGTCTCTCACACCAGTCAGTCAATCGCTCACACCGGTCAGTCAGTCTCTTACACCAGTCAGTCAGTCTCTCACACCGGTCAGTCCGTCTCTCTCAAACCGGTCATTCAGTCTCTCACACTGGTCAGTCATTCTCTCCCACCGGTCAGTCAGACTCTCACACCGGTCAGTCAGTCCCTCTCACACCGGTCAGTCGGCCTCCCTCACACACCGGTCAGACAGTCTCTCTCACACCGGTCAGTCAGTCTCTCTCACACTGGTCATTCAGTCTCTCACACCGGTCAGTCTCTCGTACACCGGTCAGTCAGTCTCTCACACCGGTCAGTCAGTTTCTCACACACCGGTCAGCCAGTCTCTCACACACTGGTCAGTGAGTCTCTCGCACACCGGTCAGTCAGTCTCTCACACACCGGTCAGCCAGTCTCTCACACACTGGTCAGTCAGTCTCTCGCACACCGGTCAGTCAGTCTCTCACAGCGGTCAGTCTCTCGCACACCGGTCAGTCAGTCTCTCTCGCAGCGGTCAGTCAGTCTCTCACAGCAGTCAGTCAGTCTCTCACACACGGGTCAGTCTCTCGCATGCCGGTCAGTCAGTCTCTCACACCGGTCAGTCAGTGTCTCTCACACCGGTCAGTCAATCTTTCTCACACCGGTCAGTCAGTCTCTAACACCGGTTAGTCTCTCGCACACCAGTCAGTCGGTCTCCCTCACACCGGTCAGTCAGTCCCTCTCACACCGGTCAGTCAGTCTCACACACTGGTCAGTCAGTCTCACAGACCGGTCAGTCAGTCTCTCACACACCGGTCAGTCAGTCTCTCACACACTGGTCAGTCAGTCTCTCACACCAGTCAGTCAATCGCTCACACCGGTCAGTCAGTCTCTTACACCAGTCAGTCAGTCTCTCAAACCGGTCAGTCAGTCTCTCTCACACCGGTCATTCAGTCTCTCACACTGGTCAGTCATTCTCTCCCACCGGTCAGTCAGACTCTCACACCGGTCAGTCGGCCTCCCTCACACACCGGTCAGTCAGTCTCTCTCACACCGGTCAGTCAGTCTCTCTCACACCGGTCAGTCAGTCTCTCGCACACCGGTCAGTCATTCTCTTTCACACCGGTCAGTCAGTCTCTCGCACACTAGTCAGTCAGTCTCGCACACCGGTCAGTCAGTCTCTCACACACCGGTCAGTCAGACTCTCTCACACCGGTCAGTCAGTCTCACACACTGGTCAGTCAGTCTCACACACTTGTCAGTCAGTCCCTCTCACACCGGTCAGTCAGTCTCACACACTGGTCAGTCAGTCTCACATACCGGTCAGTCAGTCTCTCACACACCGGTCAGTCAGTCTCTCACACACTGGTCAGTCAGTCTCTCACACCAGTCAGTCAGTCGCTCACACCGGTCAGTCTCTCTCACACCGGTCAGTCAGCCTCCCTCACACACCGGTCAGTCAGCCTCTCTCACACACCGGTCAGTCAGTCTCTCTCACACCGGTCAGTCTCTCGCACACTGGTCAGTCAGTCTCTCACACCGGTCAGTCAGTCTCTCTCACACCGGTCAGTCAGTCTCTCTCACATTGGTCATTCAGTCTCTCACACCGGTCAGTCTCTCGCACACCGGTCAGTCAGTCTCTCACACACCGGTCCGTCTCTCACACACCGGTCAGTCTGTCTCTCACACTGGTCTGTCCGGCTCTCACACCGGTCAGTCAGTCTCTCTCACACCGGTCATTCAGTCTCTCACACTGGTCAGTCAGTCTCTCACACCGGTCAATCTATTGCACACCGGTCAGTCTCTCACACACCGGTCAGTCAGTCTCTCACACTGGTCAGTCATTCTCTCACACCGGTCAGTCAGTCTCTCACACGCTTGTCAGTCAGTCTCTCACACCAGTCAGTCAGTCTCTCTCACACCGGTCAGTCAGTCTCTCACACACCGGTCAGTCAGTCTCTCACACACTGGTCAGTCATTCTCTCACACCGGTCAGTCAGTCTCTCACACCGGTCAGTCAGTCTCTCACACACCGGTCAGTCTCTCACACACCGGTCAGTCTGTCTCTCACACTGGTCTGTCCGGCTCTCACACCGGTCAGTCATTCTCTCTCGCACCGGTCATTCAGTCTCTCACACTGGTCAGTCAGTCTCTCTCACACCGGTCAGTCAGTCTCTCACACACTGGTCAGTCATTCTCTCACACCGGTCAGTCATTCTCTCACACCGGTCAGTCAGTCTCTCACACACCGGTCAGTCTCTCACACACCGGTCAGTCTGTCTCTCACACTGGTCTGTCCGGCTCTCACACCGGTCAGTCAGTCTCTCTCACACCGGTCATTCAGTCTCTCACACTGGTCAGTCAGTCTCTCACACCGGTCAATCTATCGCACACCGGTCAGTCTCTCACACACCGGTCAGTCAGTCTCTCACACTGGTCAGTCATTCTCTCACACCGGTCAGTCAGTCTCTCACACGCTTGTCAGTCAGTCTCTCACACCAGTCAGTCAGTCTCTCACACGCTTGTCAGTCAGACTCTCACACCAGTCAGTCAGTCTCTCTCACACCGGTCAGTCAGTCTCTCACACCGGTCAGTCAGTCTCTCACACACCGGTCAGTCTCTCACACACCGGTCAGTCTGTCTCTCACACTGGTCTGTCCGTCTCTCTCACACCGGTCATTCAGTCTCTCACACTGGTCAGTCAGTCTCTCACACCGGTCAATCTCTCGCGCACCGGTCAGTCTCTCGCACACCGGTCATTCAGTCTCTCAAACTGGTCAGTCATTCTCTCACACCGGTCAGTCAGTCTCTCACACGCTTGTCAGTCAGTCTCTCACACCAGTCAGTCAGTCTCTCTCACACCGGTCAGTCAGTCTCTCACACACCGGTCAGTCAGTCTCTCACACACTGGTCAGTCATTCTCTCACACCGGTCAGTCAGTCTCTCACACACCGGTCAGTCAGTCTCTCTCACACACTGGTCAGTCAGTCTCTCTCACACTAGTCATTCAGTCTCTCTCACACCGGTCAGTCGAGCTCTCTCACACCGGTCAGTCGGTCTCTCACACACCAGTCAGTCAGTCTCTCACATACCGGTCAGTCAGTCTCTCACACCGGTCAGTCAGTCTCTCACACCGGTCAGTCAGTCTCTCACACTGGTCAGACAGTCTCACACACTGGTCAGTCAGTCCCTCTCACACCGGTCAGTCAGTCTCACACACTGGTCAGTCAGTCTCACAGACCGATCAGTCAGTCTCTCACACACAGGTCAGTCAGTATCTCACACACCGGTCAGTCAGTCTCTCGCACGTCGGTCAGTCAGTCTCTCTCACACCGGTCAGTCAATCTCTCTCACAACGGTCAGTCAGTCTCACACACTGGTCAGTCAGTCTCACAGACCAGTCAGTCAGTCTCTCTCAAACCGGTCAGTCAGCCTCCCTCACACACCGGTCAGTCAGTCTCTTTCACACTGGTCACTCAGTCTCTCTCTCACCGGTCAGTCAGTCTCTCTCACACCGGTCAGTCAGTCTCACACACATGTCAGTCAGTCTCACAGACCAGTCAGTCAGTCTCTCTCACACTGGTCAGTCAGTCTCTCTCACACCGATCAGTCAGTCTCTCACACACCTGTCAGTCTCTCACACACCGGTCAGTCAGTCTCTCACACTGGTCAGTCATTCTCTCACACCGGTCAGTCAGTCTCTCACACGTTTGTCAGTCAGTCTCTCACACCAGTCAGTCAGTCTCTCTCACACCGGTCAGTCAGTCTCTCACACACCGGTCAGTCAGTCTCTCACACACTGGTCAGTCATTCTCTCACACCGGTCAGTCAGTCTCTCACACCGGTCAGTCAGTCTCTCACACACCGGTCAGTCTCTCACACACCGGTCAGTCTGTCTCTCACACTGGTCTGTCCGGCTCTCACACCGGTCAGTCAGTCTCTCTCGCACCGGTCATTCAGTCTCTCACACTGGTCAGTCAGTCTCTCTCACACCGGTCAGTCAGTCTCTCACACACTGGTCAGTCATTCTCTCACACCGGTCAGTCATTCTCTCACACCGGTCAGTCAGTCTCTCACACACCGGTCAGTCTCTCACACACCGGTCAGTCTGTCTCTCACACTGGTCTGTCCGGCTCTCACACCGGTCAGTCAGTCTCTCTCACACCGGTCATTCAGTCTCTAACACTGGTCAGTCAGTCTCTCACACCGGTCAATCTATCGCACACCGGTCAGTCTCTCACACACCGGTCAGTCAGTCTCTCACACTGGTCAGTCATTCTCTCACACCGGTCAGTCAGTCTCTCACACCGGTCAGTCAGTCTCTTACACCAGTCAGTCAGTCTCTCACATCGGTCAGTCAGTCTCGCTCACACCGGTCATTCAGTCTCTCACACTCGTCAGTCATTCTCTCACACCAGTCAGTCTCTCACATACCGGTCAGTCAGTCTCTCTCGCAGCGGTCAGTCAGTTTCTCACACACCGGTCAGCCAGTCTCTCACACACTGGTCAGTGAGTCTCTCGCACACCGGTCAGTCAGTCTCTCACACTGGTCTGTCCGTCTCTCACACCGGTCAGTCAGTCTCTCACACACTGGTCAGTCAGTCTCTCACACCGGTCAGTCAGTCTCTCTCACACCGGTCATTCAGTCTCTCACACTGGTCAGTCATTCTCTCACACCGGTCAGTCAGTCTCTCACACACCGGTCAGTCAGTCTCTCACACCGGTCAATCTCTCGCACACCGGTCAGTCAGTCTCTCACACACTTGTCAGTCAGTCTCTCACACCAGTCAGTCAGTCTCTCTCACACTGGTCAGTCAGTCTCTCACACACCGGTCATTCAGTCTCTCACACAGGTCAGTCAGTCTCTCTCACACCGGTCAGTCAGTCTCTCACACACCGGTCAGACAGTCTCTCTCACACCGGTCAGTCAGTCCCGCTCACACCGGTCAGTCAGTCATTCTCACACCGGTCAGTCTATCACACACCGGTCAGTCAGTCCCTCTCACACCGGTCAGTCAGCCTCTCTCACACACCGGTCAGTCAGTCTCTCACACCGGTCAGTCAGTCTCTCACATACCGGTCAGTCAGTCTCTCTCACACCGGTCAGTCAGTATCTCACACACCTGTCAGTCAGTCTCTCTCACACCGGTCAGTCAGTCTCACTCACACCGGTCAGTCAGTCTCACACACAGGTCAGTCAGTCTCACACACTGGTCAGTCAGTCCCTCTCACCGGTCTGTCTCTCTCACACCAGTCAGTCAGTCTATCACACACCGGTCAGTCAGTCTCTCACACACCGGTCAGTCTGTCTCTAACACCGGTTAGTCTCTCGCACACCGGTCAGTCAGTCACCCTCACACCGGTCAGTCCGTCCCTCTCACACCGGTCAGTCTCACACACTGGTCAGTCATTCTCTCAGACGGGTCAGTCAGTCTCTCGCACACCGGTCAGTCAGTCGCTCACACACCGGTCAGTCAGTCTCACACACCGGTCAGTCAGTCCCTCTCTCAAACCGGTCAGTCAGTCTCTCTGACCGGTCAGTCTCTCGCATGCCGGTCAGTCTGTCTCTCACACCGGTCAGTCAGTGTCTCTCACTTCGGTCAGTCTCTCGCAAACTGGTCAGTCAGTCTCTCACACCGGTCTGTCAGTCTCTCACACCGGTCAGTCAGTCTCTCACACTCGTCAGTCATTCTCTCACACCAGTCAGTCAGTCTCTCACACACCGGTCAGTCAGTCTCTCACAACAGTCAGTCAGTCTCTCACACCGGTCAGTCAGTGTCTCTCACACTGGTCAGTCACTCGCAAACCGGTCAGTCAGTCTCACACACCGGTCAGTCAGTCGCTCACACACCGTTTAGTCAGTCTCTCTCACACCGGTCATTCAATCTCTCACACTGGTCAGTCATTCTCTCACACACCGGTCAGTCAGTCTCTCACACACCGGTCAGTCAGTCTCTCACACCGGTCAGTCAGTCTCTTACACCAGTCAGTCAGTCTCTCACACCGGTCAGTCAGTCTCTCTCACACCGTTCATTCAGTCTCACACTGGTCAGTCATTCTCTCCCACCGGTCAGTCAGTCTCTCACACCGGTCAGTCAGTCCCTCTCACACCGGTCAATCAGTCTCACAGACCGGTCAGTCAGTCTCTCTCACACCGGTCAGTCGGTATTTCACACACCGGTCAGCCAGTCTCTCACACACTGGTCAGTCAGTCACTCGCACACCGGTCAGTCAGTCTCTTTCACACCGGTCAGTCATTCTCTTTCACACCGGTCAGTCAGTCTCACTCACACCGGTCAGTCAGTCTCACACATTGGTCAGTCAATCTCACAGACCGGTCAGTCAGTCTCTCTCACACCGGTCAGTCAGTATTTCACACACCGGTCAGCCAGTCTCTCGCACACCGGTCATTCAGTCTCTCACACTGGTCAGTCATTCTCTCACACCGGTCAGTCAGTCTCTCACACCGGTCAATCATTCGCACACCGGTCAGTCTCTCGCACACCGGTCAGTCAGTCTCTCACACTGGTCTGTCCGTCTCTCACACCAGTCAGTCAGTCTCTCTCACACCGGTCAGTTTCTCACACACCGGTCAGTCAGTCTCTCACAGCGGTCAGTCAGTCTCTCACACACGGGTCAGTCTCTCGCATGCCGGTCAGTCAGTCTCTCACACCGGTCAGTCAGTGTCTCTCACACCGGTCAGTCAATCTTTCTCACACCGGTCAGTCAGTCTCTAACACCGGTTAGTCTCTCGCACACCGGTCAGTCGGTCTCCCTCACACCGGTCAGTCAGTCCCTCTCACACCGGTCAGTCAGTCTCACACACTGGTCAGTCAGTCTCACAGACCGGTCAGTCAGTCTCTCACACACCGGTCAGTCAGTCTCTCACACACTGGTCAGTCAGTCTCTCACACCAGTCAGTCAATCGCTCACACCGGTCAGTCAGTCTCTTACACCAGTCAGTCAGTCTCTCACACCGGTCAGTCCGTCTCTCTCAAACCGGTCATTCAGTCTCTCACACTGGTCAGTCATTCTCTCCCACCGGTCAGTCATTCTCTCCCACCGGTCAGTCAGACTCTCACACCGGTCAGTCAGTCCCTCTCACACCGGTCAGTCAGTCTCTCTCACACTGGTCATTCAGTCTCTCACACCGGTCAGTCTCTCGTACACCGGTCAGTCAGTCTCTCACACCGGTCAGTCAGTTTCTCACACACCGGTCAGCCAGTCTCTCACACACTGGTCAGTGAGTCTCTCGCACACCGGTCAGTCAGTCTCTCACACACCGGTCAGCCAGTCTCTCACACACTGGTCAGTCAGTCTCTCGCACACCGGTCAGTCAGTCTCTCACAGCGGTCAGTCTCTCGCACACCGGTCAGTCAGTCTCTCTCGCAGCGGTCAGTCAGTCTCTCACAGCAGTCAGTCAGTCTCTCACACACGGGTCAGTCTCTCGCATGCCGGTCAGTCAGTCTCTCACACCGGTCAGTCAGTGTCTCTCACACCGGTCAGTCAATCTTTCTCACACCGGTCAGTCAGTCTCTAACACCGGTTAGTCTCTCGCACACCAGTCAGTCGGTCTCCCTCACACCGGTCAGTCAGTCCCTCTCACACCGGTCAGTCAGTCTCACACACTGGTCAGTCAGTCTCACAGACCGGTCAGTCAGTCTCTCACACACCGGTCAGTCAGTCTCTCACACACTGGTCAGTCAGTCTCTCACACCAGTCAGTCAATCGCTCACACCGGTCAGTCAGTCTCTTACACCAGTCAGTCAGTCTCTCAAACCGGTCAGTCAGTCTCTCTCACACCGGTCATTCAGTCTCTCACACTGGTCAGTCATTCTCTCCCACCGGTCAGTCAGACTCTCACACCGGTCAGTCGGCCTCCCTCACACACCGGTCAGTCAGTCTCTCTCACACCGGTCAGTCAGTCTCTCTCACACCGGTCAGTCAGTCTCTCGCACACCGGTCAGTCATTCTCTTTCACACCGGTCAGTCAGTCTCTCGCACACTAGTCAGTCAGTCTCGCACACCGGTCAGTCAGTCTCTCACACACCGGTCAGTCAGACTCTCTCACACCGGTCAGTCAGTCTCACACACTGGTCAGTCAGTCTCACACACTTGTCAGTCAGTCCCTCTCACACCGGTCAGTCAGTCTCACACACTGGTCAGTCAGTCTCACATACCGGTCAGTCAGTCTCTCACACACCGGTCAGTCAGTCTCTCACACACTGGTCAGTCAGTCTCTCACACCAGTCAGTCAGTCGCTCACACCGGTCAGTCAGTCTCTCTCACACAGGTCAGACAGTCTCTCACACCGCTCAGTCAGTCTCTCACACACCGGTCAGTCAGTCTCTCTCACACCGGTCAGTCTCTCACACACCGGTCAGTCAGTCTCTCACACCAGTCAGTCTCTGTCACACCGGTCAGTCAGCCTCCCTCACACACCGGTCAGTCAGCCTCTCTCACACACCGGTCAGTCAGTCTCTCTCACACCGGTCAGTCTCTCGCACACTGGTCAGTCAGTCTCTCACACCGGTCAGTCAGTCTCTCTCACACCGGTCAGTCAGTCTCTCTCACATTGGTCATTCAGTCTCTCACACCGGTCAGTCTCTCGCACACCGGTCAGTCAGTCTCTCACACCGGTCAGTCAGTCTCTCACACACCGGTCCGTCTCTCACACACCGGTCAGTCTGTCTCTCACACTGGTCTGTCCGGCTCTCACACCGGTCAGTCAGTCTCTCTCACACCGGTCATTCAGTCTCTCACACTCGTCAGTCAGTCTCTCACACCGGTCAATCTATTGCACACCGGTCAGTCTCTCACACACCGGTCAGTCAGTCTCTCACACTGGTCAGTCATTCTCTCACACCGGTCAGTCAGTCTCTCACACGCTTGTCAGTCAGTCTCTCACACCAGTCAGTCAGTCTCTCTCACACCGGTCAGTCAGTCTCTCACACACCGGTCAGTCAGTCTCTCACACACTGGTCAGTCATTCTCTCACACCGGTCAGTCAGTCTCTCACACCGGTCAGTCAGTCTCTCACACACCGGTCAGTCTCTCACACACCGGTCAGTCTGTCTCTCACACTGGTCTGTCCGGCTCTCACACCGGTCAGTCAGTCTCTCTCACACCGGTCATTCAGTCTCTCACACTGGTCAGTCAGTCTCTCACACCGGTCAATCTATCGCACACCGGTCAGTCTCTCACACACCGGTCAGTCAGTCTCTCACACTGGTCAGTCATTCTCTCACACCGGTCAGTCAGTCTCTCACACGCTTGTCAGTCAGTCTCTCACACCAGTCAGTCAGTCTCTCACACGCTTGTCAGTCAGACTCTCACACCAGTCAGTCAGTCTCTCTCACACCGGTCAGTCAGTCTCTCACACCGGTCAGTCAGTCTCTCACACACCGGTCAGTCTCTCACACACCGGTCAGTCTGTCTCTCACACTGGTCTGTCCGTCTCTCTCACACCGGTCATTCAGTCTCTCACACTGGTCAGTCAGTCTCTCACACCGGTCAATCTCTCGCGCACCGGTCAGTCTCTCGCACACCGGTCATTCAGTCTCTCAAACTGGTCAGTCATTCTCTCACACCGGTCAGTCAGTCTCTCACACGCTTGTCAGTCAGTCTCTCACACCAGTCAGTCAGTCTCTCTCACACCGGTCAGTCAGTCTCTCACACACCGGTCAGTCAGTCTCTCACACACTGGTCAGTCATTCTCTCACACCGGTCAGTCAGTCTCTCACACACCGGTCAGTCAGTCTCTCTCACACACTGGTCAGTCAGTCTCTCTCACACTAGTCATTCAGTCTCTCTCACACCGGTCAGTCGAGCTCTCTCACACCGGTCAGTCGGTCTCTCACACACCAGTCAGTCAGTCTCTCACATACCGGTCAGTCAGTCTCTCACACCGGTCAGTCAGTCTCTCACACCGGTCAGTCAGTCTCTCACACTGGTCAGACAGTCTCACACACTGGTCAGTCAGTCCCTCTCACACCGGTCAGTCAGTCTCACACACTGGTCAGTCAGTCTCACAGACCGATCAGTCAGTCTCTCACACACCGGTCAGTCAGTATCTCACACACCGGTCAGTCAGTCTCTCGCACGTCGGTCAGTCAGTCTCTCTCACACCGGTCAGTCAATCTCTCTCACAACGGTCAGTCAGTCTCACACACTGGTCAGTCAGTCTCACAGACCAGTCAGTCAGTCTCTCTCAAACCGGTCAGTCAGCCTCCCTCACACACCGGTCAGTCAGTCTCTTTCACACTGGTCACTCAGTCTCTCTCTCACCGGTCAGTCAGTCTCTCTCACACCGGTCAGTCAGTCTCACACACATGTCAGTCAGTCTCACAGACCAGTCAGTCAGTCTCTCTCACACTGGTCAGTCAGTCTCTCTCACACCGATCAGTCAGTCTCTCACACACCTGTCAGTCTCTCGCATGCCGGTCAGTCAGTCTCTCACACCGGTCAGTCTCTCGCAAACTGGTCAGTCAGTCTCTCACACCGGTCAGTCAGTCTCTTACACCAGTCAGTCAGTCTCTCACATCGGTCAGTCAGTCTCGCTCACACCGGTCATTCAGTCTCTCACACTCGTCAGTCATTCTCTCACACCAGTCAGTCTCTCACATACCGGTCAGTCAGTCTCTCTCGCAGCGGTCAGTCAGTTTCTCACACACCGGTCAGCCAGTCTCTCACACACTGGTCAGTGAGTCTCTCGCACACCGGTCAGTCAGTCTCTCACACACCGGTCAGCCAGTCTCTCACACACTGGTCAGTCAGTCTCTCGCACACCGGTCAGTCAGTCTCTCACAGCGGTCAGTCGCTCGCACACCGGTCAGTCAGTCTCTCTCGCAGCGGTCAGTCAGTCTCTCACAGCAGTCAGTCAGTCTCTCACAGCGGTCAGTCGCTCGCACACCGGTCAGTCAGTCTCTCTCGCAGCGGTCAGTCAGTCTCTCACAGCAGTCAGTCAGTGTCTCTCACACCGGTCAGTCAATCTTTCTCACACCGGTCAGTCAGTCCCTCTCACACCGGTCAGTCAGTCTCACACACTGGTCAGTCAGTCTCACAGACCGGTCAGTCAGTCTCTCACACACCGGTCAGTCAGTCTCTCACACACTGGTCAGTCAGTCTCTCACACCAGTCAGTCAATCGCTCATACCGGTCAGTCAGTCTCTTACACCAGTCAGTCAGTCTCTCACACCGGTCAGTCAGTCTCTCTCACACCGGTCATTCAGTCTCTCACACTGGTCAGTCATTCTCTCCCACTGGTCAGTCAGACTCTCACACCGGTCAGTCAGTCCCTCTCACACCGGTCAGTCGGCCTCCCTCACACACCGGTCAGTCAGTCTCTCTCACACCGGTCAGTCAGTCTCTCGCACACTGGTCAGTCAGTCTCTCACACCGGTCTGTCAGTCTCTCACACCGGTCAGTCTGTCTCTCACACTTGTCAGTCAGTCCCTCTCACACTGGTCAGTCAGTCTCACACACTGGTCAGTCAGTCTCACATACCGGTCAGTCAGTCTCTCACACACCGGTCAGTCAGTCTCTCACACACTGGTCAGTCAGTCTCTCACACCAGTCAGTCAGTCGCTCACACCGGTCAGTCAGTCTCTCTCACACAGGTCAGACAGTCTCTCACACCGCTCAGTCAGTCTCTCACACACCGGTCAGTCAGTCTCTCTCACACCGGTCAGTCTCTCACACACCGGTCAGTCAGTCTCTCACACCAGTCAGTCTCTCTCACACCGGTCAGTCAGCCTCCCTCACACACCGGTCAGTCAGCCTCTCTCACACACCGGTCAGTCAGTCTCTCTCACACCGGTCAATCTCTCGCACACCGGTCAGTCAGTCTCTCACACACTGGTCAGTCAGTCTCTCACACAGTGGTCAGTCAGTCTCTCACACCGGTCAGTCAGTCTCTCTCACACTGGTCATTCAGTCTCTCACACCGGTCTGTCTCTCGCACACCGGTCAGTCAGTCTCTCACACCGGTCAGTCAGTCTCTCACACACCGGTCAGTCTCTCACACACCGGTCAGTCTGTCTCTCACACTGGTCTGTCCGGCTCTCACACCGGTCAGTCAGTCTCTCTCACACCGGTCATTCAGTCTCTCACACCGGTCAGTCAATCTCTCACACACCGGTCAGTCAGACTCTCTCACACCGGTCAGTCAGTCTCTCTCACACCGTTCAGTCAGTCTCTCTCACACAGGTCATTCTCTCGCATGCCGGTTAGTCAGTCTCTCACACCGGTCAGTCAGTGTCTCTCACACTGGTCAGTCTCTCGCAAACCGGTCAGTCAGTCTCACACACCGGTCTGTCAGTCTCTCGCACCGGTCAGTCAATCTCTCACACACCGGTCAGTCAGTCGCTCACACACCGTTTAGTCAGTCTCTCTCACACCAGTCATTCAGTCTCTCACACTGGTCAGTCATTCTCTCACACACCGGTCAGTCAGTCTCTCACACACCGGTCAGTCAGTCTCTCACACCGGTCAGTCAGTCTCTTACACCAGTCAGTCAGTCTCTCACACCGGTCAGTCAGTCTCTGTCACACTGGTCATTCAGTCTCTCACATCGGTCAGTCATTCTCTAACACCAGTCAGTCAGTCTCTCACACACCGGTCAGTCAGTCTCTCACAACAGTCATCTCTGACACCGGTCAGTCAGTCTCTCTCACACCGTTCATTCAGTCTCACACTGGTCAGTCATTCTCTTCCACCGGTCAGTCAGTCTCTCACACACTGGTCAGTCCGTCTCTCTCACACCGGTCAGTCAGTCTCTCTCTCACTGGTCAGTCAGTCTCTCTCACACCGGTCAATCAGTCCCTCACACACTGGTCAGTCAGTCTCTCTCACACCGGTCAGTCAGTCTCTCTCTCACTGGTCAGTCAGTCTCTCTCACACCGGTCAGTCAGTCTCACACACTGGTCAGTCAGTCTCACAGACCGGTCAGTCAATCTCTCTCACACCGGTCAGTCAGTCTGTCTCACACTGGTCAGTCAGTCTCTTGCACACCGGTCAGTCATTCTATTTCACACCAGTCAGTCAGTCTCTCTCACACCGGTCAGTCAGTCTCACACACTGGTCAGTCAGTCTCACAGACCGGTCAGTCAGTCTCTAACACACTGGTCCGTCAGTCTCTCTCACAGCGGTCAGTCAGTCTCTCTCACACCGGTCAGTCAGTCTCTCTCACACCGGTCATTCAGTCTCTCACACTGGTCAGTCATTCTCTCACACCGGTCAGTCAGCCTCTCACACCGGTCAATCTTTCGCACACCGGTCTGTCTCTCGCACACCGGTCAGTCAGTCTCTCACACCGGTCTGTCCGTCTCTCACACCAGTCAGTCAGTCTCTCTCACACCGATCAGTCTCTCACACACCGGTCAGTCAGTCTCTCACACCCGTCAGTCAGTCTCTCACACCCGTCAGTCAGTCTCTCTCACACCGGTCATTCAGTCTCTCACACTGGTCAGTCAGTCTCTCACACACCGGTCAGTCAGTCTCTCTCACACACTGGTCAGTAAGTCTCTCTCACACCGGTCTCTCAGTCTACCACACACCGGTCAGTCAGTCTCTCTCACACTAGTCAGTCAGTCTCTCTCACATCGGTCAGTCAGTCTGTCTCACACCGGTCAGTCAGTCTCTCGCACACCGGTCATTCAGTCTCTCACACTGGTCTGTCCGTCTCTCACACCGGTCAGTCAGTCTCTCACACTGGTCAGTCAGTCTCTCACAACAGTCAGTCAGTCTCTAACACCGGTCAGTCAGTCTCTCTCACACCGTTCATTCAGTTTCACACTGATCAGTCATTCTCTCCCACCGGTCAGTCAGTCTCTCACACCGGTCAGTCAGTTCCTCTCACACCGGTCAGTCAGTCTCTCACACACTGGTCAGTCAGTCTCTCTCACACCGGTCAGTCAGTCTCTCTCACACCGGTCAGTCAGCCTCCATGACACACCGGTCTGTCAGTCTGTCTCACACTGGTCAGTCAGTCTCTTGCACACCGGTCAGTCATTCTATTTCACACCGGTCAGTCAGTCTCTCTCACACCGGTCAGTCAGTCTCACACACTGGTCAGTCAGTCTCACAGACCAGTCAGTCAGTCTCTAACACACTGGTCCGTCAGTCTCTCTCACAGCGGTCAGTCAGTCTCTCTCACACCGGTCATTCAGTCTCTCACACACCGGTCAGTCAGTATGTCTCACACATCGGTCAGTCAGTGTCGCACACCAGTCAGTCAGTCTCTCACACCGGTCAATCTCTCTCTCACACCAGTCAGTCTCTCTCTCACACCGGTCAGTCTCTCTCTCACCGGTCAGTCAGTCTCTCACACACCAGTCAGTCAGTCTCTCACACCGGTCAGTCAGTCTCACACACCGGTCAGTCAGTCTCTCTCACACCGATCAGTAAATCTCTTTCACACCGGTAAGTCAGTCTCACACACTGGTCTGTCAGTCTCACACACTTGTCAGTCAGTCCCTCTCACACCGGTCAGTCAGTCTCACACACTGGTCAGTCAGTCTCACATACCGGTCAGTCAGTCTCTCACACACCGGTCAGTCAGTCTCTCACACCAGTCAGTCAGTCTCTCTCACACCGGTCAGTTTCTCACACACCGGTCAGTCAGTCTCTCACAGCGGTCAGTCAGTCTCTCACACACGGGTCAGTCTCTCGCATGCCGGTCAGTCAGTCTCTCACACCGGTCAGTCAGTGTCTCTCACACCGGTCAGTCAATCTTTCTCACACCGGTCAGTCAGTCTCTAACACCGGTTAGTCTCTCGCACACCGGTCAGTCGGTCTCCCTCACACCGGTCAGTCAGTCCCTCTCACACCGGTCAGTCAGTCTCACACACTGGTCAGTCAGTCTCACAGACCGGTCAGTCAGTCTCTCACACACCGGTCAGTCAGTCTCTCACACACTGGTCAGTCAGTCTCTCACACCAGTCAGTCAATCGCTCACACCGGTCAGTCAGTCTCTTACACCAGTCAGTCAGTCTCTCACACCGGTCAGTCCGTCTCTCTCAAACCGGTCATTCAGTCTCTCACACTGGTCAGTCATTCTCTCCCACCGGTCAGTCAGACTCTCACACCGGTCAGTCAGTCCCTCTCACACCGGTCAGTCGGCCTCCCTCACACACCGGTCAGACAGTCTCTCTCACACCGGTCAGTCAGTCTCTCTCACACTGGTCATTCAGTCTCTCACACCGGTCAGTGTCTCGTACACCGGTCAGTCAGTCTCTCACACCGGTCAGTCAGTTTCTCACACACCGGTCAGCCAGTCTCTCACACACTGGTCAGTGAGTCTCTCGCACACCGGTCAGTCAGTCTCTCACACACCGGTCAGCCAGTCTCTCACACACTGGTCAGTCAGTCTCTCGCACACCGGTCAGTCAGTCTCTCACAGCGGTCAGTCTCTCGCACACCGGTCAGTCAGTCTCTCTCGCAGCGGTCAGTCAGTCTCTCACAGCAGTCAGTCAGTCTCTCACACACCGGTCAGTCTCTCGCATGCCGGTCAGTCAGTCTCTCACACCAGTCAGTCAGTGTCTCTCACACCGGTCAGTCAATCTTTCTCACACCGGTCAGTCAGTCTCTAACACCGGTTAGTCTCTCGCACACCAGTCAGTCGGTCTCCCTCACACCGGTCAGTCAGTCCCTCTCACACCGGTCAGTCAGTCTCACACACTGGTCAGTCAGTCTCACAGACCGGTCAGTCAGTCTCTCACACACCGGTCAGTCAGTCTCTCACACACTGGTCAGTCAGTCTCTCACACCAGTCAGTCAATCGCTCACACCGGTCAGTCAGTCTCACACACATGTCAGTCAGTCTCACAGACCAGTCAGTCAGTCTCTCTCACACCGGTCATTCAGTCTCTCACACTGGTCAGTCATTCTCTCCAACCGGTCAGTCAGACTCTCACACCGGTCAGTCGGCCTCCCTCACACACCGGTCAGTCAGTCTCTCTCACACCGGTCAGTCAGTCTCTCTCACACCGGTCAGTCAGTCTCTCGCACACCGGTCAGTCATTCTCTTTCACACCGGTCAGTCAGTCTCTCGCACACTAGTCAGTCAGTCTCGCACACCGGTCAGTCAGTCTCTCACACACCGGTCAGTCAGACTCTCTCACACCGGTCAGTCAGTCTCACACACTGGTCAGTCAGTCTCACACACTTGTCAGTCAGTCCCTCTCACACCGGTCAGTCAGTCTCACACACTGGTCAGTCAGTCTCACATACCGGTCAGTCAGTCTCTCACACACCGGTCAGTCAGTCTCTCACACACTGGTCAGTCAGTCTCTCACACCAGTCAGTCAGTCGCTCACACCGGTCAGTCAGTCTCTCTCACACAGGTCAGACAGTCTCTCACACCGCTCAGTCAGTCTCTCACACACCGGTCAGTCAGTCTCTCTCACACCGGTCAGTCAGTCTCTCACACCAGTCAGTCTCTCTCACACCGGTCAGTCAGCCTCCCTCACACACCGGTCAGTCAGCCTCTCTCACACACCGGTCAGTCAGTCTCTCTCACACCGGTCAGTCTCTCGCACACTGGTCAGTCAGTCTCTCACACCGGTCAGTCAGTCTCTCTCACACCGGTCAGTCAGTCTCTCTCACATTGGTCATTCAGTCTCTCACACCGGTCAGTCTCTCGCACACCGGTCAGTCAGTCTCTCACACCGGTCAGTCAGTCACTCACACACCGGTCCGTCCCTCACACCGGTCAGTCTGTCTCTCACACTGGTCAGTCAGTCTCTCGCACGTCGGTCAGTCAGTCTCTCTCACACCGGTCAGTCAGTCTCTCTCACACCGGTCATTCAGTCTCTCACACTGGTCAGTCAGTCTCTCACACCGGTCAATCTATCGCACACCGGTCAGTCTCTCACACACCGGTCAGTCAGTCTCTCACACTGGTCAGTCATTCTCTCACACCGGTCAGTCAGTCTCTCACACGCTTGTCAGTCAGTCTCTCACACCAGTCAGTCAGTCTCTCTCACACCGGTCAGTCAGTCTCTCACACACCGGTCAGTCAGTCTCTCACACACTGGTCAGTCATTCTCTCACACCGGTCAGTCAGTCTCTCACACCGGTCAGTCAGTCTCTCACACACCGGTCAGTCTCTCACACACCGGTCAGTCTGTCTCTCACACTGGTCTGTCCGGCTCTCACACCGGTCAGTCAGTCTCTCTCGCACCGGTCATTCAGTCTCTCACACTGGTCAGTCAGTCTCTCTCACACCGGTCAGTCAGTCTCTCACACACTGGTCAGTCATTCTCTCACACCGGTCAGTCATTCTCTCACACCGGTCAGTCAGTCTCTCACACACCGGTCAGTCTCTCACACACCGGTCAGTCTGTCTCTCACACTGGTCTGTCCGGCTCTCACACCGGTCAGTCAGTCTCTCTCACACCGGTCATTCAGTCTCTCACACTGGTCAGTCAGTCTCTCACACCGGTCAATCTATCGCACACCGGTCAGTCTCTCACACACCGGTCAGTCAGTCTCTCACACTGGTCAGTCATTCTCTCACACCGGTCAGTCAGTCTCTCACACGCTTGTCAGTCAGTCTCTCACACCAGTCAGTCAGTCTCTCACACGCTTGTCAGTCAGACTCTCACACCAGTCAGTCAGTCTCTCTCACACCGGTCAGTCAGTCTCTCACACCGGTCAGTCAGTCTCTCACACACCGGTCAGTCTCTCACACACCGGTCAGTCTGTCTCTCACACTGGTCTGTCCGTCTCTCTCACACCGGTCATTCAGTCTCTCACACTGGTCAGTCAGTCTCTCACACCGGTCAATCTCTCGCGCACCGGTCAGTCTCTCGCACACCGGTCATTCAGTCTCTCAAACTGGTCAGTCATTCTCTCACACCGGTCAGTCAGTCTCTCACATGCTTGTCAGTCAGTCTCTCACACCAGTCAGTCAGTCTCTCTCACACCGGTCAGTCAGTCTCTCACACACCGGTCAGTCAGTCTCTCACACACTGGTCAGTCATTCTCTCACACCGGTCAGTCAGTCTCTCACACACCGGTCAGTCAGTCTCTCTCACACACTGGTCAGTCAGTCTCTCTCACACTAGTCATTCAGTCTCTCTCACACCAGTCAGTCGAGCTCTCTCACACCGGTCAGTCGGTCTCTCACACACCAGTCAGTCAGTCTCTCACATACCGGTCAGTCAGTCTCTCACACCGGTCAGTCAGTCTCTCACACCGGTCAGTCAGTCTCTCACACTGGTCAGACAGTCTCACACACTGGTCAGTCAGTCTCACAGACCGATCAGTCAGTCTCTCACACACCGGTCAGTCAGTATCTCACACACCGGTCAGTCAGTCTCTCGCACGTCGGTCAGTCAGTCTCTCTCACACCGGTCAGTCAATCTCTCTCACAACGGTCAGTCAGTCTCACACACTGGTCAGTCAGTCTCACAGACCAGTCAGTCAGTCTCTCTCAAACCGGTCAGTCAGCCTCCCTCACACACCGGTCAGTCAGTCTCTTTCACACTGGTCAGTCAGTCTCTCTCTCACCGGTCAGTCAGTCTCTCACACCGGTCAATCTATCGCACACCGGTCAGTCTCTCACACACCGGTCAGTCAGTCTCTCACACTGGTCAGTCATTCTCTCACACCGGTCAGTCAGTCTCTCACACACTGGTCAGTCAGTCTCTCACACCGGTCAATCTATCGCACACCGGTCAGTCTCTCACACACCGGTCAGTCAGTCTCTCACACTGGTCAGTCATTCTCTCACACCGGTCAGTCAGTCTCTCACACGCTTGTCAGTCAGTCTCTCACACCAGTCAGTCAGTCTCTCACACGCTTGTCAGTCAGACTCTCACACCAGTCAGTCAGTCTCTCTCACACCGGTCAGTCAGTCTCTCACACCGGTCAGTCAGTCTCTCACACACCGGTCAGTCTCTCGTACACCGGTCAGTCAGTCTCTCACACCGGTCAGTCAGTTTCTCACACACCGGTCAGCCAGTCTCTCACACACTGGTCAGTGAGTCTCTCGCACACCGGTCAGTCAGTCTCTCACACACCGGTCAGCCAGTCTCTCACACACTGGTCAGTCAGTCTCTCGCACACCGGTCAGTCAGTCTCTCACAGCGGTCAGTCTCTCGCACACCGGTCAGTCAGTCTCTCTCGCAGCGGTCAGTCAGTCTCTCACAGCAGTCAGTCAGTCTCTCACACACGGGTCAGTCTCTCGCATGCCGGTCAGTCAGTCTCTCACACCGGTCAGTCAGTGTCTCTCACACCGGTCAGTCAATCTTTCTCACACCGGTCAGTCAGTCTCTAACACCGGTTAGTCTCTCGCACACCAGTCAGTCGGTCTCCCTCACACCGGTCAGTCAGTCCCTCTCACACCGGTCAGTCAGTCTCACACACTGGTCAGTCAGTCTCACAGACCGGTCAGTCAGTCTCTCACACACCGGTCAGTCAGTCTCTCACACACTGGTCAGTCAGTCTCTCACACCAGTCAGTCAGTCTCTCAAACCGGTCAGTCAGTCTCTCTCACACCGGTCATTCAGTCTCTCACACTGGTCAGTCATTCTCTCCCACCGGTCAGTCAGACTCTCACACCGGTCAGTCGGCCTCCCTCACACACCGGTCAGTCAGTCTCTCTCACACCGGTCAGTCAGTCTCTCTCACACCGGTCAGTCAGTCTCTCGCACACCGGTCAGTCATTCTCTTTCACACCGGTCAGTCAGTCTCTCGCACACTAGTCAGTCAGTCTCGCACACCGGTCAGTCAGTCTCTCACACACCGGTCAGTCAGACTCTCTCACACCGGTCAGTCAGTCTCACACACTGGTCAGTCAGTCTCACACACTTGTCAGTCAGTCCCTCTCACACCGGTCAGTCAGTCTCACACACTGGTCAGTCAGTCTCACATACCGGTCAGTCAGTCTCTCACACACCGGTCAGTCAGTCTCTCACACACTGGTCAGTCAGTCTCTCACACCAGTCAGTCAGTCGCTCACACCGGTCAGTCAGTCTCTCTCACACAGGTCAGACAGTCTCTCACACCGCTCAGTCAGTCTCTCACACACCGGTCAGTCAGTCTCTCTCACACCGGTCAGTCAGTCTCTCACACCAGTCAGTCTCTCTCACACCGGTCAGTCAGCCTCCCTCACACACCGGTCAGTCAGCCTCTCTCACACACCGGTCAGTCAGTCTCTCTCACACCGGTCAGTCTCTCGCACACTGGTCAGTCAGTCTCTCACACCGGTCAGTCAGTCTCTCTCACACCGGTCAGTCAGTCTCTCTCACATTGGTCATTCAGTCTCTCACACCGGTCAGTCACTCGCACACCGGTCCGTCTCTCACACACCGGTCAGTCTGTCTCTCACACTGGTCAGTCAGTCTCTCGCACGTCGGTCAGTCAGTCTCTCTCACACCGGTCAGTCAGTCTCTCTCACACCGGTCATTCAGTCTCTCACACTGGTCAGTCAGTCTCTCACACCGGTCAATCTATCGCACACCGGTCAGTCTCTCACACACCGGTCAGTCAGTCTCTCACACTGGTCAGTCATTCTCTCACACCGGTCAGTCAGTCTCTCACACGCTTGTCAGTCAGTCTCTCACACCAGTCAGTCAGTCTCTCTCACACCGGTCAGTCAGTCTCTCACACACCGGTCAGTCAGTCTCTCACACACTGGTCAGTCATTCTCTCACACCGGTCAGTCAGTCTCTCACACCGGTCAGTCAGTCTCTCACACACCGGTCAGTCTCTCACACACCGGTCAGTCTGTCTCTCACACTGGTCTGTCCGGCTCTCACACCGGTCAGTCAGTCTCTCTCGCACCGGTCATTCAGTCTCTCACACTGGTCAGTCAGTCTCTCTCACACCGGTCAGTCAGTCTCTCACACACTGGTCAGTCATTCTCTCACACCGGTCAGTCATTCTCTCACACCGGTCAGTCAGTCTCTCACACACCGGTCAGTCTCTCACACACCGGTCAGTCTGTCTCTCACACTGGTCTGTCCGGCTCTCACACCGGTCAGTCAGTCTCTCTCACACCGGTCATTCAGTCTCTCACACTGGTCAGTCAGTCTCTCACACCGGTCAATCTATCGCACACCGGTCAGTCTCTCACACACCGGTCAGTCAGTCTCTCACACTGGTCAGTCATTCTCTCACACCGGTCAGTCAGTCTCTCACACGCTTGTCAGTCAGTCTCTCACACCAGTCAGTCAGTCTCTCACACGCTTGTCAGTCAGACTCTCACACCAGTCAGTCAGTCTCTCTCACACCGGTCAGTCAGTCTCTCACACCGGTCAGTCAGTCTCTCACACACCGGTCAGTCTCTCACACACCGGTCAGTCTGTCTCTCACACTGGTCTGTCCGTCTCTCTCACACCGGTCATTCAGTCTCTCACACTGGTCAGTCAGTCTCTCACACCGGTCAATCTCTCGCGCACCGGTCAGTCTCTCGCACACCGGTCATTCAGTCTCTCAAACTGGTCAGTCATTCTCTCACACCGGTCAGTCAGTCTCTCACATGCTTGTCAGTCAGTCTCTCACACCAGTCAGTCAGTCTCTCTCACACCGGTCAGTCAGTCTCTCACACACCGGTCAGTCAGTCTCTCACACACTGGTCAGTCATTCTCTCACACCGGTCAGTCAGTCTCTCACACACCGGTCAGTCAGTCTCTCTCACACACTGGTCAGTCAGTCTCTCTCACACTAGTCATTCAGTCTCTCTCACACCGGTCAGTCGAGCTCTCTCACACCGGTCAGTCGGTCTCTCACACACCAGTCAGTCAGTCTCTCACATACCGGTCAGTCAGTCTCTCACACCGGTCAGTCAGTCTCTCACACCGGTCAGTCAGTCTCTCACACTGGTCAGACAGTCTCACACACTGGTCAGTCAGTCCCTCTCACACCGGTCAGTCAGTCTCACACACTGGTCAGTCAGTCTCACAGACCGATCAGTCAGTCTCTCACACACCGGTCAGTCAGTATCTCACACACCGGTCAGTCAGTCTCTCGCACGTCGGTCAGTCAGTCTCTCTCACACCGGTCAGTCAATCTCTCTCACAACGGTCAGTCAGTCTCACACACTGGTCAGTCAGTCTCACAGACCAGTCAGTCAGTCTCTCTCAAACCGGTCAGTCAGCCTCCCTCACACACCGGTCAGTCAGTCTCTTTCACACTGGTCAGTCAGTCTCTCTCTCACCGGTCAGTCAGTCTCTCTCACACCGGTCAGTCAGTCTCACACACATGTCAGTCAGTCTCACAGACCAGTCAGTCAGTCTCTCTCACACTGGTCAGTCAGTCTCTCTCACACCGATCAGTCAGTCTCTCACACACCTGTCAGTCTCTCGCATGCCGGTCAGTCAGTCTCTCACACTGGTCAGTCTCTCGCAAACTGGTCAGTCAGTCTCTCACACCGGTCAGTCAGTCTCTTACACCAGTCAGTCAGTCTCTCACATCGGTCAGTCAGTCTCGCTCACACCGGTCATTCAGTCTCTCACACTCGTCAGTCATTCTCTCACACCAGTCAGTCTCTCACATACCGGTCAGTCAGTCTCTCTCGCAGCGGTCAGTCAGTTTCTCACACACCGGTCAGCCAGTCTCTCACACACTGGTCAGTGAGTCTCTCGCACACCGGTCAGTCAGTCTCTCACACACCGGTCAGCCAGTCTCTCACACACTGGTCAGTCAGTCTCTCGTACACCGGTCAGTCAGTCTCTCACAGCGGTCAGTCGCTCGCACACCGGTCAGTCAGTCTCTCTCGCAGCGGTCAGTCAGTCTCTCACAGCAGTCAGTCAGTCTCTCACAGCGGTCAGTCGCTCGCACACCGGTCAGTCAGTCTCTCTCACAGCGGTCAGTCAGTCTCTCACAGCAGTCAGTCAGTGTCTCTCACACCGGTCAGTCAATCTTTCTCACACCGGTCAGTCAGTCCCTCTCACACCGGTCAGTCAGTCTCACACACTGGTCAGTCAGTCTCACAGACCGGTCAGTCAGTCTCTCACACACCGGTCAGTCAGTCTCTCACACACTGGTCAGTCAGTCTCTCACACCAGTCAGTCAATCGCTCATACCGGTCAGTCAGTCTCTTACACCAGTCAGTCAGTCTCTCACACCGGTCAGTCAGTCTCTCTCACACCGGTCATTCAGTCTCTCACACTGGTCAGTCATTCTCTCCCACTGGTCAGTCAGACTCTCACACCGGTCAGTCAGTCCCTCTCACACCGGTCAGTCGGCCTCCCTCACACACCGGTCAGTCAGTCTCTCTCACACCGGTCAGTCAGTCTCTCGCACACTGGTCAGTCAGTCTCTCACACCGGTCTGTCAGTCTCTCACACCGGTCAGTCAGTCTCTCACACACCGGTCAGTCAGACTCTCTCACACCGGTCAGTCAGTCTCACACACTGGTCAGTCAGTCTCACACACTTGTCAGTCAGTCCCTCTCACACTGGTCAGTCAGTCTCACACACTGGTCAGTCAGTCTCACATACCGGTCAGTCAGTCTCTCACACACCGGTCAGTCAGTCTCTCACACACTGGTCAGTCAGTCTCTCACACCAGTCAGTCAGTCGCTCACACCGGTCAGTCAGTCTCTCTCACACAGATCAGACAGTCTCTCACACCGCTCAGTCAGTCTCTCACACACCGGTCAGTCAGTCTCTCTCACACCGGTCAGTCTCTCACACACCGGTCAGTCAGTCTCTCACACCAGTCAGTCTCTCTCACACCGGTCAGTCAGCCTCCCTCACACACCGGTCAGTCAGCCTCTCTCACACACCGGTCAGTCAGTCTCTCTCACACCGGTCAATCTCTCGCACACCGGTCAGTCAGTCTCTCACACACTGGTCAGTCAGTCTCTCACACAGTGGTCAGTCAGTCTCTCACACCGGTCAGTCAGTCTCTCTCACACTGGTCATTCAGTCTCTCACACCGGTCTGTCTCTCGCACACCAGTCAGTCAGTCTCTCACACCGGTCAGTCAGTCTCTCACACACCGGTCAGTCTCTCACACACCGGTCAGTCTGTCTCTCACACTGGTCTGTCCGGCTCTCACACCGGTCAGTCAGTCTCTCTCACACCGGTCATTCAGTCTCTCACACCGGTCAGTCAGTCTCTCACACACCGGTCAGTCAGACTCTCTCACACCGGTCAGTCAGTCTCTCTCACACCGTTCAGTCAGTCTCTCTCACACAGGTCATTCTCTCGCATGCCGGTTAGTCAGTCTCTCACACCGGTCAGTCAGTGTCTCTCACACTGGTCAGTCTCTCGCAAACCGGTCAGTCAGTCTCACACACCGGTCTGTCAGTCTCTCGCACCGGTCAGTCAATCTCTCACACACCGGTCAGTCAGTCGCTCACACACCGTTTAGTCAGTCTCTCTCACACCAGTCATTCAGTCTCTCACACTGGTCAGTCATTCTCTCACACACCGGTCAGTCAGTCTCTCACACACCGGTCAGTCAGTCTCTCACAACAGTCATCTCTGACACCGGTCAGTCAGTCTCTCTCACACCGTTCATTCAGTCTCACACTGGTCAGTCATTCTCTTCCACCGGTCAGTCAGTCTCTCACACCGGTCAGTCAGTCCCTCTCACACCGGTCAATCAGTCTCTCACACACTGGTCAGTCCGTCTCTCTCACACCGGTCAGTCAGTCTCTCTCTCACTGGTCAGTCAGTCTCTCTCACACCGGTCAATCAGTCTCTCACACACTGGTCAGTCAGTCTCTCTCACACCGGTCAGTCAGTCTCTCTCTCACTTGTCAGTCAGTCTCTCTCACACCGGTCAGTCAGTCTCACACACTGGTCAGTCAGTCTCACAGACCGGTCAGTCAATCTCTCTCACACCGGTCAGTCAGTCTCTCTCACACCGGTCAGTCAGCCTCCATCACACACCGGTCAGTCAGTCTGTCTCACACTGGTCAGTCAGTCTCTTGCACACCGGTCAGTCATTTTATTTCACACCAGTCAGTCAGTCTCTCTCACACCGGTCAGTCAGTCTCACACACTGGTCAGTCAGTCTCACAGACCGGTCAGTCAGTCTCTAACACACTGGTCCGTCAGTCTCTCTCACAGCGGTCAGTCAGTCTCTCTCACACCGGTCAGTCAGTCTCTCTCACACCGGTCATTCAGTCTCTCACACTGGTCAGTCATTCTCTCACACCGGTCAGTCAGCCTCTCACACCGGTCAATCTTTCGCACACCGGTCTGTCTCTCGCACACCGGTCAGTCAGTCTCTCTCACACCGGTCAGTCAGTCTCTCACACCGGTCTGTCCGTCTCTCACACCAGTCAGTCAGTCTCTCTCACACCGATCAGTCTCTCACACACCGGTCAGTCAGTCTCTCACAGCGGTCAGTCAGTCTCTCACACACCGGTCAGTCTGTCGCACACCGGTCAGTCAGTCTCTAACACTGGTCTGTCCGTCTCTCACACAGGTCAGTCAGTCTCTCACACACTGGTCAGTCAGTCTCTCACACCAGTCAGTCAGTCTCTCACACCGGTCAGTCAGTCTCTCTCACACCGGTCATTCAGTCTCTCACACTGGTCAGTCAGTCTCTCACACACCGGTCAGTCAGTCTCTCTCACACACTGGTCAGTAAGTCTCTCTCACACCGGTCTCTCAGTCTACCACACACCGGTCAGTCAGTCTCTCTCACACTAGTCAGTCAGTCTCTCTCACATCGGTCAGTCAGTCTGTCTCACACCGGTCAGTCAGTCTCTCGCACACCGGTCATTCAGTCTCTCACACTGGTCTGTCCGTCTCTCACACCGGTCAGTCAGTCTCTCACACTGGTCAGTCAGTCTCTCACAACAGTCAGTCAGTCTCTAACACCGGTCAGTCAGTCTCTCTCACACCGTTCATTCAGTTTCACACTGATCAGTCATTCTCTCCCACCGGTCAGTCAGTCTCTCACACCGGTCAGTCAGTCCCTCTCACACCGGTCAGTCAGTCTCTCACACACTGGTCAGTCAGTCTCTCTCACACCGGTCAGTCAGTTTCTCTCTCACTGGTCAGTCAGTCTCTCTCACACCGGTCAGTCAGTCTCTCTCACACCGGTCAGTCAGCCTCCATGACACACCGGTCAGTCAGTCTGTCTCACACTGGTCAGTCAGTCTCTTGCACACCGGTCAGTCATTCTATTTCACACCGGTCAGTCAGTCTCTCTCACACCGGTCAGTCAGTCTCACACACTGGTCAGTCAGTCTCACAGACCAGTCAGTCAGTCTCTAACACACTGGTCCGTCAGTCTCTCTCACAGCGGTCAGTCAGTCTCTCTCACACCGGTCATTCAGTCTCTCACACACCGGTCAGTCAGTATGTCTCACACATCGGTCAGTCAGTGTCGCACACCAGTCAGTCAGTCTCTCACACCGGTCAATCTCTCTCTCACACCAGTCAGTCTCTCTCTCACACCGGTCAGTCTCTCTCTCACCGGTCAGTCAGTCTCTCACACACCAGTCAGTCAGTCTCTCACACCGGTCAGTCAGTCTCACACACCGGTCAGTCAGTCTCTCTCACACCGATCAGTAAATCTCTTTCACACCGGTAAGTCAGTCTCTCTCACACCGGTCAGTCAGTCTCTCTCACACCGGTCAGTCAGTCTCTCACAGACCGGTCAGTCAGTCTCTCTCACACCGGTCAGTCAGTCTCTCACACTCCGGTCAGTCAGTCTCTCTCACACCAGTCACTCAGTCTCACACACTGGTCAGTCAGTCTCACACACCGGTCAGTCAGTCTCTCACACACCGGTCAGTCAGTCTCAAACACCGGTCAGTCAGTCTCTCACACACCGGTTAGTCAGTTTCTCATACACCGGTCAGTCAGTCTCTCTCACACTGGTCAGTCAGCCTCTCCTGTATCGGTCAGTCAGTCTCTCTCACACCAGTCAGTCTCTCTCACACACTGGTCAGTCAGTCTCTTACACACCGGTAAGTCAGTCTCTCTCACACCGGTCAGTCAGTCTCTCCTGTATCGGTCAGTCAGACTCTCACACACCAGTCAGTCTCTCTCACACACTGGTCAGTCAGTCTCTTACACACCGGTAAGTCAGTCTCTCTCACACCGGTCAGTCAGTCTCTCCTGTATCGGTCAGTCAGACTCTCACACACCGGTCAGTCAGTCTCTCACACCGGTCAGTCAGTCTCTCACATACCGGTCAGTTAGTCTCTCTCACACCGGTCAGTCAGTCTCTCACACCGGTCAGTCAGTTTCTCACACACCGGTCAGTCTCTCACACACCGGTCAGTCAGTCTCTCACACCGGTCAGTCAGTCTCTCTCACACCGGTCAGTCAGTCTCTCACACACCGGTCAGTCAGTGTCTCTCACACTAGTCAGTCAATCTTTCTCACACCGGTCAGATAGTCTCTCACACACTGGTCAGTCACTCTTTCTCACATCGGTCTGTCAGTCTCTCACACCAGTCAGTCAGTCTCTCACACCGGTCAGTCAGTCTCACACACCGGTCAGTCAGTCTCTCTCACACCGGTCAGTCAGTCTCTCCTGTATCGGTCAGTCAGTCTCTCTCACACCGGTCAGTCAGTCTCTCACACACCGGTCAGTCAGTCTCTCACACACCGGTCAGTCTGTCTCTCACCGGTCAGTCAATCTCTCACACACCAGTCAGTCAGTCTCTCACACCGGTCAGTCAGTCTCACACACCGGTCAGTAAGTCTCTCTCACACCGATCAGTAAGTCTCTTTCACACCGGTAAGTCAGTCTCTCTCACACCGGTCAGTCAGTCTCTCCTGTATCGGTCAGTCAGTCTCTCACACCGGTCAGTCAGTCTCTCACACACCGGTCAGTCAGTCTCTCACACACTGGTCAGTCAGTCTCTTTCACACCGGTAAGTCCGTCTCTTCTGTATCGGTCAGTCAGTCTCTCACACACCGGTCAGTCAGTCTCTGACACACTGGTCAGTCAGGCTCTCACACACCGGTCAGTCACACTTTCTCACACCGGTCAGTCAATCTCTCTCACACCGGTCAGTCTGTCTCTCTCACACCAGTCAGTCAGTCTCTCACACACTGGTCAGTCGGTCTCTCTCACACCGGTCAGTGAGTCTCTCTCACACCGGTCAGTGAGTCTCTCACACACCGGTCAGTGAGTCTCTCTCACACCGGTCAGTCAGTCTCTCACACACCGGTCGGTCAGTCTCTCACACACCGGTCGGTCAGTCTCTCTCACACCAGTCAGTCAGTCTCTCACACACCAGTAAGTCAGTCTTTCTCACACCGGTCAGTCAGTCTCAAACACCGGTCAGTCAGTCTCTTACACACCGGTCAGTCAGTCTCTCACACCGGTCAGTCAGTCCCTCTCACACCAGTCAGTCAGTCTCTCCTTTATCGGTCAGTCAGTCTCTCACACACCGACCCCAAGGAGCAAGTCTCGCCTGCTTTGACCACTATAATATCATCCTTTTCCATCTCTCTGTTCTGGAGCCGCTCCCAGCTTTGTTCCACCCTCCTGTGCTGCCACTGCCCCTTTAAGCAGCTGCAGGTTTTATCTGCAGCTCCACACCGGGAATTGCAGGGCCGCTGTGGCACCATTCAAAGAAGCGCATGGAGCTCTCCTGACCAATGCTCGAGAAAGCAGATGAACCAATCATTCATCTCAGTGCAGTTCATGGCATATTTCTGTCTTGCTTCTTTTAAACAACACAAACAGTGTTGTGAGATATGTCTGAGAGACGAGATAAGGTGTGATACAAGTCTTTCATTCCAGTGACTTTAAGATTGTTCTGCAGTTCTCCACCAGAAGAGGCCGCCATTTACTCATCTTCTATTTAACAGGCAGCCAGCACAGACTGAACAACTCACAATTGTTTAATTAATAATTAAAAAGGCTAATTGAATGTTGGCCTTTATCTCAAGCAGGCTGGAATACAAAGAGTTGGAAATTATACTCCAGTTGTGTGAAGCACTGGTTAGACCCCATTTCGAGTTCTGGGCACTGCATCTCAGGAAGGATATATTGGGCCTGGAGGGGCTGCAGTACAGATTCACCAGAGTGATACCGGGGCTAAAAGGGTTAAATTATGAGAACAGGTTGCATAGACTAGGCTAGTATTCACTTGAGTATAGATTAAGAGGCTATCTAATTTAGATGTTTAAGATAATTAAAGGAGTTGATAGGTCGATAGAGAAACTATTGCCTCTGGTGGGCGTATTCCAGAACAAGGGGATCTAACCTTAAAATTAGAGCCAGGCCATTCAGGAGTGATATCAGGAAGCACTTCTTCACACAAAGGGTCGTGGGAATCTGGAACTCCCTCCCACAAAAGGCTGTGGATGCTGGGGGTCAATTGAATATTTCAAAACTGAGACGAATAGATTTTTGTTAGGTAAGGGTATTAATGGTTATGGAACCAAAGCGGGTAAATGGAGTTAAGATACAGGTCAGCCACAATCTAACTGAATGGCGGAACAGCCTCGAGGGCTGAATGGCCTACTCAAGTTCCTTTCTTTCTCTGTTCAGTCCAAAAACATGACCAGGTTTAAATACACACAGATACTGTGATCAGCCAGTGGGTTACATCACTGACTGTCAATTTTGACTGCATTTATATAGTGCTTTTAGTGTAATAAATTGTAGGGAACTTTCACAGGACACACAGTGAGCAGTATTGGACGAGTTAGAGAGCTTTCCAGACACAGGGTGGCAATACTATAATATACACAGTGACTGCTATTCTCCATAATTTACACAGGGGCAGCTGTTCTATAATATACACAGGGGCTGCTATTGTCATTTGTGTATTTGCGGAGGGTGTATGTGTAAATGGGGGAGGTTTGTGTGTATATGGTGAATGTGTTGTGTATATGGGGACGGTGTGTCTGTATAAGGGGAGGGTGTTTGTGTGAATGGAGATGGTGTGTGTGTATATGGGGAAGGTGTATGTGTATTAGGGGAGGTTGTTTGTGTATATGGGGAAGGTGTGTGTGGAAATGGTGTGTGTGTATTAGGGGAGGGTGTTTGTGTATATGGGGAAGGTGTGTGTGGAAATGGGGTGTGTGTGTGTGTGTGTGTGTGTGTCTATGGGGAGGGGTGTGTGTGAATGGAGATGGTGTGTGTGTATATGGGGAAGGTGTGTGTGTATATGGTGTGTGTGTATTAGGGGAGGGTGTTTGTGTATATGGGGAAGGTGTGTGTGGAAATGGGGTGTGTGTGTCTATGGGGAGGGGTGTGTGTGTGCATATGAGGACGTATGTGTGGAAATGGGGAAGATGTGTGTATATGGGCAGGGTGTGTGTGTATATGGGACCCAAGAGCGGAGGGAAGGTGCAGCATTGGCCAACAGCGAGGTCGGGAGGCCTACACTGCGTTCTATGAAACCCAGGAAGAGAGGACAGTAGGAGTATATGTGTGTGTGTGTACTCGGCCCATGCAGCAGATTCTGGTCTCCACTCGTCTTGGATCCCCTCGCCATTGGACCAAGACCTAACAGAATGTAGGTACTGCAGGAAATTTAATGGCCAGTGTAATAATAAAAGTGTTTAGTAATGATAAAATTGATTCTGTATATATAAATATATATATATATAATGTTAAAAGTGTAGATTATACGGAAAGGCTGCAGTGTTAAAAGAAACAAAATGGATGACTGAGCCCAAGTTCACATCAGCATGGTTTTGAAACTCACCAATCTAGAAAAGATGTTAATTGGAAAGCCATTAACTGGCCCTCCAGACAGACACATGTATGAGGAGAAGCCAATCAGGAACGGCCCTGGAAATAATAGGCAATCCTGAGGCTTTCTGAGAAACAATGGCTGTAAGAGATATAAAAACTCAAGCCAAGGATTGCTCTGTCTCTTCACCTTAGCACACGGCAAAAGCAGGACCTCCCTTTACAGACAAAGAAGCTCGCCATGTGCTTTGCCAGATGGAAGTGACATATACCTTTATATACCTTTTTTTATTGTAACGTCATTGTATCTGTTGTAACTAAGTAGATCTGTAGGATAGCTGAGGACTGCTGTTTCTCTGATAGATGTGCATGTGTGTGTGTTTAATAAACTATTCCAAATTGTTTTAAACAATTGTTCTTGCTGTAAAAATTTAATGCCAAAGATTTAGAAATCTTACACAATTGGGGGCTTGTCCGGGATCTCACATGACAGCTTTTGATCATTCTTTTGAACAATTGGAAATCTGAGGCGTTGTGATTCTAACCTGTGTTGCGAAGTGTAAACTATAAACTTTTAAACGGATCGGAAGAAGTTACATCTGAAGGGGCAGTCGTCTCGATAGTTGGAACTGTTTAAGTGAGGACCCACCAGTAGTTAAGTTTAAAAGACACAGGATGAAGGAATTGGTCGTGTACAAAAAGCCAGCAAAAGATATACAGGCAGTCTATGAGGAGAAAGTATACGGATAGGGCTCTACAAAGGACATACAAGAATTAAAGGCACAGGCACCATACTTCCGTAAGGGCCAACATGCGTCCTTTGGGGAGCTCGTGGCATTTATCCAGGAGAAAGTAAATCAAGGAGAGCTAAGGCCAAAACAGGTAAACTCTTGGCATTACTGCGCTCGGAGAGATACGGAATTAATGAGGCAGGATGCAAAAGAGATTGAAAATTTAAGGAAAGAGATACAAAATTTAAAAGACCAAAAGGCAAAAGAGATAAGATTTAAAAGTTTTGCCAGTAAAAGAGGTTTGACTAAACGAAAAAGAGATTCAAAATATAAAAGAGCGAAAGGAAGAAAGCCTTCAACTTATTTAGCAGTTAAAGGAGGGAGAAATACAACATTTGAGACAAGAAATTGATCGATTAAACCACAGTATGAGGCAATTAGAAAGAGGGGCTGAACAGGCAGCTTCGTTGCCACAGCAACAAAGCCTTTCAAATTTAAATGCCACCGCAGCTGTCATTGAAGCGAATGAAAATAAATTAGAGTTAAAAATATATAAATTGGAAAACTTGGTGAGCCGGCAAGAGGTAGAAAGATGCTAGGGGGGTATTAAGGGAAGTCATTAAGGAGCCACATAGGGAGGCAGACCACTCCTGGTGCCAATTAGAAATAGCCAAGCTAAAAAGTAAGTTAGGGGAGCAGCACGCCCTGGCATCCGCAGTAACATGGGGAGCCATAACAGAATGGGACAAGGGGGAAGACAG
Organism: Pristiophorus japonicus; assembly: GCF_044704955.1. Taxonomy (NCBI): domain Eukaryota; kingdom Metazoa; phylum Chordata; class Chondrichthyes; family Pristiophoridae; genus Pristiophorus; species Pristiophorus japonicus. The sequence continues at coordinate 26,675,631 of NC_091990.1, forward strand.
ATTGGGAAGAGGAAGGCAGTCCGTATAATCCCCAGGAGGGTGGTGGAGCATGGGATACCTTAGAGAGATGCGAGCCAACCGTAGCAGTAGTAACCACTTCCTTACAACGTAATGCGCATGGTCACATCACCAGTAACCATACCAACTCACAGCCCATATCTGGTGCTGACGCTATGGCGGGTAGTCATGAGTTGGGAGCCCATTAATGATTGGGACGACCCACTGGGAGTTAACAGGAGGTGGGGCAAATTTCAGGAGAAGTCACCCCGAGTTAGCAGAGGGAGACTTAACACAAGTCCTCCTCTTGGCCTGTTCCATTTCCCGAAAAGATAATCTGCCAGAAGCAGTCCTTAGGGATGCACTTAAAATTGGTGCAGTCGCCACAAAGGCACGGTGGGGAAGGGCCACAGTTTAAAGCCCTTCTGCCACGGTAAACCCAGGGGCAGGAATCAGTACAAACCCCCCCTCGGGCCGTACTTGTAATTTACTTTTTGTGTACATGGAGCACCATGATCTGTAAACACCTATGTAGTGCCATGTACAATGCAAGGTCTGTTGCGAAATGCTGAAAAGAAGAAAAAAAAATGTAAATGTACCGTCACCCATTCCGTGTACTGTATAGTGACACATGAAATGTAATTTGTTTGCATGTACTACAAGGTATCCCATATTGGACCGAATTGCACTTGAACTGGAAAACAAGGAAATGTAACAAACGGAACTGCCGTCAGCACCCAAATAATAGTGTATGGGATTGCTGACTGCAGCTAAAGGTATTGAAATGCCTTTGAATGTACTGTACAGATTTTTTTATGAATAAAGTATATTTTGAAATTAAAAAAAACAGTGGCCGATGTCGCCCATCACTTCGCTGGGTCTGTTCTCAACGGTAGTGCAGGAGTCCCCTGAGGCCATCTCACTCTCCAACAAGAGTGCTGGCTCTTTTCATGCAAAGGCACTCCCCATTGGCTCTCGGCCTTTTGGCTAAGATCAAGTGTAGTCTCGGTTGATTGGGCATTCATATGCAAATTGACTGATTGCAGAAACTGGTTTTTCCAGTTTTGCTGGCTCTGGCCTATTGGCTTGGGCCAAGCGGCTATTGGAGAGAAGAGGAAAATCTGCATGTCGACCGACCATTGGGCGGGCCCGGAGGCCCGCCAAGGTGCCGGACTGGCACCACAACAGATCGAAGGCTTCAGTCAAAATACACATCGAAAGGAGCAATCCGCAACCCGGATGGCGGCCAACCGAGCGGCGAACCAGGGCGTCCGAAACACCATCCGAGTGACGGTAAAGAAAGTGGATGGACAGACAACGATCAACCGGGACCTTTTCGTGAAGAAAATCCTGCTGGAAACATGTGGCATGAAAGTCGCCGACATCTTCGCCTTGCAGGACCTCCCGAAGAGAGGTTACTTTGATGTGACCTTCAGAACCGTCACCCTATGCCTGAAGTTCCTGAAGGAGGCGAGTGAACCGCTGCGTTCAGTGCTGACTTGGGAGCCACTGTTCACCCTCCCGTCGCAGAGAAGACGCACGATCACAGTGCAGATGTATAACCCCCACATCCTGGTCATTGATGTGCTGACTTTCCTCGCCAGGTATGTCGATGGGGCAGGAAACAGCAGCGACTTGAAAGACTTGCACGGGATTTGGACCAGCAAGCGCAGGTCACCATGAAGGTGGACGCCAGCGGAACCATCCTGCACCCCCCCCCTCCAGCTTCGCCATCGGAGGAAGTCGGGGCTACATGGTGTACGCTGGCCAACCCAACGTGTGCCGCACCTGCGGGAAGGCAGGCCATGTGGCGGCAAGCTGCAAAACTGTCATCTGCCAAAACTGCAAGAACGAAGGCCACCAGACAAAGGACTGTAAGGAGACCAAGTGCTGCAACCTCTGTGGTCTGGCTGGGCACCTTTACAAAAACTGCCCCAAACGCAGGCAGCAAAGAACATTGCACGAGAGGAGGAGGAAGCTGAGGAACACAATGCTCCAGAGGAGACCCACACCCTCTCCCCGACCAACACCCTGGGCAAAGAAGCAACCGCCCCCGTGGACTCGGAACAAGTCGGCGAGGAAGAGAAGCCTGCTACGGCGAGCTGCGAGACACCAGCAGCCAGCAGTGAAGCTCTCCCCCAGCGCACCGAGTCCAGGAACGAGGAGACAGCAGACGATGAAGCGGGATGGGAGACCGTCAAGAAAAGGGCCCGCAAGCGTCAGGAGAACAGGAGAGCAAGGGGCCCTGCGGAAACGACAGGGAAGAGGCGGCTAACAACCACGACAGACAGCAGCAACGGCAGCTCGTCTGATGAGGAAAGGCGAGAAAAAGCCCCGTACTACCGCCACCAAAACAAGAGGCAATACGCCAACCCACAGCCACAGGCGACCGAGAGCAGTGAAGCGACCAGCTCAGCCCCGCTCCAGGAACCCACGAGCAGCGACGCGCCCAGCGCACACGAGCTCCGGAACACCGGGAGCGAAGAAGCGACCAATGCAGACCAGCTCCGGGAGAACGGGAGCAGCGAAGTGCCCAGCACACCCCACCTCCGGAATACCGGGAGCGATGCAGCGATCGAAGCACACCAGCCCGAGACCGCCGCGACTGATGAAAAGAGGCGAGGACAGTGCAGAGGACATATCGGACCTTATAACAGCACTGCAGCAGTCCCCTGGTCGAAACACTCCCACGGCAGAGGATGACGACCACGCCAGCCCAGGTGCAGGAGACTTGTATAGCTTAAACCTATGCATGACGGAACTGGCCACTGGGCAGACCTCGGACTTAAAGGACGATTTATTTGAAGTGTAATGTTTGTAACTGTAAACAGTAACTTTAAAATGGATTTAAAAATAGCTACTATTAACGTGCATAGCGTAAAATCCACTACGCGATGTGTTTCCACCTTGGGGTACCTCGCCAAGGTCAAAGTGGACCTGCTGTTCTTGCAGGCGTGTGGTCTGCCACACTCCAGCAGTTACCGGCAGTGGTCACGATGGTGGGCCCATGGACCATCCATATGGTCAGGAGGCAACGACTGCCGGTCTTCCGGCCTGGGCATTCTGCTGCGGGGAGGCCACTTCAACATCACCGAAGTTAAGGAGGTGGTGGGCGGCCGCCTCCTCGTAGCAGACGTAATGTACAAAAATTATCCCCTCTAAGGCTAATTAACGTGTATGCCTCGCCTCTCAGAAGCGAGCGGCTGGCCCTCTTCCAGCAGCTCCCACTGCTGCTGGCGACGTCCAGGCCGGTCATTCTGGGCGGTGACTTCAACTGCATCATCGATGCGGCTGGACGATCCAGCAGAGCCGACAGCAAACTGGACGCCACATCCAAACTCCTGATGGATGCGGTAAAAGACGCCAAGCTGTGCGACGTCTTCAGCAATGCTGCAGATGGAGCACCGTGCAGATACACCTGGTCGAGACCAGACAGGTCCGTCCATTCCAGAATAGACGTCCTGTTTGTGTCCCACACGCTCAAGGTCAGATCCACCGATGTCACGCCGGTGTTCTTCTCTGACCACTGCCTCCTACTGGCCGACAGTCGCCCACAGGAAAACCAGAAAGTTGGCAGAGGGATATGGAAGCTGAACGTGAAACTGTTGACTCCGGAAAACGTGGAGGAACTCAAGAGGGATTACAAAGGTTGGAGAACCGTAAAGCACCTCTACGATTCCCCGATGCACTGGTGGGAAACAATCAAGACAAACATCAAGAGGTTCTTCATCCTCAAAGGTGTTCAGGAGGTGAGAGGGAAACAGAGGGAATTATCCCGACTCCAGACGAATATGCAAAACCTGCTCCTATTGCAGTCGATGGGGATCGATGTCGCGGAGGAACTCAGAGGTGAAGGGCCAGCAAGCCTCGCTCTTTGCCTCAGAGTCCTCCAAAATAATTTTCCGCTCCAGAGTCCGCTCCGTCGAGCAGGATGAGACGTGTTCGCGTTTCTTCTTCCAGAAGGTACACGGGGGGAGCTCTGTGACCACCAGCCTAAAGGAAGAAGACGGTTCTGTGACGTCTTCGCAGCCTGACATGCAGAGGATCAGCAAATCCTTCTATGCCGGGCTGTACGACGTCAAGCCCACAGACCGCGCGGCCTCCCAGTCCTTCCTGTCGTCTATTTCGGAGGTCTTAGACGATAGCGAGCAGGAGAGTCTGGACCACCCGCTAACTCTGGACGAGCTGACAAAGGCCATCCGGTTCTTCGAGACGAATAAAACTCCCGGAAGTGACGGCTTACCAGTCGAGTTGTATTCGGCTCTGTGGGACTGGATAGGCCCAGACCTGCTGGAAGTGTACGGAGGTATGCTTCTGGCCGGCAGCATGTCAGAATCGATGAGGAAAAGCATCATCCCCCTCATCTACAAGCAGAAGGGGGAGAGGGAGGAAATCAAAAACTGCCGGCCCATTTCGCTGCTCAATGTGGACTACCAGATTCTGTCAAAGGTCATCGCCAACAGGGTCAAGTCTGCTCTTGAGCTGGTGATTCACCCGGACCAGACGTGCGCTGTCCCAGGCAGGAAGATCTCCGATAGCCTGGCGCTACTCAGGGATACGATCGCCTACGTGCGGGACAGGAGGGTGGACACCTGCTTAATCAGCTTAGAACAGCAGAAAGCCTTTGACAGGATATCGCACACGTACCTGATGGACATGCTCTCCAAAATGGGGTTTGGGGAGGGTATCCGCAATTGGGTCCAACTGCTCTACACAGACATCATAGTGTAGTTCAAATCAACAGGTGGGAAACTGAAAGCTTTCCAATCAGATCTGGAGTCAGGCAAGGCTGTCCTCTCTCCTCTGTCTTGTTTGTGTGTGGTATCGAGCCCTTTGCCGAGTCCATCAGGAAGGATGCAGGCATTAGAGGGGTGACGATCCCAGGCAGCGGGGGCGTTCAGGTCAAGACCTCCCTGCACATGGACGACGTCGCCGTCTTTTGCTCGGATCTGCAGATTGCTCGCAATCTGCGACCAGTTTGAACTGGCCTCGGGAGCGAAGGTCAATCGCAGCAAAAGCGAGGCTTTGCTCTTTGGCAACTGGACCGACCGATCCTTTATTCCCTTCACCGTTAAACCAGATTACCTGACGGTGTTGGGAATATGGTTCGGAGCGGACGGGGCGTGCGGCAAAAACTGGGAAGAGCGTATCGCCAAAGTGAAGCAAAAACTGGGATGGTGGAAGCTGCGCTTCCTCTCCATGGCAGGAAAGAACCTGGTCATCAGAAGTGAGGTGCTCTCGGGGTTGCTGCACGTGGCACATCTCTCGCTCCTGTGCCGCGGCAGTCACCCGGGCCGTCTTCCACTTTGTCTGGAGGTCCAAAATGTACCGTGTACGCAGAGACACAATGTACAAATCTCTGGACAGTGGAGGAAAGAATGTTCTGAACGTGGCCCTCATCCTGATGGCCACCTTTGTGTGAGGCTGCATCAAGCTGTGCACAGAGCCCCGGTACGCAAACACCAAGTGCACTATGTACTGAGGTTCTACCTGTCCCCTTTGTTGCGAAGGATGGGCCTGGCCACGCTGCCGCGAAATGCCCCCCACCAGCTGGACCATGCCTGCCCACCTGTCCTTCGTGGAAAAGTTTTTCACAAAAAAACCCTTTGACCACAAGGCCATAAAACAGTGGTCAGCACGTAAGGTCCTGGACGCCCTACGAAAGGAGAGGGTGGACCCTGTCGGGTGGTTCCCTGAGCTGACTGTCGAACTCGTTTGGCAGAACGTCTCATCGCCAGAGCTTTCACACAAGCACCAAGACGTAGCTTGGTTGGCGGTGAGGAGGGCCTTACCCGTCAGAGCGTTCATGCACAGCCGACATCTCAGCAGTTCGGCACGGTGCCCCCGAGTCGGCTGCGGGGCGGACGAGACTGTCACCCATCTCCTTCAGGATTGCGCCTTCGCAAGGCAGGTCTGGAAAAAGATGCAGTGGTTGCTGTCGAGGTTCATCCCAAGCAGCTCCGTAACACAGGACTCTGTGCTCTACGGGCTGTTCCCAGGGACACACACCGAGACAGACATCACCTGCTGCTGGAGGGCCATCAACTCGGTCAAAGACGCTCTTTGGTCTTGCCGAAACTTGCTGGTCTTCCAGAGCAAGGAGATGTCCACATCTGCGTGTTGCAGACTGGTGCAATTCAAGATCCAGGACTACGTGCTGAGGGACGCACTTAAAATTGGTGCAATCGCCGCAAAGGCACGGTGGGGAAGGGCCACAGTTTAAAGCCCTTCTGCCACGGTAAACCCGGGAGCAGGAATCAGTACAAAACTCCCCTCGGGCCGTACTTGTAACTTTTTGCGTACATGGAGCACCATGATCTGTAAACACCTATGTCGTGCCATGTACAATGCAAGGTCTGTTTCGTGATGCACGTTGGAAAGGAAAAATGTAAATGTACCGTCACCCGTTCCGTGTACTGTATAGTGACACATGTAATGTAATTTGTTGAATGTACTACAATGTATCCCGTATTGTACTTGAACTGAAAAGCAAGGAAATGTATCGAACGGAACTGCCGTCAGCACCCAAATGTAGTGTATGGGATTGCTGACCGCAGCTAAATGTACTGAACTGCTTTTGAATGTACTGTACAAATTTTTATATGAATAAAGTATATTTTGAAATTTAAAAAAAATTTAGGGATCCAAAACTTAAACTTCGTGGCTCTGCTTAATCAGACCAAGCAGCGCCCAGAAGAGACCCTAGAGCCTTCAGTAATCACCTGTACAATATCTAGGAACGTACCCAGAACCAGGTACCCACAAATGCTGCAGTAGGAAAGAATCAGGAACAATTTAAAGTGATGTTCCTGACCCAACTCCATTCCTTAGTTAAAACCACCCTGAGCAGAGCCATGAGGCCCACCAATCAGTGGACAGATATAGAGACCACCACTTAAATAGCCTGGGAGATGGTAAAAAACCAGTTAAATGTGCAGTCAGTACCCACCGCAAATAAACCAGTGTCAACGGTGGAGGGATTTAGATGTTACCCCTTTAAGGGACAATGCTTTAATTGTAAGAAGGTAGGACACCTAGCAAAAGACTGCAGCAGACCCAGACAGGCACCGAACATAGCAACATAGAAAATAGGTGCAGGAGTAGGCCATTCGGCCCTTCGAGCCTGCACCACCATTCAATAAGATCATGGCTGATCATTCACCTCAGTACCCCTTTCCTGCTTTCTCTCCATACCCCTTGATCCCTTTAGCTGTAAGGGCCATATCTAACTCACTCTTGAATATATCCAATGAACTGGCATCAACAACTCTCTGCGGGAGGGAATTCCACAGGTTAACAACTCTCTGAGTGAAGAAGTTTCTCCTCATCTCAGTCCTAAATGGCTTACCCCTTATCCTCAGACTATGTCCCCTGTTTCTGGACTTCCCCAAAATCGGGAACATTCTTCCTGCATGTAATCTGTCCAGTCCCGTCAGAATTTTATATGTTTCTATGAGATCCCTCTCATCCTTCTAAACTCCAGTGAATACAGGCCCAGTCGATCCAGTCTCTCCTCATATGACAGTCTTGCCATCCCGCGAATCAGTCTGGTGAACCTTCGCTGCACTCCCTCAATAGCAAAAACGTCCTTCCTCAGATTAGGAGACCAAAACTGAACACAATGTTCCAGGTGAGGCCTCACTAAGGCCCTGTACAACTGCAGTAAGACCTCCCTGCTCCTATACTCAAATCCCCTAGTTATGAAGGCTAACATACCATTTGCCTTCTTCACCGCCTGCTGTACCTGCATGCCCACTTTCAATGACTGATGTACCATGAAACTCAGGTCTCGTTGCACCTCCCCTTTTCCTAATCTGCCGCCATTTAGATAATATTCTGCCTTCGTGTTTTTGCCCCCAAAGTGGATAACCTCACATTTATCCACATTATACTGCATCTGCCACTCACCTGCCCACTCACCTAACCTGTCCAAGTCACGCTGCAGCTTTTTAGCGTCCTCCTCACAGCTCACACCGCCACCCAGCTTAGTGTCATCTGCAAACTTGGAGATATTACACTCAATTCCCTCATCCAAATCATTAATGTAATTGTAAAGAGCTGCGGTCCCAGCACTGAGCCCTGCGGCACTCCACTAGTCACTGCCTGCCATTCTGAAAAGGACCCGCTTTACCCGACTCTCTGCTTCCTGTCTGCCAACCAGTTCTCTATCCATGTCAGTACATTACCCCCAATACCATGTGCTTTAATTTTGCACACCAATCTCTTGTGTGGGACCTTGTCAAAAGCCTTTTGAAAGTCCAAATACACCACATCCAATGGTTCTCCCTTGTCCACTCTACCAGTTACATCCTCAAAAAATTCTAGCAGATTTGTCAAGCATGATTTCCCTTTCATAAATCCATGCTGACTTGGACCGATCCCGTCACTGCTTTCCAAATGTGTTGCTATTTCATCTTTAATAATTGATTTCAACATTTTCCCCGCTACTGATGTCAGGCTAACCGGTCTATAATTACCTGCCTTCTCTCTCCCTCCTTTTTTAAAAAGTGGTGTGACATTAGCTACCCTCCAGTCCATAGGAACCGATCCAGAGTCGATAGACTGTTGGAAAATGATCACCAATGCATCCACTATTTCTAGGGCTACTTCCTTAAGTACTCTGGGATGCAGACTATCAGGGCCCGGGGATTTATCGGCCTTCAATCCCATCAATTTCCCGAACACAATTTTCTGCCTAATAAGCATTTCCTTCAGTTCCTCCTTCTCACTAGACCCTCGGTCCCTTAGTATTTCCAGAAGGTTATTTGTGTCTTCCTTCGTGAAGACAGAACCAAAATATTTGTTTAACAGGTCCGCCATTTCTTTGTTCCCCATTATAAATTCACCTGCATCTCACTGCAAAAGGCCTACGTTTGTCTTCACATATCTATAGAAGCTTTTGCAGTCAGTTTTTATGTTCTCAGCAAGCTTCCTCTCATACTCTATTTCCCCCCTCCCCTAATTAAACCCTTTGTCCTCCTCTGCTGTATTATAAAATTCTCCCAGTCCTCAGGTTTGCTGCTTTTTCTGGCCAATTTATATGCCTCTTCCTTAGATGTAACACTATCCTTAATTTTCCTTGTTAGCCACGGTTGAGCCACCTTCCCCGTTTTATTTTTACTCCAGACAGGGATGTACAATTGTTGAAGTTCATCCATGTGATCTTTAAATGTTTGCCATTGCCTATCCACCGTCAACCCTTTAAGTATAATTTGCCAGTCTACACACACACCCAACACACACCCAAAGGATCAACGACACCACGCCGGACCCTAGTCTCTGAATTAACTGTGTCACTCTCCATCTTAATAAAGAATTCTACCATATTATGGTCACTCTTCCCCAAAGAGCCTCGCACAACAAGATTGTTAATTAGTCCTTTCTCATTACACATCACCCAGTCTAGGATGGCCAGCTCTCTAGTTGGCTCCTCGACATATTGGTCTAGAAAACCATCCCTAATACATTCCAGGAAATCCTTCTCCACCGCATTGCTACCAGTTTGGTTAGTCCAATCAATATGTAGATTAAAGTCACTCATGATAACTGCTGTACCTTTATTCCGGATATAAAAGTGGTCAGAGGGTCTATTAAGGAGGAGGAACTGAGGGAAATCTTTATTAGTCGGGAAATTGTGTTGGGGAAATTGATGGGATTGAAGGCCGATAAATCCCCAGGGCCTGATGGACTGCATCCCAGAGTACTTAAGGAGGTGGCCTTGGAAATAGCGGATGCATTGACAGTCATTTTCCAACATTCCATTGACTCTGGATCAGTTCCTATCGAGTGGAGGGTAGCCAATGTAACCCCACTTTTTAAAAAAGGAGGGAGAGAGAAAGCAGGGAATTATAGACCGGTCAGCCTGACCTCAGTAGTGGGTAAAATGATGGAATCAATTATTAAGGATGTCATAGCAGCGCATTTGGAAAATGGTGACATGATAGGTCCAAGTCAGCATGGATTTGTGAAAGGGAGATCATGCTTGACAAATCTTCTGGAATTTTTTGAGGATGTTTCCAATAAAGTGGACAAAGGAGTACCAGTTGATGTGGTATATTTGGACTTTCAGAAGGCTTTCTACAAGGTCCCACACAGGAGATTAATGTGCAAAGTTAAAGCACATGGGATTGGGGGTAGTGTGCTGACGTGGATTGAGAACTGGTTGTCAGACAGGAAGCAAAGAGTAGGAGTAAATGGGTACTTTTCGGAATGGCAGGCAGTGACTAGTGGGGTACCGCAGGGTTCTGTGCTGGGGCCCCAGCTGTTTACATTGTACATTAATGATTTAGACGAGGGGATTAAATGTAGTATCTCCAAATTTGCGGATGACACTAAGTTGGGTGGCAGTGTGAGCTGTGAGGAGGATGCTATGAGGCTACAGAGTGACTTGGATAGGTTAGGTGAGTGGGAAAATGCGTGGCAGATGAAGTATAATGTGGATAAATGTGAGGTTATCCACTTTGGTGGTAAAAACAGAGAGACAGACTGTTGTAGAGAGTTGAAAGATATATATAGACTTAGGCATTAGGCACCTGCTGGATATTTAGAACTCACATAAGCTTAAATGGACACACACATAAAATGGCTGCCCAGGCATGATGGGAAACCAGGTAGTCAAGCTGTGAACTGTTGAACGTTCACTGACCGAGCAATAACCCTGTGAGGCCCACTGTAGGAATGCCTGGGATGAGGGAAGACAGAGATAAGAAGGAAACCATCTCCTGTGAACAAGGCCATAAACCAATTAATTCCCCAGGAAGAAAGATAAGAGGGAAACCATTTGCTGTAAACAAGGCTACAAACCAATTATTTCTCCCAGATGAAAGAACTAGGGAGAGAACATATAAAGTCATCGATCAGCCCAAGTTGACAATGGTTCCCTGGATACTAGGAGAATTCTATTGGGTTAAAAGAACCTATATGTAATCTATAATCGTTGTGATTGGCTTGTGTCCAGCCGTGATGGGCTGTGTAACTGTAGTAAACTGTTTTGTAACTGTTGTGAAACATATAAAGGTACATGTAACTCTTTGTTCTGTGAAGAGAAACCTGGATACGGTCCTGAGTTTTTCCTTCCCGCTGAGCGTAATAAAAGCTGCTTCAGCATTGGAACCGACCCTGAGTGTTGAGTGATTCTTCTAAGAAAACACTAACGCTAACAATGGCGTAGTCGGCAGGATTTCCCGGAGTCGCTGGACGCCCTTGGAAAAAACCCGAGTGAGTATAAAAAACAATTTTTAAGTATAAAGGGTGCGGAAGGTGGAAGCTGGTTGATCGACATGAGGAGACGGTCTAATATCTCAAACGCCTAGCCTGAGCCTGAATTAAGAGGACTTTTGTCCCACGTGACGGCCAGGAACCAAGTAGGCGTAGGGAACACACTTAGACCGTGGGATCGTGATACCGAGAGACATCTTCCGGACTCAGTAGTGTAATTTGAAATACCCCGGGGTAGAACCAAGCGGTGTACAGCGGCTAACGGAATCCAAACCTGTGAACAGGGTCGGACCAACGGGCTGAGCGGTGGTAGGTAGTCGTTAAGGATATGTAGAGCACTGCGGGAATTGCTTAAACGCGTTTTTAAGAATTGTATAAGTTTGTGTAACAGCAGAACTTGTGACCTGACAGTAGCCAAGAGGCAGTTTACTACAAGTCGCGCTAGAAAGAAAGCGGACCTCTGAGAGTAGATTCCTAACGGTACTAGCCCTACCCAGGAATGGCCATGAAAACAAGTAAACTCGAGTGGGGACCAGAAGGGTCGCTTACCCGCCACCTGGCGGAAAAACAAAAGAAGCTAATTGAAAAAATGATTAAAGCAGGGTGGAATCCTCAGGAATTAGTTATGTGAGGAATTATTTAGATAAAACTTCGAATTCCCTGAAAGGTCATGGATCCAAAAATAGAGCCGGCCAAAACAAGAAGAGAGACTGTTGTAAATGTCTGATCGTTGAGTGAGAAGTGTCTGTGTGATTTTTGACTGCAGAATGAATTTTTTTATGTTTTCATGTTCCGAAAGCCTGGTTGGAAGAGGAATGCAAGTGTCTGTTTATTTTAGAAACAGAGTGAAAGTCTTTTTTTAAACCCTTTGTAATGTTGTCCTGTATGTGGGAAGTTTTAAGACATTTAAGTTAGAAACGCAGGTGTGGATTTATTCGGATGATAAGTTACGGAGCTAGGAGAATAAACAAATAAAGAATAGGTTTGTTGAGCAAAATATTTATTTGACATGCTCACTTACTTGCCGAAAGAAAACATGCAATGATTGATTGGGTTGAAAGACATAAATTTAGTCTCGGAATGAGATAAAGAATGCTTTAAAAAAAAAAGCTTCTAAAAAAAAGTTTTAAATAAAGATTGAAATTACAAAGTTTGAATTGGGATTTTGAGATATTCAGAGAAGGCACAGGAAATACTGAGGTGGATTTTAAAAAAAAGAAAAAAATAAAGACGCCACTTTGAAAGTAAACAAATTAACAACTTTATGGAGTTACGAACCCTCCGTGTAAAATACAAAACCTAATTTGAAGAAAGGAAAAAAAAAAAAGATGTAACGGACTAAATGGAAAAAGACATAACTTACTAAATACTAGTTGATGTTTGCTGTGAAAAAGATATTGGTTTAATTAGAAGAGAAAAAAAAATAATTGGAATAAGTAAAAAACACTCTACATGGATTCGAATTTTCAAAAGTTTCAATGCAGTTTGAAAAGATTTCTAAAATGGACAGTGTTTATCAAAAATGTCCCGAACAGTCTAAACAAGCAGGAGGGTTTTGAAGATAATGAGGAGAAAGAGAGAAATAAAAAAAAACAGAATTGAATTTCAGTAAACAAAATTGCTATTGTATGTGTGGTCTTGTTTTAAAACAATTAAAAAAAAAATTCTTTGGCAAGTACTTGAATTAGAAGTTAAGAAAACATTGGAGTTTACTCTAATGATTTATGCTGTTTTTAACGGATTCCGAATTTCGAAGCCAGTTTTGAAGGCACAAAGACTTTTTTTTTCAGATGATTACGTGAAGTCACGTAATGACATCAGGTCTTCTTACAAACCTGGAAAGGAGTTAACCCTTTCCATTGACAGCCGTTTTATACTGAACATTATTAATTTGGATTTCTTAATAGGAAAAAAAAACCTCACCTAACAGGAAACAAAAATAAAAACAGAACTAGCTTATGTAATAATACTTGCCTGATACAATAAAGAAATAGATATTCAATAAAACAAATTGAAGAGTTAAAAGCTAAGATAAACAGGCTGGAAGAGATAACGGGATGAGACGGATAGTGCAGTGCGCAGCCATAGCACCATCACCTCTGGCAATAGAGCCAATGTACCCCACGGTGGGTAGGTGTAGTCCACAAACCCAACCTAACGGTAAAGCAGACAGCGATGTTTGGAGGAATAGCTTTGGCCTTGGTCATAGGAGTTTGGGTAATATTTAAGTGGGTAAAGACACGGGCGCACGCCCTACAGATTTAGCTCGAAATGGTTCGATTATAACCTTGTGCTTCTGATTTTGCAGGGTGACAGGGACACTCGTAGAGCAAAAAAACTTAACCCCTGGTGACGACCAGGCCGTCTGTTTAAAATTACAGATAATACTTACCGGAATGGGAATACGAACGGCGCTACTCGTAATATGGATAGCCCTGCGACATGCACGTACCCTGGGCAACACCGACGGACAGCAGAGCACGCTGGAAATAAACAACTATATGAACTATGGAGTCTTGTTTAATTTAACGGACGGAATGTGCATTCCAGCAGCCAAGGACTGGAGCAAGGACAGGACTTATTTTAATGCATGGTTACAAGTGAATCCTAATAAGAATCCTAATAAGAATAAGAGTATGTGTACAGTGCTCCACGGGTATAAGGAGCAGATGCATTAAACGGAGGGATGTCAAAGGGCCTGATGAATGTACTTTCGGCATAATTTGTGCGCCTCCGGGACAATCCCAGCAATCAGTCATCCGCAAGAAGGGAATGGGGCTGTGTGGGTATTACGAGGAGGCGGGGGCGGCTGCAATATCATTGTATGTATGTTTCTCACCCCCTCCGACACCGCGCCCCATAAGAATCACTACATTGCCCGAGGAACTGCCTTGCCCCATAACTACGAAGGGACCAGAGAATGGGATTGTAATGTACAGCGAGGGGGAACTGTTGTATGATAATGTTAGACATGAAATTGTGCCTGTTCTGATCAATATTTCAGGCATCCAGATGCCGGAATACTGTACAGAACAGTCAAGGAAGATGTACAATGTATTAAGTAAAGTTGTAATGCAGCAGGCTGCCGATGCAATGGGTGCCAGTAGGTTCCGGGGACAGGGGTTAGCCCCCAGGATGAAGAGGGAAATAGTTAATGATGTTGCTACCGTTTTCAATACAGAGACCTCCGTAGTGAACTCGATAGACATACAAGAATTAAATGAGAGGGTGGAACAGCTTAGAGGGGTGATGAAGGGGTTATTGGAGAGGGTGGAGCAAAACCAGGAAGACCAAGCCAACCTAGGAAAGGAGGGTGCCAAAATCCAGCTGGATGGCATCTCAGTCCTGGAAGCTCACGCCAGAACCATCAATCACCTCATTGATAGAGAACAGGAAGATTTAGCTCAGTTGGCTAACCAAAGGGGGACACTGGATAATTGTACTCTGAAGGGACTGACCAGAGTATACCCAGCAATTCCAGATTGCCAGATGGGTAGGACTACCGGGATAGGGACAGTCCTGATGATCCCTATAGTCACGCCGGACTCAGGGCCGTTCCCCCTATACCAACGAGAGAATATCGGAGTAATACGGGAAAATGTCTCCATACGCTACTACCTAACCACCACCTCTGCCGTTCGTCGAAACAACATACTTACTGGGATTTCCCTAGCAGATTGCAAGCAAAGGGGGGGAAATCACAGTATGCCCTCACCCGGTGGGCCGAGGTGAACTAGACGAGTGCGGGTTTAACCGAACCAACGGGTGTGTACTAGAAATAGTGCCCGCACACATGCACTTCGCGAGAGCAGGCTACGGAGGGAGGGGAAGATACTGCGTCTCTACCACAGAGCGTTCATACCAGTATAATGACCTGCAGTGCCCTATACCGCAGCCAAACTTTTGCTTTACACCACTACGACCTGTCGCGATCGGGCAAGCACATATCACCCAGGTTAGGCGCCGGAAGTCCGAAGTTATTGAAGTAACTGATCAGCTCCATGATCATTTGCAGGATTATGACGAGCCAGAGCAGGTCCCTATCCCACATCTAACCGAGGTATTACGGGAGGTAAGGCTCAGAGTGGGGCAATCCGTAAAAATCTATCACCAGCTACAAACTAAAATCAAAGAACTGGAAGAAGATACCGAGGTAGACTTACAAAGTCAGAGTTGGTGGAGAAAGGTCTGGGACTGGGGAATAAATGTGAACATCCACCCATGGATCCGAATTATTTCACACACACTGGTCGGTATACAATTAATCTTAGCAATAACATGGGGCGTGATGGCCTGCCAGGTATGCAGGCGCCACAAATGGCGGAAACGGACTAATCACCGTTCCCTGGATATTAAACAGGCCTGTTTGATAAGGGGACGGGAGGAGCTAGCCTTTGTTAATTTGATCTAAGCAACCGGAACTCCTGAAACCGCGTGACTGGCCAGCACGTTGAGGCAAGGAATACCGGGCCGTGCACAAATATCAGATAAAGGCAGTATTTCGGTTAAAAGGGGACTAGGACTAGTCCCTTTACCGAAAGGGGGAATTGTTGTAGAGAGTCGAAAGATATATATAGACTTAGGCATTAGGCACCTGCTGGATATTTAGAACTCACATAAGCTTAAATGGACACACACATAAAATGGCTGCCCAGGCATGATGGGAAACCAGGTAGTCAAGCTGTGAACTGTTGAACGTTCACTGACCGAGCAATAACCCTGTGAGGCCCACTGTAGGAATGCCTGGGATGAGGGAAGACAGAGATAAGAAGGAAACCATCTCCTGTGAACAAGGCCATAAACCAATTAATTCCCCAGGAAGAAAGATAAGAGGGAAACCATTTGCTGTAAACAAGGCTACAAACCAATTATTTCTCCCAGATGAAAGAACTAGGGAGAGAACATATAAAGTCATCGATCAGCCCAAGTTGACAATGGTTCCCTGGATACTAGGAGAATTCTATTGGGTTAAAAGAACCTATATGTAATCTATAATCGTTGTGATTGGCTTGTGTCCAGCCGTGATGGGCTGTGTAACTGTAGTAAACTGTTTTGTAACTGTTGTGAAACATATAAAGGTACATGTAACTCTTTGTTCTGTGAAGAGAAACCTGGATACGGTCCTGAGTTTTTCCTTCCCACTGAGCGTAATAAAAGCTGCTTCAGCATTGGAACCGACCCTGAGTGTTGAGTGATTCTTCTAAGAAAATACTAACGCTAACACAGACTATTATCTGAATGGTGACAGATTAGGAAAAGGGAAGGTGCAACGAGACCTGGGTGTCATGGTACATCAGTCATTGAAGGTTGGCATGCAGGTACAGCAGGCGGTTAAGAAAGCAAATGGCATGTTGGCCTTCATAGCGAGGGGATTTGAGTACAGGGGCAGGGAGGTGTTGCTACAGTTGTACAGGGCCTTGGTGAGGCCACACCTGGAGTATTGTGTACAGTTTTGGTCTCCTAACTTGAGGAAGGACATTCTTGCTATTGAGGGAGTGCAGCGAAGATTCACCAGACTGATTCCCGGGATGGTGGGACTGACCTATCAAGAAAGACTGGATCAACTGGGCTTGTATTCACTGGAGTTCAGAAGAGTGAGAGGGGACCTCATAGAAACGTTTAAAATTCTGACGGGTTTGGACAGGTTGGATGCAGGAAGAATGTTCCCAATGTTGGGGAAGTCCAGAACCAGGGGTCACAGTCTAAGGATAAGGGGTAAGCCATTTAGGACCGAGATAAGGAGAAACTTCTTCACCCAGAGAGTGGTGAACCTGTGGAATTCTCTACCACAGGAAGTAGTTGAGGCCAATTCACTAAATATATTCAAAAGGGAGTTAGATGAAGTCCTTACTACTCGGGGGATCAAGGGGTATGGCGTGAAAGCAGGAAGTGGGTACTGAAGTTTCATGTTCAGCCATGAACTCATTGAATGGCGGTGCAGGCTAGAAGGGCTGAATGGCCTGCTCCTGCACCTATTTTCTATGTTTCTATGATGTTGTTGCGGGGGGAGGGGATTGTAGTACAGCATGTGGCAACCATGTGGGTGCATTAGAGCAAGTTAAGTAAATCTGGTCATGATGAGGCCATCCGGACCTCAATATGTGCCGCTGCTGGTGCCATCTTCACCTCAGGTTCCTCCTCCTCCTCCTCCTCCTCATCTTCCACCTGTTCCTCTTCCTCCTCCTCCCCCTCTTCCTCCTCTGAAGAGGCTGTGCGCTCTGCACCATGTTCCTCCTGCAGCTCTAATCATGCAGCAGATGATAATGATTCTGGACACCCTGGCTGATGCGCATTGAAGGGCTCTTCCAGATCTGTTGGGGCATTTGAAGCGAATCTTCAACATGCCTATTGTTTGCTCTCTGACACATCTGATGGACATGTGGCTCTCATTATAATGCTCCTCGGCCTTAGTTCTTGGCGTCCTCAAAGGTGCCATGAGCCATGTCTTCAGTGGATAGCCCTTATCTCCAAGCAGCCAGCCGCTAAGTCTATTTGAAGGTTCAAAGAGCTGAAGAAGTGTGGGCTGACGCAGCACGAAAAATTCATGGCAGCTGCCAGGGAATCTGATGCACACATGCATGACGATCTTTTTATGGTTGCAGACGAGCTGCATATTGAGGGAGTGGAAGCCCTTGCGGTTCACAAACACGCCTGGGTGATGATGGGGTGCCTTCATGGCCACATGTATTCAGTCGATAATGCCTGCACCAGCCAGAGCCTCAAAGTCAAGTCCCTGCTCAGTAACACTGGCTTCATCAGTAGCAAAATTGACATAATTGGCTGACTTGTAAAACATGGCATTGGTCACCTGGGTCACTGGCATCTGTGGGTCACTGGCATCTGTGGGTGGCTGACTGCGAGATGCCACAAATGTCTGCTGCTAAGCCCTGGAAGGAGTCTGAGGTGAGGAAGTTGACGGTGGTGGTGACTTTGACAGCCTCTGGTAAGGCATGTCCACCAGGTCTGCTGGGCAGCAGGTCTTGTTCCAGCAAGCTATTACTGTCTGTTCAGTCATGTTGCTGCTGGTGTGGCTGCTGTTGTTGGTGCTGGGGTTCATTCTGGTCCGATTCTGAGGTCCAAGGTGAGACAGTATTAGCGGCACCCATGCTGATGTAGTAGATGGCAGGTAAAGTGGAGATCAGAGGGCCAATCCCTCAATGTTGTGATAGTGACTGGCAATGTGGTGAGAGTGGCTTCCGAGGTTGCAGAAATGACCTACAAACTGCTGACACCAAATTCTGTGGACAAAATGAAGTCAGCAAGAGTCTTTCCATGAGGCAAATAGTGAGGGAGTATACATGTGCTTCTCCCAGCTCTCAATGAATGAACTCGCACAATGACCACTGAGCCTCCACCTCCCTTCCAGTGTCCCTGATGACGACATGTGCGGGAAGTGTATCCTACTGCAGATCCTGACAGACCGCATTGTGGCACTGGAGCTGCGGGTAGATTCACTCTGGAGCATGCGTGATGCTGAGGATGTCGTGAATAACACGTTTAGTAAGTTGGTTTTACCGCAGGTAAAGGTTACACAGACAGATAGAGGATGCTAAGAGGCTGCAGGGTGAATTGGACAGGTTAGGTGTGTGGGCAAATGCATGGCAGATGCAGTATAATGTGGATAAATGTGAGGTTATCCACTTTGGGGGACAAAACACGAAGGCAGAATATTATCTGAATGGCGGCAGGTTAAGAAAAGGGGAGGTGCAACGAGACCTGGGTGTCATGGTACATCAGTCATTGAAAGTTGGCATGCAGGTACAGCAGGCGGTGAAGAAGACAAATGGTATGTTGGCCTTCATAGCTAGGGGATTTGAGTATAGGAGCAGGGAGATCTTACTGTAGTTGTACAGGGCCTTGGTGAGGCTTCACCTGGAATATTGTGTTCAGTTTTGGTCTCCTAATCTGAGGAAGGACGTTCTTGCTATTGAGGGAGTGCAGCGAAGGTTCACCAGACTAATTCTAGGGATGGCTGGACTGTCATATGAGGAGAGACTGGATCGACTGGGTCTTTATTCACTGGAGTTTAGAAGGATGAGAGGGGATCTCATAGAAACATATAAAATTCTGACGGTACTGGACAGGTTAGATGCAGGAAGAATGTTCCCGATGTTGGGGAAGTCCAAAACCAGGGGACACAGTCTAAGGATAAGGGGTAACCCATTTAGGACTGAGATGAGGAGAAACTTCTTCACTCAGAGAGTTATTAACCTGTGGAATTCCCTGCCGCAGAGAGTTGTTGATGCCACTTCATTGGATATATTCAAGAGGGAGTTAGATATGGCCCTTACGGCCAAAGGGTTCAAGGGGTATGGAGAGAAAGCAGGGAAGGAGTACTGAGGTGAATGATCAGCCATGATCTTATTGAATGGTGGTGCAGGCTCGAAGGGCCGAATGGCCTACTCCTGCACCTATTTTCTATGTTTCTATGTTTCTATCCCAAATTTCTTGTTTGATGCTGTCCCCAACCTCACTACCACTGTTTGGTGGTCTGTACACAACTCCCACTAGCGTTTCTACCCTTTGGTATTCCGTAGCTCCACCCATACAGATTCCACATTCTCCAAGCTAATGTCCTTCCTTACTATTGCATTAATTTCCTCTTTAACCAGCAATGCCACCCCACCTCCTTTTCCTTCCTGTCTATCCTTCCTAAATGTTGAATACCCCTGGATGTTGAGTTCCCAACCTTGGTCACCCTGGAGCCAAGTCTCCGTGATGCCAATTACATCATATCCGCTAACTGCTATCTACGCAGTTAATTCGTCCACTTTATTGCAAATACTCCTCGCATTGAGGCACAGAGCCTTCAGGCTTGTCTTTTTGACACCCTTTGCCCCTTTAGAATTTTGCTGTCATGTGGCCGTTTTTGCTTTTTGCCTTGGGTTTCTCTGCCCTCCACTTTTACTTTTCTTCTTTCTATCTTTTGCATGGTGCAACGCATGGTACGAATCCAAGCCCTCTGGGATGGATCAATGATTGGACCAATTGATAACTCTCATACAAACCCAAGTTGCCACAGGGGGGGATGCAAAATAATTTACTGGTGCACGCAATCACCGATGCACACTCATTAGCGAGACCCCTTCAAGGATCCACCATCTGATGGGGTTCGGCCCCCAAAGATTGGTCAAAAGTGGGGTTCCGACGTGATGGTAGCTGGAGACCAGTAGTCATTGTTATCTTAAAAGGGGGCCGGCAGCAGATTATGCTTATCGATACCAGCTCAGCCGTTACCATCATCCACACCCCATACCCTGAATGCCATGCAGCGGCGGACAAGGGTTGTATGACCCTTAAAGGGTTTAATGGTGATTCAACCACCACGTATATAGGGAAGGCCACTGAACTTCAGTTGGGAGGCCTCACCTGTAAGATCCTATTGCCTATGCTGATGACCACCTCTGACGGAAGGGGAATTGTAGGGACTAATGTGTTGGATCAGTATGGCGCAGTAATAGATTATAATCAGGACTGTGCTTGGATGGGATTGAGAGATAATGTGAGAGTGATAGAAATTTCAGATGCTCACTCGGTTTTTGCTATTAAAAAGCCATCTGAGTGTGACCCTTTGGGGAGCGAAAATGAAGCTGTGGCAAAACTAGAAACATAGAAACATAGAAAATAGGTGCAGGAGTAGGCCATTCGGCCCTTCTAGCCTGCACCGCCATTCAATGAGTTCATGGCTGAACATGCAACTTCAGTACTCCATTCCTGCTTTCTCGCCATACCCCTTGATCCCCCTAGTAGTAAGGACTTCATCTAACTCCCTTTTGAATATATTTAGTGAATTGGCCTCAACTACTTTCTGTGGTAGAGAATTCCACAGGTTCACCACTCTCTGGGTGAAGAAGTTTCTCCTCATCTCAGTCCTAAATGGCTTACCCCTTATCCTTAGACTGTGACCCTTGGTTCTGGACTTCCCCAACATTGGGAACATTCTTCCTGCATCCAACCTGTCTAAACCCGTTAGAATTTTAAACGTTTCTATGAGGTCCCCTCTCATTCTTCTGAACTCCAGTGAATACAAGCCCAGTTGATCCAGTCTTTCTTGATAGGTCAGTCCCACCATCCCGGGAATCAGTCTGGTGAACCTTCGCTGCACTCCCTCAATAGCAAGAATGTCCTTCCTCAAGTTCGGAGACCAAAACTGTACACAATACTCCAGATGTGGCCTCACCAAGGCCCTGTACAACTGTAGCAACACCTCCCTGCCCCTGTACTCAAATCCCCTCGCTATGAAGGCCAACATGCCATTTGCTTTCTTAACCGCCTGCTGTACCTGCATGCCAAGCTTCAATGACTGATGTACCATGACACCCAGGTCTCGTTGCACCTTCCCTTTTCCTAATCTGTCACCATTCAGATAATAGTCTGTCTCTCTGTTTTTACCACCAAAGTGGATAACCTCATATTTATCCACATTATACTTCATCTGCCATGCACTTGCCCACTCACCTAACCTATCCAAGTCACTCTGCAGCCTCATAGCATCCTCCTCGCAGCTCACACTGCCACCCAACTTAGTGTCATCCGCAAATTTGGAGATACTACATTTAATCCCCTCGTCTAAATCATTAATGTACAGTGTAAACAGCTGAGGCCCCAGCACAGAACCCTGCGGTACCCCACTAGTCACTGCCATTCTAAAAAGTACCCATTTACTCCTACTCTTTGCTTCCTGTCTAACAACCAATTCTCAATCCACGTCAGCACACTACCCCCAATCCCATGTGCTTTAACTTTGCACATTAATCTCATGTGTGGGACCTTGTCGAAAGCCTTCTGAAAGTCCAAATATACCACATCAACTGGTTCTCCCTTGTCCACTCTACTGGAAACATCCTCAAAAAATTCTAGAAGATTTGTCAAGCATGATTTCCCTTTCACAAATCCATGCTGACTTGGACCTATCATGTCACCTCTTTCCAAATGCGCTGCTATGACATCCTTAATAATTGATTCCATCATTTTACCCACAACTGAGGTCAGGCTGACCGGTCTATAATTCCCTGTTTTCTCTCTCCCTCCTTTTTTTAAAAAGTGGGGTTACATTGGCTACCCTCCACTCGATAGGAACTGATCCAGAGTCAATTCAGGAACACCTAGCGGTATTTGCCACATGCAAGCATGATTGCTGAAAAATGGCAGGCGAGAAATCTATTGAGGGACCCTCCCACTCATTCACTAAACAGTACCCCATCCCAAGGGAGAGTCACCCTTCCATCCGAGACACCATAAAATCCCTAGTCGAGCAGGGTCTTGTTAGGACAGGCACTTTCACGATCAATTCACCCACATGGCCGGTTAAAAAGCCTGATAGCAGCTGGCGACTGACTATTGATTACAGAAAGTTAAATTCTGTAACACCAGCCTGCTCACCGGTCGTAAGAGAAACTCCCACCATGTTATCTCAAATTCCTGTTGGTTCCAAATACTTCTCGAACCTTGATATCGCCAATGGATTCTGGAGTATCCCTGTATAAGTTAAAGACCAGTACAAATTTGCATTCACATTTGAGGACCAGAGCTATACCTGGACATGCCTGCCTCAGGGGTTCCACAATGCCCCAACGATTTTTCACAAAAGAATGGCTGCAATTTTAAAAGACTTTTCCTGCCCTACCTGCTTGCTGCAGTATGTAGCTGACCTACTGCTGGCAACCAACAGCATGGAGGAGCATCTGTCCCTTTTTCACAAACTTTTGACATTGATGGCTCAGGCGGGACCAAAGGTGAATCCGCGTAAGGCTCAATTCGTAAAAGAACGGGTCACCTTTCCAGGAGTGTCCATTTCTCGAGAGGGATCGTTCCCCAACAAGGTGGAGATAATACAGCGACTGCCATTACCCACTTCCAAAACAGCCCTACGATCATTCTTGGGTTTGGTGAGGTACAAAAGGAACTCTATCCCAGGCTCTGCAGAGTGCACAAAGCCCCTGTATGATTTGATAAAACTGCAGGATGTTGACATACGCCCGGCATGTACTGATACCCACATCCAGTCTGTGGCTAAATTAAAAACTGCAGTGATACAGGCATGTCTGATCCCTCCTGACCCCACGCAGCCCTTCCAGTTGGAGGTCAGGGCCACAGAGCAAAGCCTCACTGCAGTTCTGTGCCAAACGCGAGCTGATCGACTACAGCCAATTGCATATGCGTCTCGAATCCTGCAGGGGGCAGAAAAGATCAATACCGCATGCGAACGCCACCTACTGGCCGTCTTCTGGTCAGTACATCACTTTACCTTTATTACTGGGTTGCAGGCTACAATCCTGCACAGTGGACAAACATCTCTGAAACTACTGCTGAAACCTGGAGATTTGCTAGTTTCCACGCAGCGTCTCAGCAAATGGACATTGGAATTTATGAAGCGAGACGTTGATACCATTTCCAAACCCACCAAATTGTGCCACAATTTATGATCTATGAGGGGACCCGCATGAATGTCCGTTACCCCTGATTAACTTTGAGATCCATCCTGTACAGAAAGAGCCCATACAGGGTGCCCCAGATGTAAGGACAGAGATGCAGTCAGGGCACGCTGGAAGGAGCACTTTGAAGATCTCCTTAACCGAGGCTCTGTCTTCGACATGAGTGCCTCGACTCCACCCCGCAGCATGCTACCCGCCATCACCTCAGCACAACCCCACCCGGCATGAGGTTGAAAAGGCCATCTGACAACTGAAGAACAACAAGGCCTCAGGAGTAGATGGAATCCCCGCTGAAGCACTAAAGCATGGCGGAGAAGCACTATTGGCGCGATTCCATGAATTCATTTCTCTTATTTGGAAGGAGGAGAGCACGCCAGGGGATCTCAGAGACGCTGTAATCGTGACCATCTTCAAGAAATGTGACAAGTCCGATTGTGGTAATTACAGAGGAGTTTCCCTGCTGTCTGCCACAGGGAAAGTCATTGCAAGAATCCTCCTCAATCACCTTCTCCCAGTGGCTGAAGAGCTCCTCCCAGAGTTGCAATGCGGATTCTGTCCACTAAGGGGCACAATGGACATGATCTTCACCGCGCGTCAAATTCAAGAAAAATGCAGGGAGCGGCACCAGACTCTGTACTTGGGCTTCTTTAACCTCACAAAGGCCTTCACCACTGTCAACCAGGAGGGACTATGGAGCGTCCTCCTCAAATTCGGCTGCCCTCAAAAGGTCGTCACGATTCTCCGCCTGATTCACAATGACATGCAAGCTGTGATCCTGACCAACGGATCCACCACAGACCCAATAAATACACGTGCTGACCGGAGTCAAGCAAGGCTGTGTCATCACACCAACGCTCTTCTCAATCTTCCTTGCTGCAATGCTCCATCTCACCCTCAATAAGCTCTCTGCCGGAGTGGATCTAATCTACAGGACAAACGGGAAACTGTTCAACCCTCCGTCACCTCCAGTCCAGATCCAAGGTTATCCCATCCTCTGTCATTGACTTACAGTATGCAGATGACGCTTGCATTTGTACACACTCAGAGGTCGAACTCTAAACCATCAACACCTTCACCGAAGCGTACAAGAGTATGGGCCTTACATTAAATATCCATAATACAAAGGTTCTCTACCAACCTGCCCCCGCCACACAGTACTGCCCGCCCCCCCCCCCCCTCCCCCCTCCCGATTATCAAGATCCATGATGAGGCCTTGGACAACGTGGACCATTTTCCATATCTCGGTAGCTACTGTCAACAAGGGCAGGCGTCGATGACTAAGTCCAACACCACCTTCAGTGTGCCAGTGCAGCCTTCGGTCGCCTGAGGAAGAGGGTGTTTGAAGACCTAGACCTCAAACCCGGTACCAAGCTCATGATATACAGAGCAGTGGTGGTACCTGCCCTCCTATATGCTTCAGAGGCATGGACTATGTACAGCAGGCACCTCAAAGCACCGGAGAAGTACCACCAACGCTGCCTCCGCAAGATCCTGCAAATCCATTGGTAGGATAGGCGCACTAACATCAGTGTTCTCCCTCAGGCCAACATCCTCAGCATCGAAGCATTGACCACACTCGATCACTCCGATGGACGGGCCACACCTTCCGCATGCCCGATACTAGACTCCCAAAACATTGCGCTCTACTCAGAGCTCTGACAAGGCAAGCGAGCCCCAGGTGGCAGAGGAAACGCTTCAAGGACACCCTCAAAACCTCCTTGAAAAAGTGCAACATCCCCACCGACTCCTAGGAATCCCTGGCCCAAATCCGCTCAAAATGGAGGAGAAGCATCCAGGAAGGCACCGAACACCTCGAGTCTCTTCGCCAGGAGCACGACAACCCAAGCACCCCACCCACCCGTCCCTCCAACCACCGTCTGCCCCACCTGTGACAGAGACTGTAGATCCCGCATTGGTCTCATCAGTCACCTGGGAACTCATGTTAGTGTGGAAGCAAGTCATCCTCGACTCCGAGTGACTGTCTAAGAAGAGAGATATAGTGTGTGTGTATATGGGGAAGGTGTGTGTGTATATGGGGAAGGTGTGTGTGTGTGTATGGGGAAGGTGTGTGTGTGTATATGGGGAAGGTGTGTGTGTATATGAGGAAGGTGTGTGTATTTATGGGGAGGGTGTGTGTATATGGGGAGTGTGTGTGGAGATGGTGTGTGTGTTTTTGAGGGAGTGTGTGTGCGGAGATGGTGTGTGTATGTTTTGGGGGAGTGTGTGTATATTTGGGGAGGGTATGTGTGTGTGGAGATGGTGTGTGTGTGTTTTTGGGGAGTGTGTGTGTGTATATAGGGAGGGTGTGTGTGTGTTTTTGGGGAGGGTGGTGTGTGTGTTTTTGGGGAGGGTGGTGTGTGTGTGGAGATGGTGTGTATATTCGGGGAGGGTTTGTGTGTGTTTTTGGGGAGGGTGTGTGTGTTTGTGTGGAGATGGTGTGTGTGTATATTTGGGGACGGTGTGTGTATATTTGGGGAGGGTGTGTGTATATTTGGCGATGGTGTGTGCATAGATTCAAATTGCTCTTGGCTGTTTGAAACAATAGGCCCTTTTATAAGCCTCACACTACGAAGCTGACAAACAGCTCTCACACTGGCAAGGCAGCACGGACTGAAAATTCACCATTTCACCAAACAACCCTTCGGGCAATTTCCTGACAGAATGGGGTTCCTGATTCTGTTAGTAGCAGAGAGCAGCCCTCTGCCCTTTACACATAATGCGCATCTCACAGATCGTGTCGGCTGTAAGCTGTGGATTGGTCGGGAGCTGTGCATAGCAGCGCTATGAGCTTTTATAAAAAGAGATCCTTCTTGAGGGTAAATGGTATATTTTTGAGCCCTTGCTTTCTGGCCTTGCATCAGATGCCGCTGAAGGAACAGCTTCAACATAATGTATGCATTGTCAGGCCCCGGCAGCCTCGCACAACCCCCCAACCACCCCCAGTCTCCGGTAACCCCACCCCACACGCCTCCTGCAACCTCCAGCAACCACTCCCACCGCAGCAATGCCTCCCTCCCTCCAGTCTCCGGGAACCTCCCCCCTCGCAGCCTTCCCGCAGCCTCACTGTCCCAATCTCCTCTTTAGGCTGTTTTGTGGGACGTGGTGGAGTCAGTCAGTGATCCAACATCACCGCAACAACAGCCACACAATACACGGAGAGGTTCATTGTCCTCACAAGGGTGGCCATGCTGGCTATACGGAGTCGGCTTCGCCATTAAAAATGAGCTGGTCGACCACCTCAAAGACTCTTCCTGCGGGGTTACCGAGCGCCTCATGACTCTTTGTCTCGCCCTGTCCCGGAACTAATGTGCCACAGTCATCAGTGTGTATGCTCCAACACTCGATACAACGGGTGAAACTAAAGAGGGTTTTTATTCCAACCTCGAGACATCCCTGTCCCGCGTCCCCACAGGCGACAAATTGATCCTCCTAGGTGACTTCAACGCCAGGGTCAGAAAAGGCACAGCCCTCTAAGGAGGCATGATTGACAGAGAGGGGGGTAGGGAAAGCCAACTCCAGCGGCACCCTACTCCTGACAAAATGTCTAGAACATGAACTTGTCATCACCAACACCCTGTTCCGCCAGAGGGACAAATACAAGGCATCATGGCAAGAGCCTCACTCCAAACACTGGCACCAGCTGGACTATGTCATCGTCCGAGCCAGGGATCGCAAGGATGTGTGCATCACTCGCACCATGACAGGAGCTAATGACTGCTGGACGGACCACCGCCTAATCCGATCCATCATCAACATTAACATAGCCCCAAAGCAGAGGGGACAGCAGAAGCAGTGCCGCAAAAAAGTCAATGCCGGGGCACTTAAAGACCCAGCTAAGAGAGCCCTATACAGCGCCTCACAGCTAACCTGGCGTGCCTTGATGACCCTGAGATGATGAATGCCCACAGCGCTTGGTCTGCCCTCCAGGCCTCCATAATCAGTGCCTGTGAAGAGACACTTGGTCACTCAACCCGCCTGGTTTGATGAAAATGATCAGGAGATCCAGGAACAAGCGCAGAGCATTCTTGAGCCTCAAGCAACAACCCAACTCGGGAGTAGCAAAGTAACATTACAGACGGCTCAAGGCTGAGGTCCAACAAAAAACCCGGGACCTAAAGAACAGGTGGTGGATGGAGAAAGCACAGGAGACACAACAACTGGCTGACAGTCACGATATGCGAGGATTCTTCATCGCAGTTAAGGCCACCTACAGTCCAAACACCCAAGGCCCCACCCCACCGCTGGCCAAGAACAGGGAAACACTCTAAGGACACCGACGCTGTCAGGGCCTGCTGGAAGGAGCACTTCGAAGATCTCCTCAATCGAGACTCTGCCTTTGACTCGAGTGTTCTCGACTCCATCCTGCAGCATGTGACCCGCCACCACCTCAGTGAATCCCCAACGTTGCACAAGGTAGAAAAAGCCATAAGACAGCTCAAGAATAACAAGGCTATGGGAGCGGATGGAATCCCTGCTGAGGCGCTAAAGTATGGCGGAGAGGCACTGTTGGCACGGATACATGACCTCATCTCTCTCAGATCTCAGAGATGCAGTGATCGTGACCATCTTTTAAAAAGGGGACAAGTCCGACTGCGGCAACTACAGGGGAATCTCCCTGTTATCAGCCACTGGGAAAGTTGTCGCTATAGTTCACCTCAACCGCTTTCTCCTTGTGGCCGAGGAGCTCCTCCCGGAGTCACAGTGCGGATTTCATCCCCTACAGGGCACAACGGACATGATCTTTGCAGTGCCACAGCTGCAGGAGAAATGCAGGGAGCAGCGCCAGCCCTTATACATGGCTTTTTTCGACCTTACAAAAGCCTTTGACACTGTCAACAGCGAGGGTCTATGGAGCATCCTCCTCCGTTTTGGATGTCCCCAAAAGTTTGTCAACATCCTCCGCCTGCTCCACGACGACATGCAGGCCGTGATCCTTACCAACAGATCCATTACAGACCCAATCCACGTCTGGACCGGGGTCAAACAGGGCTGCGTCATCGCTCCAACCCTCTTCTCAATCTTCCTCGCTTTCATACTCCACCTCACAGTCAACAAGCTCCCCGCTGGAGTGGAGCTAAACTACAGAACAGTGGGAAGCTGGTTAACCTAGCTCCCAAAGCAAGTGCTTTATGTGGAGCTCCTTCATGGCAAATGAGCCAAAGGTGGGCAGCGGAAACGTTACAAGGATACCCTCAAAGCCTCCCTGATAAAGTGTGACATCACCATTGATACCTGGGAATCCCTGGCTAAAGACTGCCCTAAGTGGAGGAAGTGCATCTGAGAGGGCGTTGAGCGCCTCGCATCTCGTCGCCGAGAGCATGAAGAGGTCAGGCACAGGCAGCGGAAGGAGCGTGCAGCAAACCAGTCCCACCCACCCCTTCCCTCGGCGACTGTCTGCACCACCTATGACAGAGTCTGTGGCTCTCGTATTGGACTATTCAGCCACCAAAGAACTCACTTCAGGAGTGGAAGCAGGTCTTCCTCGATTCCGAGGGACTGCCTATGATGATGATGGTGACACATCCATCACTCAGACAGCCTCCACACCTCCTTACCCATCATAATGTTTTGGTGTCAATATCTGGGTGTCAAATAAACTCACTTATAGATGGAAACCTCTACAAAATCTTACAGCACAAGGAGGCCATTGCTGGCTGATTGGTGAAGTGGTCCAATAAGTCCCAGTTCTCCTACACTTTCTCATAGCCCTGCAAATTTTTCCTATTCAAGTATATATACAATTCCCTATTGCAATCAGTTCCTCCACCCTTTCAGGCAGTGTATTCCATATCATAACAACTCACTGCATAAAACAATTCTCATCTCCCTTCTGGTTCTTTTGGCAATTATCTTAAATCTGTCTGCCCCGGATACCGACCCTCCTGCCACTAGAAACAGTTTCTCCTATTTACTCTATTGAAACCCTTCATAATTTTGAACACCTCTATTAGGTCTCCCCTTAACCATCTCTGCTCTAAGGAGAACATCCCCAGCTTCTCCAGTCTCCCATGTAACTGAAGTCCCTTATTCCTGGTCCCGTTCAAGTAAGTCTCGTCTGCACCCTCTCTAAGGCCTTGACATCCTTGCTAAAGTGTGTTGCCCAGAATTGAACACAATACTCCAGCTGAGGCCTAATTGATGTTTTATAACTCTAGCTCCTTCTTCACTCCAAACCATTCTGTCAACTCGTACGGTCTTCAGAGACTCTTGATTTAAAGGGACGATGTACTGTACATCTCGTTTTATGCACGCATGTGAGGGGGTGTGTATGGAACCACAACCTGAATGGCTTCCATTTCTTTACCTGCTCCATCACAGCACATTACCAACACAAGGACCAGCACAGAGGCACCCATTCAGGAGGAAGGAGCTGGTGAGTTAGAAGGGCTGCAACTGGACTAAACACAAGGGAGAATGCAGACCTGTTCCTTCATAGAAGGGGGAGCCATGAGTGCCTGGGCTCAAGAGCCTCCAAATCAAATCTTAAGGACCAGTCTTCAAAAGAGCTCTGATTTTAATTTTTTTCTCTGGATGGGGGCATCATTGGCAAGACCACCTTCATGGTCTATCCCTAATTGCACTAAGGGCATTAAGATTCAACTATGTAGCATGGTTAGCCAGACTAGGTAAGGACAGCAGGTTCCCTTCCTTAGAGAACATTGGTGAATTTTGCTAACAATCCAACACATTCATGGTCACTGTACCGCATGCCAGCCCACAAATTTAATAAATTCATTATCCCAATTTACCATGGTGGGATTTGAACCCGCAACCACTGAATTGCTAATCCAGCACCGTAACCATTAGGCTTAATCACCCATTGGGACCACTGACCACATGTGGAAGCAATATGGACAGTTACTATTGCTAAGGTTGATATGATGGAGAAGTAGGAGGAGTCCATATCTGCAGGAGACTGACATCCCAGGAGATCTCTGTGGCATCAAGACTCCAGGAACAGCTTCTAAGGATACTAGTGGCTCCTGGAGTGGCACTTACCTGTGCTTCAATAGCGGCCATGAGGGTGAGCCTGAACATCACACTTTCACTGGGCTTGCAAGACCTGGTTAGATTTATCTAGTCAGTACTGTGCCTAGCTCCAGGGCGCTGCAGGTGTGGGTGCAGATGTCACTGTCTCCCCAGAGACTGGCAGCGAACCATGTTCCATTAGGGTCTGTCCAATCCCTCCACATGAGGGAGATTCAGAACCCCGTGTTAATGCAAGCGATGGGCTGTAGGAGCTGATCCCTGAGATAGCTGCTTCCTTGAGATGGAAGTCAACTCAGCTAAGGCTCCAGGTGACCTCAGCCAGGTACAACTCAACCTCAGCCCATTCCGAGAGCATCTCATAGGAGTCTGATTCTGAGTCTGTCTGTCTGAATGACACAGGGATGTTAGATTCTGGGTCAATCTGATTCTGGGAATGTCTGCCCCCAGGACTGTCTGAGTGACTCTGGGTCTGTCTGGCTCCAGGTCTACCTGAGTGACTCCGGGATTCCTGCTTCCCATGGCTGAGGTAAGTTCGACACATGGAACCAACAAAACTGCATTTCAGTCTAAGGTGGGGGGCTGGGTTCAGTCTCCATTTAAAAACTGCATCATGATCCCAGCAGGACGGGGCTTCCAGGAACTGAAACATAAACCCAATTTCTATCTCAGTATCTCAGGGGCAGCATTAAGTGCTGCCAAGTTTCTTTGAACGTGTTGAGAAACGTGTTGGTAATTTGGACAACAAATCAACGGGGCCCCCAAGGGAGGCAGTGCCAAGATTTGCATGTGAGCTCTGATGGAGCAAGCCCAAGCTGCAGTCCAGTATTGAGCAAATGCACTATGTCCTCCCTTAGGCATACTCTGACTGTCACATCTGATCGGGTCGGTTTGAAACACAATGTTCTGTGAAGCGTATGTAGGGCAGCTCCAGGCCTGCGGCCTGTACTTATATAAAAGCAAACCTTTCAGAAAGCCTGTAATCAACTCTTATATAACTCGCATTTTAGTATCGTTGGCAGTTGTCCAGACAGCTGCTCACAAGCTCTTGTAAATATTAGGCCCTGAGAACCAGTCAAATTAAATAGCTGAACACAACGCTGACTATGAGGGTGTGTGTCACGGCAGAATTTACAACATTCCTGATCCCAGAATCAATGTTCCGATTTGTGATGCTCATTCTTCAATGTAACTTTGTGACAATCCTGGCACCAAAAAGTCTGATTTTCTGTTTATTTTTATACCTCAGACTTGGATGGCCTGGAATGGGCGACAGAGCGAGTCAGGTGAAGAGGTTTGTTAGGTGACAATGAACTGCCTGAATTACCTCTTTTTGTTCCAATATTCAAGTCACCAGCCAACTTCAATTCAGCACTAAAGGCATTTTTATTCAGGTGTGAGAGAACCACGATGAAGAGCCCATTTGCCTCACCAGGTACTGATGGTGGTAGGGAGCAAATGGCCTTTGCTTCACAACTCAAGAGCAAATATTGTCCTCCTCTTTGTCCATAATCCCCATCCGCCAGTAGGGTAGCCAGTGCGGTGGTAAACCCTATCCACCAGTAGGGGGCACCAGTGTGGTGGTAACCCCCAATCTGACAGTAGGGGGCGCCAGTATGTTGGTAACCCCCCCTCCACCAGTAGGGGCACTAGTGTGTTGGTAACCCCTCATCTGCCAGTAGGGGGCACTAGTGTGTTGGTAACACCCCCAATCTGCCAGTAAGGGGCACCAGTGTGTTGGTTAACCCACCCCCCCCCCCCAACTTGCCAGCAGGGGGCACCAGTGTATTGGTAACCACACCCCTGCTCACTAGTGCTACCCACTGGCAGAGGTCCAACACTACAGCAGCCACAACCTGTGCTTAAGTTTCCAGTCATGGACACTGTCTCTGTTACACCAGCTCCTCACAGCGTCACTATTAACCATATACATAATATACATATTGCTTTGTTGGTGGATGTGTTACAGGCTCTTAGTGTAAACTGCCTGCAGGCCTTTCCCAAGTGTGAGGCAAACGAGCACAAATTGCAAACTGTGACATAAACAGGCACTACAATTCATGGGGTCATTTAACAGGATATTTTATTCTGACCGTTTTAACCAGTTCAATCTGTCTGATAACTAGTATTGCCAACTCTGGTTGGAAGTATTCCTGGAGGCTTCAGTATATGACCTTCCACCTCCAACCACCCCACCCGACCAAACAGCCTGTTTCCCCCATCTCCAATATTTTTATAACTAATAATCAAAAATGTTCAGAGAAAATGAAAAGGCACTTTTTTTAATGCCCCTGTGATTTTTCTCCTGGAGTTGCTCACGGCAGTGCCCTGCAGATTAACCCTTAATTCCTGGAGACTCCAGGACAATCCTGGAGGGTTGGCAACCCCGCTGATAACATCTTAATCTTTAAATTCTGAACCATTCCTAAATATTGCAAAATGTGCAAAGCCAGGATACGGCACTTAGAGGGGCATCCAAACTACAAACCCCTGATCCCAGCAGTCCGGCCCCTGATCCCAGCAGTCCGGCCCCTGATCCCAGCAGTCTGGCCCCTGATCCCAGCAGTCCGGCCCCTGATCCCAGCAGTCCGGCCCCTGATCCCAGCAGTCCGGTCCCTGATCCCAGCAGTCTGGCCCCTGATCCCAGCAGTCCGGCCTCTGATCCCAGCAGTCTGGCCCCTGATCCCAGCAGTCCGGCCCCTGATCCCAGCAGTCCGGCCCCTGATCCCAACAGTCCGGCCCCTGATCCCAGCAGTCTGGTCCCTGATCCCAGCAGTCCGGTGGGGTACACAGGTGCACAGGCCTTCATGTTTCGATTGATGGGGTACACAGATCAGCAGGGCCTCATGTTATGATTGATGCTCAGCAGTTCCTGAGTGTGCAATGATCACAATTGCTGTCAATAAAGATCTTCCATGTGTAAAATTGCTGCTTAATCAGTGACACCTTGTACTGGTTCTCTCCCAGTGGGAATAGTGATACATGAACAGATCATAACAAAGATTCTCACTGTCCCATTGAGCCCATTCACGAAGGAGTGGGAGCAGCATCTGTATCATTCGTTCATTTTACCAACTACTCCTCTTAGCATGGCTTGTCTATTCAGATGAAATGCAGAGGGAACCACTTTATGTGCTGGGAGTCGTGTGCCCATCTGTCCATTAGCCACTGTTCCGCAGTTTGTTCCTCTCCTTCAGTGCCCCTGTTCCAAGGGTTGCTGTGGTTTCAGCTGGTTGATGGAGAGTCTCCTTTCTCAGTCATCCTCCTGGTGCTGTAGGAGGACAGACCAATACCCACTACAGCAAGGAGCAGTGCAGAGAGGTTAATGAGTCGGTCAGTACCGTGGACCACGGCCTCACCCGCAAACTGCATCTGTACAAATCAGAAAACCATCAATAAATGAGACTGCCTGTAATTCCCCGTTAATCCTTCGCGCCTTTCATTCCCCACTCCCCAATCCTTTGGCAACAATTCCCATTTCCAATGATGTTATGGTTGGTGCCTCTCCATCTCTCCCCTGCCCCAAACCTCCCTCAGTATTCTGAACTGCTGACCATTTCAACTTTCAGTTCCATCAACTTCTTTTTTTTTTAAACAGTTTCTTTTTGAATATTTCCCTCCAGTCGTGTTTCTCTCGCCCCCCTCCTCAGGTGCTCCGACTGTCCCATCATCTACCGCTGTAATACTGAAGAGAGATTCTTAAGCCTCTGTCATTATTTTCCTCTATAGTATAGAGAGGCTCCTTTATCCTTCTTTGACTGTCCTGTTTATTTCCCTTTCTGTTGATTACCAGATTTTCATATTCCCTAACCTCCCTATCTCCCAATTTATTTCCTTCTCTATTTTCTTCAGTATTATTTCCCCTTTTGACCATATGCCTCTTGTTTAAGACTCTTTGTTCTATTTATCCATGAATCCCAGCTTTTGGCAAAGCTTCGATGCCCATAGGAATATATTTATCCTGTAACATCTCTGTCCCATATTTAAATATCTCCTATCTTTTGTCCACTGTTTGACTTACCATCTTTTCCTGGCCTGGATCCCCTGTCCTCCCACTAAATGATCTCATTACCTCAGTCAGCAGGATATTGGTGTTGCTATTGATGACACCTTCCATCATTTCGCTGATGGTTGAGTGGAGGCTGAAAGGGTGGTAATTTGCCAGGTGAGATTTATCCTGGGCAATCTCCACATTGTCAGGTAGATGCCCGTGTCAGAACCGTACAGGAACAGCTTGGCTCGGGGAGTGACTAGCTCAGGTACAGCACAACCAACAAGCCTTTTTCCTGTCCAGCCGCAGAGTGCTGTGAATTGGCTGTGATACGTCCTTACTACACAGTATAAATGCACACGAGGCCTATGCTTGAGAGGTCAGTCTGTGACCTGTCCTTTATTCCTCAGCACTCAAGTGATGAAGGTGGGTGGAGTTTCCCCTTTTATACCTGAAGGTCCAGGTTAGGAGTGTCTCCCACCTAGTGGTCAGTGTTCTCACAGTGTACAACTTAGGTCAGATTATACATGGGTTACAATGCTGGTTGAATACATGACATCACCTCCCCCCCAAAGTCTAATTGGGATCACAGGTTGAGTTTCTCTGGTGGTTTACGCTCTCTTGTAGAGCGCCTGAGTTGGGGCTCTGGTTGATGGGCGCTGGCCTGAGTGTCTGCTGTTTGCGGTGCCTCAGGCCTGTCCGGACTGCCCACAGTGACTGGGCTCTCCTCCCTTTGGTTCCGGTGTTCGGTCACCTGTGGTGGAGTGAACTCTACATCATGTTCTTCCTCTGCTTCTTCTATGGGGTTGCTGAACCTCCTTTTTGTTTGATCCACGTGTTTTCGGCAGATTTGTCTATTGGTAAGTTTAACCACCAGAATCCTATTTCCCTCTTTGGCAATCACAGTGCCTGCAAGCCATTTGGGCCCTGCAGCGTAGTTGAGGACAAAAACAGGATCATTTATATCAATACATTGCGCCCTCGCATTCCTGTCATGGTAGTCATATTGTGGCTGGCGCCTGCTCTCGACAATTTCCTTCATGGTGGGGTATATAAGGGATAGCCAGGTTTTGAGCGTCCTTTTCATTAGCAGCTCTGCGGGTGGAACCCCTGTGAGCGAGTGTGGTCGGGATCTATAGACCAACAGGAGGCGTGATAAGCGCCTTTGTAGGGAATCCCCTTGGATTCTGAGCGTCCCCTGTTTGATTATCTGCACTGCTCGTTCTGCCTGGCCGTTTGAGGCCGGCTTGAACGGTGCCGTTCTGACATGGTTAATTCCATTGACTGACATGAAGTCCTGGAATTTAGTGCTTGTGAAACACGGGCCATTGTCGCTGACCAAAACGTCCGTTAGACCGTGGGCAGCGAACATTGCCCGTAGACTTTCTACCGTGGCAGAGGATGTGCTTGAATTTAAAATGTCACACTCGATCTACTACAACCAAAAACATTTTTCCCATGAAAGGACCTGCGTAGTCCACATGGATGCGTGACCAAGGCTTGGCGGGCCATGGCCAGGGGCTAAGGGGGGCTTCCCTGGGCGCATTGTCCAGCTGGGCACACGTGTTGCACCTGCGAACACTAAGTTCCAGATCTGCATCTATCCCTGGCCACCAAATGTGTGACCTGGCAATTGCCTTCATCGTGACAATGCCCGGGTGCCCATTGTGGAGTTCTCTGATGAGCACCTCTCTGCCCATCTGGGGCATGACTACGCGGTTTCCCCACAGTAGGCAATCGGCCTGAATCGAGAGTTCATCCCTGCGCCTGTGAAATGGTTTAAATTCCTCAGGGCATGCCCTTTACGTGGCTGCCCAGTCCCCATTCAGGACACATTTCTTGACTAGAGACAATAGCGGGTCTCTATTTGTCCAGACTTTAATCTGACGGGCTGTCACGGGTGAGCCTTCACTTCTGAAAGCTTCAACAGCCATGACCATCTCAGCAGCATGCTCGGTAGCCCCTTCAGTGGTGGCTAGTGGGAGCCTGCTGAGTGCATCGGCGCAGTTTTCGGTGCCCGGTCTGTGCCGAATTGTATAGTCACAGGCGGCTAACGTGAGTGCCCACCTCTGTATGCAGGCCGATGCGTTTGCATTTATGGCCTTGTTGTCGGCCAAAAGGGACGTTAGGGGTTTGTGATCTGTCTCCAGCTCAAATTTCCTGCCAAACAGGTACTGGTGCATTTTCGTTACAACATATACACATGCGAGCGCCTCCTTTTCTACCATCCCGTAACCCCTTTCTGCCTGGGACAGACTCCTGGAGGCATAAGCTACCGGCTGTAACTGACCCTTGATATTGACATGCTGCAACACACACCTGACACCATAGGACGACGCATCGCACGTTAACACAAGTTTCTTACATGGGTCGTATAGTGTTAACAGAATGTTGGAACATAACAAAATGCGTGCTCTATTAAAAGCCCTTTCTTGGCTATCCCCCCAGACCCATTCGCGACCTTTGCGTAGGAGCACGTGTAGCGGCTCTAGCAGTGTGCTCAATTTGGGAAGAAAGTTACCAAAATAGTTCAGGAGCCCCAGGAACGAACGCAGCTCCGTCGTGTTACGGGGTCTGGGTGCTCTCTGGATCGCTTCCGTTTTGGACACAGTAGGGCTGATCCCGTCTGCTGCTACCCTCATCCCCAGGAATTCTACCTCTGGAGCTAGGAAGACGCACTTCGCCTTTTTCAGTCGCAGACCTACCCGGTCCAGTCTGAGTAGCACCTCCTCCAGGTTGTGGAGGTGTTCTTCAGTATCGTAACCCGTGATGAGGATGTCGTCCTGAAAAACCACCGTCCCTGGAATCAACTTGAGGAGGCTTTCCATATTTCGCTGGAAGATCGCAGCGGCGGAGCGAATCTCGAGTGGACATCTGTTGTACTCAAACAACCCCTTGTGTGTCGTGATGGTGGTCAGCTTCTTCGACTCACTCACCAGCTCCTGGGTCATGTAAGCTGAGATCAGGTCCAATTTTGAAAGAAGTTTGCCACCGGATAGCGTCGCAAAGAGGTCCTCCGCTCTCGGTAGCGGGTACTGGTCTTGGAGTGACACCCGATTGATGGTGGCCTTGTAATCGCTACATATCCTGACCAACCCATCCGCCTTGAGCACCGGCACGATCGGGCTCGCCCAGTCACTGAATTCGACTGGCGAGATGATGCCTTCCCTCAGCAGGCGGTCCAATTCGCCTTCTATCTTTTCCCGCATCATGTACGTCACCGCTCTGGCCTTGTGGTGTACTGGCCTGGTGTCCGGGTTTATGTGAATCACTACCTTGGCCCCCATGAAAGTGCCGATGCCGGGTTGAAATAATGAGTCAAATTTGTCCAGGATCTGTGAGCATGATACTCGCTCCACAGAGGAAATTGCATTGACATCGCCCCATTTCCAGTTCATGACAGCAAGCCAACTCCTCCCAGTTGTGCGGGACCGTCCCATGGGACAATCCAGAGTGGTAACCTGTTCTCCGAATCTTTGTGGGTCACGACTACCGTGGCGCTGCCTAGCACCGGAATGATCTGCTTTATGTAAGTCCGTAGCTGTGCATCAATCGCCGATAATTCTGGCCTCCTGGCCTTGGACGCCCACAACTTTTCGAACTGTTTGATACCCATCAGGGACTGGCTGGCCCCCGTGTCTAGCTCCATTGATACTGGGATGCCATTGAGGAGCACTTTCATCATTATCGGTGGCGTCCTGGTGTATGAACTGTATACATGCTCCATATGAACTCACTGAACTTCAGCTTCCAGCAATTTCACCCAGTGTTCATTTCTGCAATTTCTGCAGGTATTTTGCTCATCTCTGCAAACTCCGGCTGAGTGTGTGCCTCCACGCCTCCAACATGAGCTGTTGTTGGAAACAAAAGGTCCTTTGCCAGTCGATCGTCCCTGACTGCCCCTGTGACTGTCCTTGAATGCGCCATTAACAGGTGTTGATGGCCCCATTACTGGCCGCATTGTCCCTTGCAATGGCGTGAATCGCCGTTCAGCTTGCCATTGTCTCTGTCGAACTTCCCCTCTGGGTTCAACTACATGTTGGGGCATGCCTGATTGCCCTTGTCTGCCTGGAGAACTGTGTGCTGCTTTAACAATGTTGAATCTCTGTCCCAACCATTCTTTAACACAGTACCTCTGGTCTGTTCTGCTAGTGGCCATGCTCGCGTGGTTTAAATCCCAGTTTCTCGTCGCCATTGATACGTCCTTACTATACAGTATAAATGCACACGAGGCCTATGCTTGAGAGAAGGTCAGTCTGTGACCTGTCCTTTATTCCTTAGCATTCAAGTGATGAAGGTGGGTGGAGCTTCCCCTTTTGTATCTGAAGGTCCAGGTTAGGAGTGTCTCCCACCTAGTGGTCATTATTCTCACAGTGTACAACTTCGGTCAGATTATACATGGGTTACAATGCTGGTTAAATACATGACAGGCTGGACACTGGTTTCTATGATGATGGGAGCCTTGGGAAGAAGCCAAGTAGAACCGTGCACTCGGCCTTGTCTTTTGCACTCACGTGCTGGGATCCACCATGGTTACTGGCGGGGATCTTCATGGCACCTCATGCTCCTGTTATTTCCCTGGTTGTTCTTCAACATTCTTGACTGTAGGATTTGGTTCTGGGGCCATTTCGATCTGCCTCTAGCCCGCTGCTCAGCTACAGATAGGTACCTGGTGCTGTTCCTGGCACAGCCTTCTACACGCCACACAACCAGGACTACATTTCAACATTTTCCTGCATACCACAGTGACTACAATAAGTATATCATTGGATGTGAGGCCCATTGGGACGTCCTGAGGTCGTGAAGGATCTTCGCCTGACTTGATAGTGATTGAGGATTGCAGGAAGGTCCGGCTCACAGGAGTCTGGAGATTTGACTCTGGGCACCACGATTTGCTTGTGTTTTTCCCAGGAGCTTTGGTGGGAATGATACCAAACACTGAGTATAGCACCATAAGGGTTAAAAGAACAAACCACATGAACCAGAAACAGTGATGCATTTGGATGTTGGTTTTAATATTTAAATCTGGCTCTTATATAACAGCCGCTGATTCTAATCCATTGTGAGTGGGGATCAGTGAAGCAAAAGGACGAAAACATCCAGCTTTTGCTTCAGGGCGGGTCAAAGAGTCTTGAAAAGAATTTCACTTCTCTCCCTCCGTCAGTGTTTCCCCCCCCCCCCCAATCAGTGCCGCTTCCCCTCCCCCTCCCTCCATCAGTGCCACCCCCCAGTCAGATTTACTAACATTCCATGGATGGTTCTTATTTCCTCTCCGTTTGTCCCTGCTCCACTGGGCCCTGGCTAGGGATAGTGCCATGGGAACCAGAAACCTGGCAGTACCTCATTTAAGGGGCCAATCTTCAAGTGAGTGCAGTGACTGTTGGCACTTTAGCCAAGCTTTTTCTGTGAACTCCCCTTGTAACCTGGAGAGGAAGGATCAGGGTGCTCCTGAGCCATTTAAGGAATGAGGAAAAGTCATGGTATGGGAATAAGTGGAGAGCTTTTCAGCAAACTGTTTCAGCCATGATGGGCTAAATGGTCTCCTTTTGCCATTCAATTCCTGGTCTGGAATTGGCAGATCGCAACTGGGGCAATAGTTAGGTTGCTAATATTAGCCTCAGCACCCCTACGTTGGGGGAGGGGAGGGGTGGGGGGGCGGTTCTGTTCAGTCAGTCCCTGATGGAAAGTGTGTGTCTTGGTATCAGGTGAGGACAGGATCAGGATCAGCTGTGATGCCCTTCCTGGTGGAATGGCTTGCTAACACTCACTGTCAATGTAGGATGAGCACTTGCATGAGGTGCTGGACAGACTGTGCTGTCATGCAACTACAGTCCAGCTTCTTCAGGAATGGCGGGAGTGGGTGGCGGGTAAAAGGAGGGAAGGAGAGAGGGAAAGAAAGTGAAGGTGTGAGGAAGGTGAGAGAGAGGAAAGAAGAAAGAAGCGAAGGAGAAAAAGAGTTCGGAGAGAGAAGGAGCGAGAGTGCGATAAGAACATATGAAATAGGAGCAGGAGTAGGCCATTTGGCCCCTCGAGCCTGTTCCGCCATTTAATACGATCATGGCTGATCCGATCATGGACTCTGGTCCACTTCCCTGCCCGCTCTCCATAATCTCTTATCCTCTTATCATTTAAGAAACTGTCTATTTCTGTCTTAAATGTATTCAATGTCCCAGCTTCCACAGCTCTCTGAGGCAGCGAATTCCACAGATCCACAACCCTCAGAGAAGAAATTTCTCCTCATCCCAGTTTTAAATGGGCGGTACCCTTATTCTAAGATTATGCCCTCTAGTTCTAGTCTCCCCACTGGAAGCATCCTCTCTGCATCCATCTGGTCAAGCCCTCTCATAATCTTATATGTTTCGATAAGATCACCTCTCATTCTTCTGAATTCCAATGAGTGGAGGCCCAACTTACTCAACCTTTCCTCAATGGGGAACAGGGAAATGGCAGAGACTTTGAACAAATATTTTGTATCCGTCTTCACGGTAGAAGACACGAAAAACATCCCAATAATGGATAATGAAACAGACTGGAAAACTGCAAATGTAACGCCCCTATTTAAAAAAGGAGGCAGACAGAAAGCAGGAAATTTAGCCCGACTAGCCTAACATGCTGGAGTTCTTTGAGGATGTAACAAGCAGGAACCAGTGGATGTGGTGCATTTGGATTTCCAGAAGGCATTCGATAAGGTACCACATAAAAGGTTACTGCACAAGATAAAAGCTCACGGGGTTGGGGGTAATATATTAGCATGGATAGAGGATTGGCTAACTAACAGAAAACAGAAGTCGGGATAAATGGGTCATTTTCCAGTTGGCAAACAGTAACTAGTGGGGTGCCACAGGGATCGGTGCTGGAGCCTCAACTATTTACAATCTATATTAATGACTTGGATGAAGGGACCGAGTGTAATGTAGCCAAGTTTGCTGATTATACAAAGATGGGTGGGAGAGCAAATTCTGAGGAGGACATAGAAAATCTGCAAAGGGATATAGACAGACTAAGTGAGTGGGCAAATATTTGGCAGATGGAGTACAATGTGGGAAAATGTGAGGTTATCCATTTTGGCAGAAAAAATAGAAAAGTAAATTATAATTTAAATGGAGAAAAATTGCAAAGTGCTGCAGTACAGACGGACCTGGGGGTCATTTTGCATGAAACACAAAAAGTTAGTATGCAGGTACAGCAAGTAATCAGGAAGGCAAATGGAATGTTGGCCTTTATTGCAAGGTGTATAGAGTATAAAAGCAGAGAAGTCCTGCTACATCTGTACAGGATATTGGTGAGGCCACACCTAGAGTATTGTGTACAGTTTTGGTCTCCGTATTTAAGGAAGGATATACTTGCTTTGGATGCTGTTCAGAGAAGGTTCACTAGGTTGATTCCGGAGATGAGGGGGTTGACTTATGAAGATAAGTTGAGTAGGTTGGGCCTATACTCACTGGAGTTCAAAAGAATGAGAGGTGATCTTATCGACAAAGTGGGTACAGAGAGGATATTTCCACTCATAGGGAAGACTAGAACTAGGGGGCATAGTCTCAGAATAAGGGGCCACCCATTTAAAACTGAGATGAGAGGAATTTCTTCTCTCAGTGGGTTGTAAATCTGTGGAATTCTCTGCCCAGAGAGCTGTGGAGGCTGGGTCATTGAATATATTTAAGGTGGAGATAGACAGATTTTTGAGCGATAAGGGAATAAAGGATTATGGGGAGCGGGCAGGGATGTGGAGCTGAGTCCATGATCAGATCAGCCATGATCTTATGAAATGGTGGAGCAGGCTCGAGGGGTCAAATGGCCTACTCCTGCTCCTATTTCTTATGTTCTTATGTATGTAGTACTCCAGGTGTAGTCTTACCAAAGCACTGTGCAGTTGGAGCAGGACTTCC
This sequence comes from Pristiophorus japonicus, assembly GCF_044704955.1. NCBI lineage: Eukaryota > Metazoa > Chordata > Chondrichthyes > Pristiophoridae > Pristiophorus > Pristiophorus japonicus. Next base: position 26,718,143 of record NC_091990.1, read on the forward strand.
CTACTTTTATACTCCATCCCCTTTGCAATAAAGGCCAGCATTCCATTTGTCTTCCTGATTACTTGCTATATCTGCATGCTAACGTTTTGCATTTCATGTACAAGGACCCCCAGGTCTCTGCAGGTACTGCAGCATTTTGTAATCGCTCCCCATTTAAATAATAATTTGCTTTTTTATTTTTCCTACCAAAGTGGATAACCTCACATTTTCCCACATTATAGTTCATCTGCCAAATTTTTGCCCACTCACTTCGCCTATCTATAATCCTTGTACATGAAATGCAAAACGTTAGCATGCAGATATAGCAAGTAATCAGGAAGACAAATGGAATGCTGGCCTTTATTGCAAAGGGGATGGAGTATAAAAGTAGGGAGTCCTGCTCCAACTGCACAGTGCTTTGGTAAGACTACACCTGGAGTACTACATACATAAGAACATAAGAAATAGGAGCAGGAGTAGGCCATTTGACCCCTCGAGCCTGCTCCACCATTTCATAAGATCATGGCTGATCTGATCATGGACTCAGCTCCACTTCCCTGCCCGCTCCCCATAATCCTTTATTCCCTTATCGCTCAAAAATCTGTCTATCTCCACCTTAAATATATTCTTTGTGTCATCCTCACAACTTGCTTTCCCGCCTATCTTTGTATCATCAGTAAATTTGGCTACGTTACAATCGGTCCCTTCATCCAATTCATTAATATAAAATGTAAATAGTTGCAGTTCCAGCACTGATCCCTGTGGCACCCCATTAGTTACAGTTTGCCAACCTGAAAATGACTCATTTATCCTGACTCTCTGTTTTCTGTTAGTTAGCCAATCCTCTGTCCACACTAATATATTACCTCCAACCCCGTGAACTTTTATCTTGTGCAGTAACTTTTGTGTGGCACCTTATCGAATGCTTTCTGGAAATCCAAATATACAACATCAACTGGTTCTCCTTTATCCACTCTGCTCATTACATCCTCAAAGAACTCCAGAAGATTTGTCAAACATGATTTCCCTTTCCTAAAACCATACTGACTTTGCTTGACTGCATTATGCTTTTCTAAATCTCCTGCTACTACTTCCTTAATGATGGACTCCAGCATTTTCCCAACTACAGATGTTAAGCTAATTGGTCTATAGCTTACTGCTTTCTGTCTCCCTCCTTTCTTAGAGGCGTTACATTTGCGGTTTTCCAGTCTGCTGGGACCTCTCCAGAATCCAGGGAATTTTGGTAGATTACAACCAATGCATCCACTATCTCTGCAGCCACTTCTTTTAAGACCCTAGGGTGCAGGCCATCAGGTCCAGGGGACTTGTCCACCTTTATCCCATTAGTTTGCCTAGTACTTTATCTCTAGTGGTCGTGATTGTTTTAAGTTCCCCCTGCCCCCGCATTAACTCCTTGATTATCAATGATTGGGATGTTTTTAGTGTCCTCTACCATGAAGAGAGATGCAAAATATTTGTTCAAAGTCTCTGCCATTTCCCTCTTTAATTCTCCAGTCCCATCCTCTAAGGACCAACGTTTACTTTAGCAACTCGTTTCCTTTTTATATACCTGTAGAAGCTCTTACTGTCTATTTTCATATTTCTTGTTAGTTTACTCTCATATGCTATCTTCTCTGTCTTTATCATTTTCTTAGGCATCCTTTGCTGGTTTCTAAAAATTTCCCAATCCTCTGGCCTTCCACTGTCCTTCGCAACATTGTATGCCTTTGTTTTCAATTTGATACCTTCCTTTACTTCCTTAGTTAGCCAGGGATGGTTCTCCCTTCTCTTGGCATCTTTATTTCTCATTGGAATAAATCTTTGTTGAGATTGAAATATCTCCTTAAATGTTTGCCACTTCGTTTCTACAGTCTTACCCTGTAATATATTTTCCCAGTCCACTTTAACCAACTCTGCCTTCATGCCTTTGCAATTACCTTTATTTAAGTTCAGGACACTAGTTTGAGACCTAGCTTTCTCAACCTCAAACTGAATTTGAAATTCTCATGTTATGATCACTCTTCCCAAGAGGATCCTTCACAAGATCATTAATTAATCCAGACTCGTTACACATTACCAGATCTAAAATAGTCTGCTCCCTGGTTGGTTCCACAACGTATTGTTCCAAGAAACCATCCCTCATACACTCTATGAACTCTTCCTCAAGGTTACCTTTGCCAATTTGATTTGTCCAATCAATATGAAGATTAAAATCGCCCATGATTATTGCTGTACCTTTATTACAAGCCTCCATATTTCTTGATTTATATTCTGTGCCACAGAGTGGCCACTGTTTGGGGGCCTGTGGACCACTCCCAGCGGTGACTTCTTTCCCTTATTATTTCTTATCTCCACCCAAACTGATTCTACATCTTGATCTTCTGAGCCAATATAATTTCTTACTACTGCACTGATCTCATCCTTTATTAACAGAGCTACCCCACTTCCTTTTCCTTTCTGCCTATCCTTACAAAATGGCAAATACCCCAGAATATTTAGTTCCCAGCCTTGGTCACCTTGCAAGGGAAGGGAAGAGAGCAGCGAGAAAGAAAGATGGAAAGAGATAGGGAGAGAGGAGCAAGATAGAGAGATCGGGCGAGGTGAAAAAGGAAGTGAAAGAGAGAGAGTGAGAGTAGGAGGAGAAAGAGGAGCAAGAGATTGACATACACACTGCCTGCTCTATCACCCTGAAATATCTGCAGGCTCCATGTTGGATAAAGAAGGTTTTATAGATACACATATTTAATAAAATGTAATGCTAGGTCACTGACTGACTAAAGTCCCAGTAAACAATCTCCTGATTGTGAGAATGGATTTGAAGATTAGTCGCAGGAATTTCCATCCAATCTCCAGTTTAAGGATTGAAATGGAGGAAAAATGGAATTCTTATCCCCGAGAAACCTCATCAGCAAATCAGTTTGTATGAATGAAACTGTTAATATCACTGCTTATTACTGACTGCGTGTTAATATCACTGCGTGTTACTGACTACATATTACATATAATTACATACAAGTTACAATACAGAAACAGGTTATTTGGCCCAACTGGTCTATGCTGGTGTTTATGTTCCACACGAGCCACCTCCCACCTTACTTCATCTCATCCTATCAGCATATCCTTCTAATCCTTTCTCCCTCAGGTGTTTATCTACCTTCGCCTTAAATGCATCAATGCTATTCCTTGTGATATCAAGTTCCATATTTGAAACACTCTCTGTGTAAGACATTTCTCCTGAATTCCTTATTGGATTTATTAGTGACTATCATATATTTATGGCCCGTAGTTTTGGTCTCCTCCACAAGTGGAAACATCTTCTCTATGTCTACCCTATCTATTAGATCACCCCTCAGCCTTCTCTTTTTCAGAGAAAAAAGCCCCAGCCTGTTCAATCTTTCTTGATAATTATAGCCTTTCAGTTCTGGTATCATCCATGTAAATAGTTTTTGCACTATTCTCCAGTGCCTCTATATCTTTTTTGTAATATAGAAACCAGAACGGTTCACAGTGCTCCAAGTATGGTCTAACTAAGGTTTTATACAAGTTTAACATAACTTCTCTGCTTTTCAATTCTATCCCTCTAGAAATGAACCCCAATGTTTCATTTGCTTTTTTTTTATGGTCGTTAGCCAGTGTTGCTATTTTTAATGATTTGTGAATCTGTACCCCTAGATCCCTTTGCTCCTCTATCCCATTTAGACTCTTAATTTCCAAGGAGTATGTGACCTCCTTATTCTTCCTACCACTTCACACTTATCACTATATTGAAATTCATGCTCATTCTGCAACTTTATTAATATCTTCCTGTATATTTTCACAGTCTTCCTCTGTATTAACTATACCCCCAAATTTAGTATCATCTGCAAAGTTTGAAATTGTACTTCCGATTCCCAGTACAAATCTTGAACGTAAATGGTGAACAACAGTGGTCCCAGCACCGATCCCCGTGGAACATCACTTCCCACCTTTTGCCACTCTGAGTAACTACCCCTAACCCCTACCCTCTGTTTTCTTTTTGTAGCCAGCTTGCTATCCATTCTGCTACCTGTCCCCTGACTCCACATGCTTTGACCTTAGTCATGAGTCTACTATGCAGTACCTTATCGAAGACTTTTTGAAAATCTGAATATGTTACATCTTCTACAGTACCCTCATCTATTCTTTGTTACTTCACTGCATGTTACGCTGTTAATGTCACTGAGTGAATGTCACCACATGTTACTGAGCGAGTGTCACAGCATGTTACTGTGTCACTGTCACTGGGTGAATGTCACTGCGTGTTACTGAGCGAATATCACTGCTTGTTAATGTGTCACTGTCACCGCGTGTTACTGTGTCACTGTCACTGCGTGTTACTGTGTCACTGTCACCGCGTGTTACTGAGCGAATATCACCGCTTGTTAATGTGTCACTGTCACCACGTTTTACTGTGTCATTGTCACTGCGTGTTACTGTGTCACTGTCACTGCATGTTACTGTGTCACTGTCACCGCGTGTTACTGGGCGACTGTCACCGCGTGTTACTATGTCACTGTCACTGCGTGTTACTGTGTCACTTCACTGCGTGTTACTGAGAGACTGTCACCGGGTGTTACTGTGACACTGTCACTGTGTGTTACTGTGTCACTGTCACCGCGTGTTACTGTGTCACTGTCACCGTGTGTTACTGTGTCACTGTCACCGCGTGTTACTGTGTCACTGTCACTGTGTGTTACTGTGTCACTGTCACTGCGTGTTACTGAGCGACTGTCACCGCGTGTTACTGTGTCACTGTCACTGCGTATTAATGTGTCACTGTCACCGCGTGTTACTGTGTCACTGTCACTGTGTGTTACTGAGCGACTGTCACCGCGTGTTACTGTGTCACTGTCATTGCGTGTTACTGTGTCACTGTCACTGCGTGTTACTGAGCGACTGTCACCGCGTGTTACTGTGTCACTGTCACTGCATGTTACTGTGTCACTGTCACCGCATGTTACTGGGCGACTGTCACCGCGTGTTACTATGTCACTGTCACTGCGTGTTACTGTGTCACTTCACTGCGTGTTACTGAGAGACTGTCACCGGGTGTTACTGTGACACTGTCACTGTGTGTTACTGTGTCACTGTCACCGCGTGTTACTGTGTCACTGTCACCGTGTGTTACTGTGTCACTGTCACCGCGTGTTACTGTGTCACTGTCACTGTGTGTTACTGTGTCACTGTCACTGCGTGTTACTGAGCGACTGTCACCGCGTGTTACTGTGTCACTGTCACTGCGTATTAATGTGTCACTGTCACCGCGTGTTACTGTGTCACTGTCACTGTGTGTTACTGAGCGACTGTCACCGCGTGTTACTGTGTCACTGTCATTGCGTGTTACTGTGTCACTGTCACTGCGTGTTACTGAGCGACTGTCACCGCGTGTTACTGTGTCACTGTCACTGTGTGTTACTGTGTCACTGTCACTGCGTGTTACTGAGCGACTGTCACCGCGTGTTACTGTGTCACTGTCACCGTGTGTTACTGTGTCACTGTCACCGTGTGTTACTGTGTCACTGTCACTGCGTGTTACTGAGCGACTGTCACCGCGTGTTACTGTGTCACTATCACTGTGTGTTACTGTGTCACTGTCACCGCGTGTTACTGTGTCACTGTCACTGCGTGTTACTGTGTCACTGTCACTGCGTGTTACTGTGTCACTGTCACTGCGTGTTACTGTGTCACTATCACTGTGTGTTACTGTGTCACTGTCACTGCGTGTTACTGAGCGACTGTCACCGCGTGTTACTGTGTCATTGTCACTGTGTGTTACTGTGTCACTGTCACTGCGTGTTACTGAGCGACTGTCACCATGTGTTACTGTGTCACTGTCACCGCGTGTTACTGTGTCACTGTCACTGCGTGTTACTGAGCGACTGTCACCGTGTGTTACTGTGTCACTGTCACCGCGTGTTACTGTGTCACTGTCACTGCGTGTTACTGAGCGACTGTCACCGCGTGTTACTGTGTCATTGTCACTGTGTGTTACTGAGCGACTGTCACCGCGTGTTACTGAGCGACTGTCACCGCGTGTTACTGTGTCACTGTCACTGTGTGTTACTGTGTCACTGTCACTGCGTGTTACTGAGCGACTGTCACCGCGTGTTACTGTGTCACTGTCACTGTGTGTTACTGAGCGACTGTCACCGCGTGTTACTGTGTCACTGTCACTGCGTGTTACTGAGCGACTGTCACCGCGTGTTACTGTGTCACTGTCACTGTGTGTTACTGTGTCACTGTCACTGCGTGTTACTGAGCGACTGTCACCGCGTGTTACTGTGTCACTGTCACTGTGTGTTACTGAGCGACTGTCACCGCGTGTTAATGTGTCACTGTCACCGCGTGTTACTGTGTCACTGTCATTGCGTGTTACTGTGTCACTGTCACTGCGTGTTACTGTGTCACTGTCACTGCGTGTTACTGAGCGACTGTCACCGCGTGTTACTGTGTCACTGTCACTGGGTGAATATCACTGCGTGTTACTGAGCGAATATCACTGCTTGTTAATGTGTCACTGTCACCGCGTGTTACTGTGTCACTGTCACTGCATGTTACTGTGTCACTGTCACTGCGTGTTACTGTGTCACTGTCACTGCGTGTTACTGAGCGAGTGTCACAGCATGTTACTGTGTCACTGTCACTGGGTGAATGTCACTGCGTGTTACTGAGCGAATATCACTGCTTGTTAATGTGTCACTGTCACCGCGTGTTACTGTGTCACTGTCACTGCGTGTTACTGTGTCACTGTCACTGCGTGTTACTGAGCGAGTGTCACAGCATGTTACTGTGTCACTGTCACTGGGTGAATGTCACTGCGTGTTACTGAGCGAATATCACCGCATGTTACTGTGTCACTGTCACCGCGTGTTACTGTGTCACTGTCACTGCGTGTTACTGTGTCACTGTCACTGCGTGTTACTGAGCGAGTGTCACAGCATGTTACTGTGTCACTGTCACTGGGTGAATGTCACTGCGTGTTACTGAGCGAATATCACTGCTTGTTAATGTGTCACTGTCACCGCGTGTTACTGTGTCACTGTCACTGCATGTTACTGTGTCACTGTCACCGCGTGTTACTGAGCGAATATCACCGCTTGTTAATGTGTCACTGTCACCGCGTGTTACTGAGCGACTGTCGCCGCGTGTTACTGTGTCACTGTCACTGGGTGAATATCACTGCGTGTTACTGAGCGAATATCACTGCTTGTTAATGTGTCACTGTCACCGCGTGTTACTGTGTCACTGTCACTGCGTGTTACTGTGTCACTGTCACCGCGTGTTACTGAGCGAATATCACTGCTTGTTAATGTGTCACTGTCACCGCGTGTTACTGTGTCATTGTCACTGCGTGTTACTGTGTCACTGTCACTGCGTGTTACTGAGCGACTGTCACCGTGTGTTACTGTGTCACTGTCACCGCGTGTTACTGTGTCACTGTCACCACGTGTTACTGAGCGACTGTCACCGCGTGTTACTGAGTGACTGTCACCGCGTGTTACTGTGTCACTGTCACCATGTGTCACGGAGTGAATGTCACTGGGTGAATGTCACCGCGTGTTACTGCGTCATTGTCAATGCATGTTACGGCGTGACTGTCACTGGGTGAATGTCACTGTGTGTCACTGAGTGACTGTCTATGTGTTACTGCGTCACTGTCACTGCATACTATCCTGCATCCTCCCCTGCACATTCCCCACTCCAGTTAAGGAAGTTCTCCTCACCTGTAATAGTCGGAAGTAATTTGGAGTTAATTTATTCAGCCGAATGATCATGTCTGAGATTGGATATGGATGGTACTTGATCCAAATGAGAGCAGCGTGCAATTCCAAATGTTTCCAGTCTGAGGAGAGACAGACTCCACGTTATTGGCAGCACAGTCCAATCCCGACGAGACGACCAGCCCAGCCTGATGAGTGGAGTCTAGCGCAGCCTCCGGTCTGACTGGATGATTATGGTGACTGGCCGTACACAGCTTTTTATACCGAGCCTCTTGCACTCAGTGATGTCACTGAGCTATTGAGGCATCTGTCAAAGCGCATTAGCGTTGTGTGTTCAGGATCAGGCAGTTGCTTCACCAAGTCCCAGACTCAGAGACGTCAGCTCACTCTGTGATCACTGCACTGACAGGGTCCCGAGGATCCTGCCCTGGGCTGAAACAAACAACACAGCTTCAACAATGTCCACAACCTTAGCATCCTCTGCCAGACAACTCAAGGCTTTTAGGTGGCTTATCTGTTTGACCCTCCCTCTCCCACACAGGAACTGATGCTGGATATACCAGCTCACACCCCTGCTCCACACTCCTCGCTCCTGTTACCATCTCTCACCCCGCCCCCACCCTTTAGCAGCTCTCAACCCAGCCCCTCGCCCCGTTACCAGCATTCACCCCTACCCCTCAATCCTGTTACCAGCACTCACCCCCACCCTGTTCCCAGCATTCACCCCCACCCTGTTCCCAGCATTCACCCCCAACCCCACCCTGTTCCCAGCATTCACCCCCACCTCTCGATCCTGTTACCAGCACTCACCCCTCACCCCTTTACCAGCACTCACCCCCACCCTCACCACTCACCTGTTACTAGCGCTCACCCCCACCCCTCGCGAGGGACGGGGGTGAGTGCTGGTAGCCTTGAGGATGAGTTCATGGAGTTTATTCGGGACGGTTTGTTGGAACAATACATTGTTGAACTAACCAGGGAACAGGCTATTTTAGATCTGGTAATGCAACAGGATTAATGAATGATCTCATAGTAAAGGATCCTCTAGGGAAGAGTGATCATAACATGTTAGAATTTCACATTCAGTTTGAGGATAAGAAACTTGGATCTGAAACTAGTGTCTTAAATTTAAATAAAGGCAATTACAAAGGTATGAAGACAGAGTTGGTTAAAGTGGACGGAAAAAAAATATTAAAAGGTAAAATGGTAGATAAGCAGTGGCAGACATTTAAGGAGCTATTTCATAACTCTCAACAAAGATATATTCCAGCAAGAAAGAAAGACTCTATGAGAAGGATGAACCATCCATGGCTAACTAAAGAAGTTAAGGATGGTATCAAATTGAAAGAAAAGGCATTCAATGTTGTGAAGATTAGTGGTAGGCCAGAAAATTGGGCAATGTTTAGAAACCAGCAAAGGATGACTAAAAAAAGAGGGAGAAAATAGATTATGAGAGTAAACTAGCAAGAAATACAAAAACAGACAGTAAGAGCTTCTACAAGTATATAAAAAGGAAGAGAGTGGCTAAAGTAAATGTTGGTTCCTTAGAGGATGAGACTGGGGAACTAATAATGGGAAACAAGGAAATGGCAGAGACTTTGAACAAATATTTTGCATCTGTCTTCACAGTAGAAGACATTAAAAGCATCCCAATAATAGTAGAAAATCAGGGGGCAAAAGGGAGGGAGGAACTTAAAACAATCACTATCATTACAGAAAAAGTACTAGGCTAGCTAATGGGACTAAAGGCTGACCAGTCCCCTGGACCTGATGGCCTGCATCCTAGGGTCTTAAAAGAAGGTGCTGCAGAGATAGTGGATGCATTGGTTGCAATCTTCCAAAATTTCCTAGATTCTGGAAAGGTCCCAGCGGATTGGAAAACCGTAAATGTAACACCCTTATTCAAGAAAGGAGGCCGACAGAAAACAGGAAACTATAGGACAGTTAGCCTAACATCTGTCATTGAGAAAATGATGGAATACATTATTAAGGAAGCAGTAGCAGAACATTTGGAAAATCATAATACAATCAAACAGAGTCAGCATGGTTTTATGAAAGGGAAATCATGTTTGACAAATTTATTAGAGTTATTTGAGGATGTAACGAACAGGATGGATCAAGTGGAACCAGTAGATGTAGTGTATTTGGATTTCCAAAAGGCATTTGATAAGTTGCTACATAAAAGCTTCCTGCACAAGATAAAAGCTCACTGTTATTAGCTTGGATAGAGGATTTGCTAACGGACAGAAAATGGAGAGATGGGACAAATGAGTAATTTTCAGGCTGCCAAACTGTAACTAGTGGAGTGTCACAGGCCTCAACTATTTACAATCTATATTAATGACTTTGATGAAGGGACTGAGTGTACTGTAGCCAAATTTGCTGACAATACAAAGATAGGTAGGAAAGCAAGTTGTGAGGAGGACACAAAGAGTCTGCAATGGGATGTAGATAGGTTAAGTGAGTGGGCAAAAATTTGGCAGATGGAGTATAATTTGGGAAAATTTGAGGTTATCCACTTTGGTAGGAAGAATAATAAAGCAGAATATTATTTAAATGAAGAGAGACTACAAAATGCTGCTGTACAGAAGGATCTGGGTGTCCTCGTATATGAAAGTTAGCATACAGGTACAGCAAGTAATTAGGAAGGCAAATTGTTGGCTTTCATTGCAAGGGGGATGGAGTATAAAAGAAAGCAGGCCTTGCTACAAATGGTGAGACCACACCGAGGGTACTTATGATGAAAGAGTTGTCTTATGAGGAAAGGTTGAGCAGGTTAGGCTTATACTCATTGGAGTTTAGAAGAATAAGAGGCGATCTTATTGAAATATGTAAGATTCTGAGGGGGCTGGACAGGGTAGATGCAGAGAGGATGTTTCCCCTCGTGGGGAAATCTAAAACTAGGGGGTATAATTTCAGAATAGGGGGTCGCCCATTTAAGATGGAGACGATGAGGAATTTCTTCTCTCAGAGGATCATGAATCTTTGGAATTCTCTACCCCAGACAGCTGAGGAGGCTGAGTCATTGAATATATTCAAGGCAGAAATAGACAGATTGTTGAAATCCAGGGGAGTAAAGGGTTATGGGGAGCAGGCAGGAAAGTGGAGTTGAGGCCAAGATCAGATCAGCCATGATCTTATTGAATGGCGGAGCAGGCTCGAGGGGCCAAATGGATTACTCCTATTTCTTATGTTCTTATGTTATCAGCACTCACCCCGCCCCTCACTCCTCAGTTACCGGCACACACCGTATAACCACAGCAGTGAGTTGATTGTATCAGTGATAGTCCAGATAGCGTCAGATTAAAGCAAATGAAATTGATCTTTGCGTTCAGCTCATTCTGTTCCACCCACTCAGTGTTCCTGAACCCTGGTGATGTCCTCAGTGAAACACATTCAGGATGTGGCGACAATGATGCGGTTAAGATGGAGAAATATCTTGTGTGGTGTGTGTCCTCGGGGTGCCGGGGGGGGGGGGGGGTATACCTCTCATCTTTGCGGACCCCCCCAGCAAGGGCGTGGCAGGCAACACCATTCCAGAAACGCTGCCAAAGCAATTCTGACCCAGCCCCTGGGAGCTGCCAGGGCATCAGTGACTGTGGGAAGCTCTGCCTCACCGGCCCCCTCAGTAACTCACCATCTTCCCACACAGGGGCGTCACTGAGACATTACAACAATTCTCCTTCAGCCCCTCCTTCTGGTCACCAGCCCACGTTTGAGAGAATGAGCTGCTCCCACTCAGGTCTCAATGACTGCAGTTTCTCCCCCTCCGGACGGGCTGCCTCTCCCTGGGGATCTGGTCCCTGGGTGCTACGCTGCCCAGGCAGTGCGTGTTGCTGGACATTCATCAATGAGACTCACCTGTGCACCTCATGATGCCCACATACACCAGCAGGAGTCACCGCAGACACTGGGCACCCTTTCAATTCACCCAGAGGTGGCTGAGGCCAAGTGTTATGCCCCAGGTTGAGGATCGCTCCCTCAGCACAAATTGGATTGGGACTTGGGCTTTCCTGCATTGTGTTGTATAACGCATTGTCACCCCATTGACTCACTGTCTGGTCCCTCAACACCTCCCCCACTGACTGCAAACACAGCACGTGGGAAACTGCAGATGTGAAGCTGTCCCTCGCACTCTTAGGAGCAGGAAGAGGCCATTCAGTTCCTCACACGTCAGGCCAAGTCATAGGGCCCTTTATAAAAACAAATGCCGGAGAATTTAGGAAATAACAAGGAGTCTCCTGGGCTACTCTGCCACTCATTTAACACCAAGCCTGTCCAGAACAAGTATTCCAGGTCCAACAACTCTCTACATAAATATATTTCTCTACCCTCTCCTTCTGTAACTTTCATGATGCTCTCAAATGGTCGCCCTCTAGTTACTGACTCACTCACCAATGGAAATAATTTTTTCCTATTTACCTCAACAAAAACATCAACATTTTGAACATTGTGATGTGGGAATGTATGCTGTGAGATCTCAGCATACATTCCCACATCACAACACTGGCTGCTCCTCAAATGCCTCATTGACTGAAACACTTTGGGCATTCTGTGAAAGGTACTATACAAAGGCACATTCCTGTTTCTTCTCAAACTTCGTTGTTCTAATGAAAAGAGCCCAAATTTATCTCGTCTCTCCTCCTGATTAAAGCCTTTCCTCATCCCTGGGATCATTTTAGTGAATCTCCTCTGCACCCTCTCCATGGCTTTGACATCCTTCCTAAAGTAAGGCTTCCAAACTGGACATGGTTTTCCAGCACCAGCCTGATCAATGATTGTTACAGATTTAAACTTGCCACTTTGGTTTTATGCTCCGTGTCGCTATTTATAAAATCTAGAATCCCATATTTCTTTTTAACAGCTTTAGTTGTCCTCTCACATTTAAAAATTCACGTTCCTGACCCCTAAAGTCTCTTTTGCCCACTTCTTTTAAAGAAATAAAACCCTGGAAAGAGAAGTGGAGCCGGAACCCTGGAATTATTGAAGAAACAGGAGGAGGCGTATGTTGGGATTCACTGGATGGGTGAATTAAGATGGGCCGAATGTTGTGATCCGAGAGTATGGAATCCCCAGTCAACCCCCAATCTGCCTGTCCAGGTGATGGAAAAGATCCCATGAGTAGGGAGATTTCCCTGTGTGTGGCCTCCCTCAAGCAACACCACCGAACTGATCGTCCATCTCACTAACGTGTGTTGGATGTTCTCTGTACAAAATAGCAGCTGTGTCCACCGACACAAGTGACTGCACCCCAACCAATGAATTGTATGTGAAGTGCTCTCAGATGTTTTGACATCGAATTATCAATAAGAGATAAATCAGAAATAAATAGTTTCAATGTTATTCAGTTGACAAAACAGTGACATAACTAGGGAGTGGGCACTCGGACTTTGTGCCTGTGACCACCCTCGCACACCGCATTCCAGTCTCCAGATTCATTCGGGCCATTGCCTTCGGTCCCTGCCACAAACACCAGTCCTCACCACGGCCACCGTCTGAGGCTGAACCAGACTATTTGCAAATGTGTTGTCCTATTTTATCCTGAGCTGCGTTTCCAACCCCCATATCCATGCAATCATTAAAATCGCCTACTTCCACCTCCATAACGTCACATGTCTTCGCCCCAGCCCATCTGCTGCTGAAATCCTCATCCATGCCTATTCTAATATTCTCCTGGCCAGCTTACCACCTTCCACCCTCCATAAATTTGAGCTCATCCAAAACTCTGCTACCCGTATCCTAACTCGCACCAAGTCCCACTCACCCATCACCCCTGTGCTCGCTGGCCTACATTGGCACCTGGTTAATCGTGTTTAAATACTTTCATGGCCTCGCCCCTCCCTATCTCTGTAACCTCTCCTAGCCGTACAATCCCTGCCTTCAGTCCTAAGCTCTCTAAATCCCTTCTAAACCATTCCTTAAACCCACCATTCATTCCAATAGCTCCTTTTAGTCTTGGTATCAATTTCATAAGAACACAGTTAGGAGCAGGAGTTGGCCATACAGCCCCTCGAGCCTGCTCTGCCATTCAATAAGATCACAGCGAATCTTTGACCTCAACTCCAGCTTTCCTGCCCGATCCCCGTATCTCTTGATTCCCCGAGAGTCCAAAAATCTAGCGATCTCAGTCTTGAATATACTGAATGACTCAGCATCCAAAGCACTTTGGGGTCAAGAAATCCAAAGATTCACAATCCTCTGATTGAAGAAATTCTTCCTAATTTCTGTCTTGAAAAGCCAACCCCTTATCCTGTGATCCCTAGCTCTAGACTCTCCAGCCAGGGGAAACAACCTCTCAGCATCTATCCTGTCAATCCCACTCAGAATCTTATATATTTCAATGAGATCACCTCTCATTTGTCTAAACTCCAGAGAGTATAGGCCCAGTCTACTGAATCTTTCCTCATAGGGCAAACCTCTCATCCCAGAATCACTCTAGTAAACCTTTGTTGCACTGCCTCTAAGGCAAGTATATCCTTCCTTAGATAAGGAGACCAAAACTGCACAGTACTCCAGATGAGCTCTCACCAAAGCCCTGTACAATTGTAGCAAGAATTCCTTACTCCAACCCCCTTGCAATAAAGGCCAACATGCTATTTGTCTTCCTAATGGCTTGCTATACCTGTACGCTAACTCTCTGTGCTTCCTGTACGAGGATTCCTTAATCTCTCTGAACACCAACATTTAATAGTTTCTCAGCATTTAAAAAATATTCTGTTTTCCTATTCTTCCTACCAAAGTGAATGACCTCACATTTCCTTGTGTTACACTCCATCTGCCACCTTATTGCCCACTCACTTAACCTGTCTCTATCACTATGCAGACTCTTTGCATCCTCCTCACAGCTTACTGTCCCACCTAACTTTGTATCATCAGCAAACTTGGATACATTACACTCGGTCCCTTCATCTAAGTCATCAATATAGATTGTAAATAGCTGGGGCCCAAGCGCTGATCCTTGCGGCACCCCACCAGTTACAACCTGCCAACCTGAAAATAATCTGTTTATCCCTACTCTCTGTTTTCTGTCCATTAACCAATCCTGTATCCATGCTAATACATTACCCGCAAATCCATGAGCCTTTATCTTGAGTAACAACCTTCTATGTGACACCTTATCGAATGCCTTTTGGAAATCCAAATATGCTACATCCACTGGTTCCCCTTTATCTACCCTGCTAGTTACATTCTCAAAAAACTCTAATAAATTTGTCAAACACAATTTTCCTTTCATAAAACCATGTTGTCTCTGCCTAATCAATTTATTTGATTACGACTCTAATTAAGCATCTTAGGACGTTTTTCTACATTAAATGCGCTACATAAATGCAAGTTGTTGTTGTTGTTGCTTTACGAGCAGCAGCATCACAAGCTACAGTTCCAGTGCTGGGTTTGTGAAGCTGCTAATCACGGTTTGAATTCTCCCCTCACTGTCTGGGCCCTTAATCCTGAGTTTAATCATCGGCTGTCAATTGGACATGATCCTCTCGTCTCACTGCACCCAAAGCCCCTTATTCCAGACATGGAACTAAAAGCAGCTGAGAGCAGAGAAAACATCATAAACCCCTCCCCACCCACACTGCGCCTTAACCCCTCCCCGCCCACACTGGGCCTTAACTCCTCCCCACCCACACTGCGCCTTAACTTCTCCCCACCCACACTGGGCCTTAACTCCTCTCCACCCACACTGGGCCTTAACCCCTCTCCACCCACACTGGGCCTTAACTCCTCCCCACCCACACTGGGCCTTAACTCCTCCCCACCCACACTGGGCCTTAACTCCTCTCCACCCACACTGGGCCTTAACTCCTCCCCACCCACACTGGGCCTTAACTCCTCTCCACCCACACTGGGCCTTAACTCCTCCCCACCCACACTGGGCCTTAACTCCTCCCCACCCACACTGGGCCTTAACTCCTCTCCACCCACACTGGGCCTTAACGCCTCTCCACCCACACTGGGCCTTAACCCCTCCCCACCCACACTGGGCCTTAACCTCTCACCACCCACACTGGGCTTTAACTCCTCCCCACCCACACTGGGTCTTAACCCCTCCCCACCCACACTGCGCCTTAACTCCTACCCACCCACACTGCGCCTTAACTCCTCCCCACCCACACTGCGCCTTAACCCCTCTCCACCCACACTGGGCCTTAACCCCTCCCCACCCACACTGCACCTTAATCCCTCTCCACCCACACTGCGCCTTAACCCCTCTCCACCCACACTGGGTCTTAACCCCTCCCCACCCACACTGCACCTTAATCCCTCTCCACCCACACTGCGCCTTAACCCCTCTCCACCCACACTGGGTCTTAACTCCTCCCCACCCACACTGCGCCTTAACCCCTCTCCACCCACACTGCGCCTTAACCCCTCTCCACCCACACTGGGTCTTAACCCCTCCCCACCCACACTGCACCTTAATCCCTCTCCACCCACACTGCGCCTTAACCCCTCTCCACCCACACTGGGTCTTAACCCCTCCCCACCCACACTGGGCCTTAATCCCTCTCCACCCACACTGGGCCTTAACCCCTCTCCACCCACACTGGGCCTTAACCCCTCCCCACCCACACTGCACCTTAACCCCTCTCCACCCACACTGGGTCTTAACCCCTCCCCACCCACACTGGGCCTTAACCCCTCTCCACCCACACTGGGCCTTAACTCCTCCCCACCCACACTGGGCCTTAACTCCTCTCCACCCACACTGGGCCTTAACGCCTCTCCACCCACACTGGGCCTTAACCCCTCCCCACCCACACTGGGCCTTAACCTCTCACCACCCACACTGGGCTTTAACTCCTCCCCACCCACACTGGGCCTTAACCCCTCCCCACCCACACTGCGCCTTAACTCCTACCCACCCACACTGCGCCTTAATCCCTCCCCACCCACACTGCGCCTTAACCCCTCTCCACCCACACTGGGTCTTAACCCCTCCCCACCCACACTGCACCTTAATCCCTCTCCACCCACACTGCGCCTTAACCCCTCTCCACCCACACTGGGTCTTAACTCCTCCCCACCCACACTGCGCCTTAACCCCTCTCCACCCACATTGCGCCTTAACCCCTCTCCACCCACACTGGGTCTTAACCCCTCCCCACCCACACTGCACCTTAATCCCTCTCCACCCACACTGCGCCTTAACCCCTCTCCACCCACACTGGGTCTTAACCCCTCCCCACCCACACTGGGCCTTAATCCCTCTCCACCCACACTGGGCCTTAACCCCTCTCCACCCACACTGGGCCTTAACCCCTCCCCACCCACACTGCACCTTAACCCCTCTCCACCCACACTGGGTCTTAACCCCTCCCCACCCACACTGGCCTTAACCCCTCTCCACCCACACTGGGCCTTAACTCCTCCCCACCCACACTGGGCCTTAACCCCTCTCCACCCACACTGGGCCTTAACCCCTCTCCACCCACACTGAGCCTTAACTCCTCCCCACCCACACTGGGCCTTAACTCCTCCCATCCACACTACGCCTTAACGCCTCCCATCCACACTACGCCTTAACTCCTCCCATCCACACTACGCCTTAACTCCTCTCCACCCACACTGGGTCTTAACCCCTTTCCACTCACACTGGGCCTTAACCCCTCTCCACCCACACTGCACCTTAACCCCTCTCCACCCACACTGCGCCTTAACCCCTCCCCACCCACACTGGGTCTTAACCCCTCTCCACCCACACTGCGCCGTAACCCCTCCCCACCCATGCAAGATCTTCCCACTGTGTTTACACACAAGCTCCGCCTCTCAATAATCTGACCAGTTCGGGGATATTTCTTTTCACTGTGCTTTCCCCCAAAAAATATTGAGCTCACTCTGTATATTACAGAGTGCATAGTGTAGTGTGTATATTACCGACTGCATAGTATAAAGTGCACACTACACAGGACAGAGTGTATATTATGCAGTTTAGAGTGCACATTTTAGTGTGCATTTTAGAGTGCATATTATGCAAGTCCGTATGTATAGGACTGAACATTAGCGTATTATAGTGCGCATATTACAGTGTATAATATATCGTGTATATTACACAGGTGAGACTGTATTAGTGTTTATTACAGGCTGAATGTAAGTTCCCAAAGTTTTAGTTTCAAGTTTCCCTTTAGAAATGTTCTAATTTCCCTGTCTGTCAGAATCCCGATTCGCTCCCAGTTTCCCAGCTGGGATTTATGTTCCCTTCGCAGACTACAGTCCCGCGGAGCTGCTCCAACTTCCGGCAGTAACACGGCCCGCAAAACTTCACAAAACACCAGCAAAAGAAAGGCAGAAACTTACTGAGCGGATCACAGAACGAGGCGGTAAAGGGCCAAATAGTGGGGCTGGGACACAGGCGCTGCCGGGACACGGATCACATCACAGCGAGGCGGTGACTGGCATCTGAAGGCAAAGTCCCAGAATGGCTCTAAACCCGCCCAGTCCCAGACCCAACCCACCGGCTGTGGCTCTAAAACCGCCCCAGTCCCAATCCACCAGGTGCAGCTCTAACCCCAGGGGCATTACCGTCGCATTGTAGCCACAACGTTGCTTAGACTGATTATATCTGCAATTCTGTAGTTTTGCGGCTCCCTGTGGATGGGCAATGGCAGACATTTAGAGACCGCATGGATGAACTACAACAATTGTACATTCCTGTCTGGCGTAAAAATAAAAAAGGGAAGGTGGCTCAACCGTGGCTATCAAGGGAAATCAGGGATAGCATTAAAGCCAAGGAAGTGGCATACAAATTGGCCAGAAATAGCAGAGAACCCGGGGACTGGGAGAAATTTAGAACTCAGCAGAGGAGGACAAAGGGTTTGATTAGGGCAGGGAAAATGGAGTACGAGAAGAAGCTTGCAGGGAACATTAAGACGGATTGCAAAAGTTTCTATAGATATGTAAAGAGAAAAAGGTTAGTAAAGACAAACGTAAGTCCCCTGCAGTCAGAATCAGGGGAAGTCATAACGGGGAACAAAGAAATGGCGGACCAATTGAACAAGTACTTTGGTTCGGTATTCACTGAGGAGGACACAAACAACCTTCCGGATATAAAAGGGGTCGGAGGGTCTAGTAAGGAGGAGGAACTGAGGGAAATCCTTATTAGTCGGGAAATTGTGTTGGGGAAATTGATGGGATTGAAGGCCGATAAATCCCCAGGGCCTGATCCCAGAGTACTTAAGGAGGTGGCCTTGGAAATAGTGGATGCATTGACAGTCATTTTCCAACATTCCATTGACTCTGGATCAGTTCCTATCGAGTGGAGGGTAGCCAATGTAACCCCACTTTTTAAAAAAGGAGGGAGAGAGAAAACAGGGAATTACAGACCGGTCAGCCTGACATCGGTAGTGGGTAAAATGATGGAATCAATTATTAAGGATGTCATCGCAGTGTATTTGGAAAGAGGTAATATGATAGGTCCAAGTCAGCATGGATTTGTGAAAGGGAAATCATGCTTGACAAATCTTCTGGAATTTTTTGAGGATGTTTCCAGTAGAGTGGACAAGGGAGAACCAGTCGATGTGGTATATTTGGACTTTCAGAAGACTTTCGACAAGGTCCCACACAAGAGATTAATGTGCAAAGTTAAAGCACATGGGATTGGGGGTAGTGTGCTGACATGGATTGAGAACTGGTTGTCAGACAGGAAGCAAAGAGTAGGAGTAAATGGGGACTTTTCAGAATGGCAGGCAGTGACTAGTGGGGTACCGCAAGGTTCTGTGCTGGGGCCCCAGCTGTTTACACTGTACATTAATGATTTAGACGAGGGGATTAAATGTAGTATCTCCAAATTTGCGGATGACACTAAGTTGGGTGGCAGTGTGAGCCGCAAGGAGGATTCTATGAGGCTGCAGAGCGACTTGGATAGGTTAGGTGAGTGGGCAAATGCATGGCAGATGAAGTATAATGTGGATAAATGTGAGGTTATCCACTTTGGTGGTAAAAACAGAGACAGACTATTATCTGAATGGTGACAGATTAGGAAAAGGAGAGGTGCAACGAGACCTGGGTGTCATGGTACATCAGTCATTGAAGGTTGGCATGCAGGTACAGCAGGCGGTTAAGAAAGCAAATGGCATGTTGGCCTTCATAGCGAGGGGATTTGAGTACAAGGGCAGGGAGGTGTTGCTACAATTGTACAGGGCCTTGGTGAGGCCACACCTGGAGTATTGTGTACAGTTTTGGTCTCCTAACCTGAGGAAGGACATTCTTGCTATTGAGGGAGTGCAGCGAAGGTTCACCAGACTGATTCCCGGGATGGCGGGACTGACCTATCAAGAAAGACTGGATCAACTGGGCTTGTATTCACTGGAGTTCAGAAGAATGAGAGGGGACCTCATAGAAACGTTTAAAATTCTGACGGGGTTAGACAGGTTAGATGCAGGAAGAATGTTCCCAATGTTGGGGAAGTCCAGAACCAGGGGACACAGTCTAAGGATAAGGGGGAAGCCATTTAGGACTGAGATGAGGAGGAATTTCTTCACCCAGAGAGTGGTGAACCTGTGGAATTCTCTACCACAGAAAGTTGTTGAGGCCAATTCACTAAATATATTCAAAAAGGAGTTAGATGAAGTCCTTACTACTAGGGGAATCAAGGGGTATGGTGAGAAAGCAGGAATGGGGTACTGAAGTTGCATGTTCAGCCATGAACTCATTGAATGGCGGTGCAGGCTAGAAGGGCCGAATGGCCTACTCCTGCACCTATTTTCTATGTTTCTATGTTTCTATGTTCTTCTTCAGTTTGGACACAATTCATCATCATCATCATCATCATCATCAGAGGCAGTCCCTCAGAATCGAGGAAGACTTGCTTCCACTCCTGAAGTGAGTTCTTAGGTGGCTGTACAGTCCAATAAAAGAACCACAGTCTCTGTCACAGGTGGGACAGATAGTCGTTGAGGGAAGGGGTGGGTGGGACTGGTTTGCCACACACTCTTTCCGCTGCCTGTGCTTGATTTCTGCGTGCTTTCGGCGATGAGACTCAAAGAGCTCAGCGCCCTCCCGGATGCACTTCCTCCACTTAGGGTGGTCTTTGGCCAGGGACTCCCAGGTGTCAATGGCGATGTTGCACTTTATCAGGGAGGCTTTGAGGGTGTCCTTGTAACGGTTCCGCTGCCCACCTTTGGCTCGTTTGCCGTGAAGGAGTTCCGAGTAGAGCGCTTGCTTTGGGAGTCTCATGTCTGACATGCAAACTATGTGGTCTGCTCAGTGGAGCTGATCAAGTGTGGTCAGTGCTTCAATGCTGGGGATGTTGGCCTGGTCGAGGATGCTAATGTTGGTGCGTCTGTCTTCCCAGGGGATTTGTAGGATCTTGCAGAGACATCGTTGGTGGTATTTCTCCAGCAACTTGAGGTGTCTACAGTACATGGTTATTGTTTCTGAGCCATACAGGAGGGCAGTTGCTCCACGACAGACACAATTAGTGGCTCAGTCAACAACACAGACTGGAGACGAACCCTGGCAGCTTGTGGTCCGTCTGACTGTTACCCGGGTGTAAGTTTACCCACTGGGCCAGTGTCAGAGGGTGATCATCTATATCAATCACAGAAACAGATACTGATCTCACTTTACTCCTGAAATTCTCATCCTTGGTTACAAATCCCTCCATGGCCTCACCCCTCCCTATCTCCTCCAGCCCCACAACCCTCAGAGATATCTGCGGCCCTCTAATTCTAACCTCTTGAGCATTCCTGATTTTAATCACTCAACCATTGGTGGCTCTACCTTCAGCCACCAAGGCCCTAAGCTCTGGACTTCCCTCCCTAAATCTATCCACCTCTCTATCCTCCTTCAAGACGCTCCATAAAACCGATCTCTTTGACCAAGCATCTGCCCAGTTTCTCCTTATGTGGCTCCGTGTCAAATTTTGTTTCACAATGCTCCTGTGTAGCGCCTTGGGACATTTTACTACATTAAAGTTGCAATATAAATACATCTTATCACTGGATAGGAAACCAATTCCTCGTGAAGAAAGTTGGTGAAGCTTCACAAACTATGCTCCGTTTTGTCATTTTGGCGGGGAGTGGGGGGTGCTCATTTCACTGTTTGGGGCCTCGTCTACATTTTTTTTTAAGTAAAAACAAATGTTCCTTTCAGATTGGTGGCTGCCCAGACTGCTGCAGTACATCCAACGCCTGGAGCTGTAAATTCAGATGTGGAACAGCAGGAAGGATCATGGAATCACCCTCACCGCCTGTGACTGGCTGGATCTGGCACTTGGTTTCAGTGCTCAGCCACATGGTTGAATTCTAATCTCAAAAGGAAGCAAATCATGTCAACCATTTCACTGCCTGAAGTTTGAAGGAGAATTATTTTTTTATGTAAAATATTGACAATTTTTTCCTGTTTGTTTCCCAAACACTCAAAATATGTCGCCTCATCTGGCACTTTAACCAAAAACTTTTTTCCTTTTCAGGTGTCAAGGATCTTAAATTTCAACGACTCTTGGACACCAACACTTCTCCGGAATCTTCTTCCTCCACACTCCCCTCTGATCCCATCCCTTCTTCCAAACTCAACCCCTGCCATGTTTACACTATCCCCTCTGACCTTCCCCTCTCTGACCCCGAATGATCAGTCCTCAGCAAAGGCCTGAGCTTCATCCCCTTACGCCCCCACCTCAATGAATTTCGAGCTCGGCACGATGCTGAGCTCTTTTTCCACTGTCTTTGCCTCCGTGCCCACTTCTTCGGAGTCTTCCGCCTGCACAGCTGACCCTTTCTCCCGTTTTCAGAATTCTAGTTCTACCTGGACCCCTTCCTCTGGCGTCTTACCCTCTCTAGACCTCTTCATTGCAAACTGCCGATGGGACATCAGCCATCTCAATTTCTCTGCTCCCCTCACTCACTCCAACCTACCTCCCTCTGAACTTGCAGCACCACTCACTCAGATCCAACCCCAACCTTGTCATCAAACCTGCTGACAAGCGCGGCGCTGTTGTTGTTTGGTGAACTGACCTCTACCTTGCAGAGGCTGATCGCCAACTCTCTGACACCTCCTCCGACCTCCCCCTGGACCATGACCCCACCGCTGAACATCAAGCCATCATTTTCCAGACCGTCACTGAACTCATCTCCTATAGCGATCTTCCCTCCACAGCCACCAACCACATAGCTCCCCAACCCCACACATCTTGCTTCTACCTCCTTCCCAAGATCCACAAACAGGACTGACCCGGTAGACCCATCGTTTCAGCCTGTTCTTGCCCCACAGAACTTATTTCTTCCTATCTTGACTCTTTTTTTCTCCCCTTGTCCACTCTCTTCCCACCTATATCCGCGACTCCTCTGATACCCTCCGTCACTTTAACAGTTTCCGGTTTCCCGGCCCTAACCGTCTCCTTTTCACCATGGACGTCCAATCCCTCTACACTTTCATTCCCCACCAGGATGGCCTGAGGGCACTCCACTTCTTCCTCGAGCAGAGGCCCAACCAGTCCCCATCCTCCACCACCGTCCTCCGCCTGGCTGAACTTGTTCTCACATTGAATAACTTCTCCTTTAACTCCACTCATTTCCTCCAAATTAAAAGTGTGGTTGTGGGAACCCGCAAGGGTCCTAGCTATGTCTGCCTTTTCGTGGGACATGTGGAACATTCTTTTTTCCAGTCCTACTCGGGTCTCCTCCCTCACCTCTTTTTCCGGTACAGTTATGACTGTATCGGTGCCGTTTTCTGCTCTTGCCCTGAACTTGTAAATGTTATTCACTTTGCATCTAATATCCACCCTTCCCTCACCTTCACATGGTTCATCACTGACTCTTCCCTTCCCTTCCTCAACTTGTCCGTCTCCATCTCTGGGGATAGGCTTTTGACCAGTATCACTATAAGCCCATTGACTCCCACAGCTGCCTGGACGACACTTCCTCCCACCTCGCATTCTGTAAGGACTACATTCCATTCTCCCAGTTTCTCCATCTCCATTGCATCTGCTCTGACGATGCCACCTTTCACACTAGCACCTCTGACATGTCTTCCTTTTTCCTCAACAGAGAAATACCCTCCACCGTGGTTAACATGGCCCTCGACCATGTCCATTCTATTTCCCGCACCTCTACTCTCACCCCTTCCCCTTCCTCTCAGAACCATGACAGGGGTCCCCTTGTCCTCACCTTTAACCCCACCAGCCTCGACATTCAACGGATCATCCTCCACCATGATCCCACCACCAATCACATCTTCCCCTCCTCTTTCAGGATTCTGAAGGGACTGCTCCCTCCGCGACACCCTGGTCCGCAGTCACCCCCAGCACTCCCTCCCCATGGCACCTTTCCGTGCAAGCTCAGGAGATGCAATACCTACCCTTTTACCTCCTCCCTTCCCACTATCCAGGGCCCGAAATACTCTTTCCAGGTGAAACAACCATTTACTTGTACTTCTTTCAATTTAGTATACTGCATTCACTGCTCACAATGTGGTCTCCTCTACATTGGGGAGACCAAGTGTAGATTGGGTGACCGCTTTGAGGAGCACCTCCGTTCAGTCCGCAAGTGTGACCCTGAACTTCCGGTCGCCTGCCACTTTAATTCTTCACTCCGACCTCTCCGTCCTTGGTCTCCTACATTGTTCCAACGAAGCTCAAGGAACAGCACCTCATGCGTTTAAGCACTTTATAGCCTTCTGGACTCAGTATCGAGTTCAACAATTTCAGATTGTAGCTGCTGCCAATCTTTGCCCCCCCCTGCAAGAGCCCGTTTCTTTTTTTCCCTCCTTGTCTCTAATGGCAGCTGGTCATTATCCCGCCATTCACACCCTATCTTGACTAATGTGTTTCTAACTCCTGGCATTACCATTTGAATTTGGGCCATCATCCGTTTTGTCTCTCAAATCTTTCCTGCCTTCCACCCTGTCACAGACCTTCCCTTTTGGTCCTTTCTTCCCCTCCCCCTTTCAGTGCTTGTTAAGAATCTGTTCTTTCCGAACACTTTCCCGTTTTGTCGAAGGGTTATCGACCCGAAACAAACTCTGCTTTCTCTCCACAGATGCTGCCTGACCCGCTGAGATTTCCAGCATTTTCTGTTTTTATTCCAGAATCCGCAGTATTTTGCTTTTGCACTCAAAATATGACATGATTCCAATTCTGGAGTTAAAATTTCATCATAAAATGTTATGCTCTTCTCTTCACCCAGAATCAATAACAGTAATTGAGGCTCAGAGGGAGCTGTGGACTGTGATAAAATCATAGGGAGCGGGGTTCAAGCATTACTAGAGTTGGAGCAAGGAGAATTAGTAATTGAACATCAGAGGGAGCAGGGGATGAACAATATTCTACAGCAAAAGGAAATGGGGGACATTCCATTCCATAAAGGGGAACCAGTGGTGTAGTATATCTGATTTTCCAAACGGCATTTGATAAGGTGCCACATAAAAGGTTGTTATATACAAGATAAGGGCACAGGAGGTTGGGGGTAATGTGTTAGCATGGATAGAAAATTGGTTAACAGACAGAAAATAAAGTGGGGTAAAAAAATAGGTCATTTTTCAGTTGGCAGGCTGTGACTAGTGGGGTGCTGCAAGGATCAGTACTTGGGCCTCAGCTATTTACAATCTACATCAATGACTTAGATGGGACAAAATGCAATTTATCCAAGCTTGCTGACGATACAAAGCTAGGTTGAAAAGTAAGCCTTGAGGACGCAAAGAGATATAGGTTAAATGGGCAATAAGATGGCAGATGGGAGTATAATGTGAGGAAATGTAAGGTTATTTACCTTGGTATGAAGAGAAAAGCATTTTTTTTTTAAATGGTGAGAAACTATCAAATGTTGGTGTTCAGTGGGATAGAGTTGGCATTGCAGGTTCAGCAAGCAATTAGGAAGGCAAATTGCACATTGGCATTTAATATAAGAGGGTTGGAAACAACACGGAATACTGTGCAGCTTTGGTTCCCCAAAGTTCTATTCTTGATGACATAATCCAAAAATACGTGTCAGTTTTCACATGTACGCTGATGACACCCAGATCTACCTCACCACCACTTCTCTTGGCCCCTCCATGGTCTCTAAATTGTTAAGACTGCTTGTCTGACATCCAGTACTGGATGAGCAGAAATTGTCTTTGGTCCTTGTCAAAAACTGCCACCGACTCCATCCGTCTCCCTAGCACGTCTGAAGCTGAACCAGATTGTTCGCAATCTAGGCGTCATATTTACCCTGAAATTAGTTTCCAGCCACACATCCGCGGCATAACAAAAATTTCCCTTTCGTAACAATTGCCCATTTCCGTCCATCTGCTGCTGAAACCCTCATCCATACCTTTGTTACCTCTAGACTTGATTATAGTCAATGTATTCACTGAGGCACATGAAAGCATGGGCCTCACGCTTAACATCCGTAAGACAAAGGTCCTTCACCAGCCTGTCATCGCCACACAGCACTGCCCTCCAATCATCAGGATCCACGGCGCGGCCCTGGACAACGTGGATCATTTCCCATATCTCGGGAGCCTCTTATCAACAAAGGCAGACATTGATGCTGAGATTCAGCATCGCCTGCCGTGCATCAGTGCAGCCGCCTGCGGAAAAGTGTTTGAAGACCAGGGCCTCAAATTTACCACCAAACTCATGGTGTACAGGGCTGTAGTAATGCCCGCCCTCTTGTATATCATCAACGATGTCGCCGCAAGATCCTGCAAATCTCCTGGGAGGACAGGCGCACCAACATCAGTGTCCTCGACCAGGCTAACATCCCCAGTATTGAAGCATTGACCACACTCGATCAGCTTTGCTGGGCAGGCCATATAGTACACATGCCAGATACAAGACTCCCTAAGCAAATGCTTTATGCGGAGTTCCTTCATGGTAAATGAGCCAAAGGAGGACAGCGGAAACGTTATAAGGACACCCTCAAAGCCTCCCTGGTAAAGTGCGACATCACCACTGACACCTTGGAGACCCTGGCCGCAGACTGCCCGAGGTGGAGAAAGTCCATCCAGGAGGGAGTTGAACTCTTTGAAGCTCGACGCAAGGAGCATGAAGAGGCCAGGCACAGGCAGTGGCAGGAGCGTGCGGCAAACCAGCCCTACAAACCCCGATCAATGTCTGTCCCACCTGTAACAGGGTCTGTGGCTCTCATATCGGACTGTTCAGCCATCAAAGAACTCACTTTGGGAGTGGAAGCAAGTCCTCCTCGATTCCGAGGGACTGCCTATGATGATGATGACCTCTAGACTTGATTACTCCAACCCACTCCTGACTGGCCTTCCACATTCTACCCTATGTAAACTTGAGGTCATCCAAAACTCAGCAGCCCATGTCCTAACTCACACCAGGTCCCACTCACCCATCACCCGTGCTTGCTGACCTACAATGGCTCCCGGTTAAGTAACGCTTCAATTTCATGTTCATCCTAGTTTACAAATCCCTCCATGGCCTCACCTCTCCCTATCTCTAATCTCCTTCAGCCTCACAACTGGCCAAGATGTCTATGCTCCTCAAATTCTGCCCTCTTGAACATCCCCGATTATAACTGCTCAACCATCAGTGGCTATGCCTTCAGCTGCCTGGGCCCCAAGCTCTCGAACTCCCTCCCTAAACCTCTCTATCCTCTTTTAAGACACTCCTTAAAACCCACCTCTTTAACCAAGCTTTTGGTCATCTGCTGCAAAGTGCTGCAGTACAGCAGAACCTGTGGGTACTTGTGCATGAAACACAAAAGGTTAGTATGCAGGTACAGCAAGGGATCAGGAAGGCCAATGGAATCTTGGCCTTTATTGCAAAGGGGATGGAGTATAAAAGCAGGGAAGTCTTGCTAAAGTTATACAGGGTAGTGGCGAGGCTACACATGGAATACTGCGTTGTTTGTGTTTCCGTATTTATGAAAGGATATACTTGCTTTGGAGGCAGTTCAGTGAAGGTTCACTAGGTTGATTCCAGAGATGAGGGTGTTGACTTATGAGGAAAGGTTAAGTAGGTTAGGCCTCTACTCATTGGAATTCAGAAGAATGAGAAGTGATCTTATCAAAATGTATATTATGAGGAGGCTTGAGAAGGTGGATGCAGAGAGAATGTTTTCACTGATAGGGAAGACAAGAACTAGAGGGAATATAATAAGGGACCACCCATTTAAAACTGAGATGAGGAGGAATTTTTTTCTGAGAGTTGTAAATCTGGGGAATTTGCTGCCTCAGAGAGCTGAGACCGAATAAATTTATGAGAGATAGACAGTTTCTTAACCGATAAGGGAATAAGGGGTTATGGGGAGCAGGCAGGGAAGTGGACCTGAGTCCATGATTGTATTAAATAGCAGAGCACGTTCCAGGGGCCATATGGCCTATTCCTGCTCCTATTTCTTCTTTGGCTCAGTGTCAAATTTAATTGTTTTGTCTTAGAACACTCCTGAAGCACCTTGGAACGTTGTACGTTAATGGCGCTATTTTAATACAAGTTGCTATTGGCAAAGGATATACTTGCCTTGAAGGTGGTGCAACAAAGGTTCACTAGATTGATTCCTGGGATGAGAGGATTGTCTTATGAGAGATTGAACCTATACTCTGGAGTTTCAATGAATGAGAGGTGATCTCATTTGAAACAAGATTCTGAGCAGGATGGACAGGATAGATGCAGAGATTGTTGTCCTGACTGGAGAGTCTACAACTAGGGGCTATAGTCTCAGAATAAGGGGCCAGCCTTTTAAGACTGAGATGAGGAGGAATTTCTTCAGAGGGTTCTGAATCTTTGGAATTCTCTGCAGATGCTCAGTCTTAAGAGGTGTGGAAATCTTCTTGAATGGTGGAGCAGGCTTTAGAGGCTACATAGCTTACTCCTGCTCCTAATTCTTAGCGTTATAATTTCTATGCTGTTTTATTTAAATTTAATATTTAAATTATGTTCATTTTTCAGGTCTGATCAATGTAACTGTTCTCTATGTAGATGCCAATTAACCAGGCAGGATAGAACAATTATTTCTCCATGTAACAGTGGAAAAGATTTTTTTTTTTAAATAAAGTTTTGGTGCCACCTGGTGTTATACTGGGAACAGGCAGTGCACAGATCACACTCCCAGCACTGGGAGCTCAAAGGATTTGGCAAAGAGCTGTGACCTATGAGGTGGGTGGAATCAGCAGGTTACAGATGTCAGTGCAACACTTCACTCACCATGCAGGGTGTAACACTTCCCTCACCATGCAGCTTTTCCTAACCCTGCAGGTTGTGACAGTGTGACTCCCTCACCACTCTTTGGGGTGTTTTAATACATTAACAGTGCTATATAAATGCAAGTAATTGTTGGCTGGGTTACTTGACAGCAGTGGCAAGAGTTAAAACCATCACTAGCCCAGGCTACTTCAACAGCCTGTATGTTCAGCTGCAGGAACACTGAACTTGACAGGAGGGGGAAGGAATAGGGAAACAAAAAAAGTGATACTTAAAATTAATTCTAGGACCAGAAGGACATAAAGCCATCGGACGGTGGATTGCACGCAAGAGCAAGATTAGATTACCCTCACTGTGTGACCTTACTCCCATTGAACATGCTACAGAGACTGTGTCTAGACTGAGACACCAAGAACAGCCAATGTTAGTGGAGCTGTGACCAAGCACCTTCAGGTGTGGAGAGAGACACAACCCCATTCCCAAGCAGGACAGTATCCAACTTTATTTAGGTAGCAAATTTTAAATTCCATGGGGTACTCAGCAAAATATGATTAGATTTTTTGGAATCCATTTGAGCCAAAACAAATTCTAAAGAATATTTTCACTTTAAAACAGCAATTTAAAAAAAAGTTACATTTTTCATTGTCAAATTGCCAAGCAAGACTGATGATTCCACGTGGAGAGCAGGAAACGCCACCGACATTACAAATGCTTCATCCGACAGCACAGGTAAAAAATGGTCAAAATTAGGGGGAAATAGGGAGGGAGCATAAAGGAGTTTAATCGAGCATTTTCAACATGTATCATGTCAGTATACAAAGTCCCCAGAAAATAAAACACACTGCAAGCATCCGCAACATCTGCCCACACAAAAAAAAAAATGTTGCATTTATAAAAATTGATAAAAATATTCCGTTCAACTGTACAAGTTGCAGGAGATTGAGCAACTCTCCAGACCCGGACGAGGCTGTCGCCTATCAGCAACTTCACATCTCATGCCTGCAAAAAAAAAAAAGGAAACCATTTAGATTAGTTCTTAACTAATTACAGAATTTATTCCTTGATGACCTGGCTGGTGTGGCATCAGGACAAGGGAGTTCTATCCCCGGACCAAACCCACAGCTCTCAGATCGTGTTGCAGTACAACTACAAGTGTGCTGGATGCCCTGATACCTCGTCCACATACTGCGAGTGGCCTCACCACTACCCAGCTGAATCCTGTCCACACACACACACACACACTCTCCAGCAAGACTTGCCTAATCACAACCAGAAGCTGGCTGGTTCACCGCTTCTGAATCCAGGGACAAAGGCAGAGTGCAGAATCCCCACCATCACCATTATGGAGAGCTTCTGAGCCAGCAGAGATCAGGAATAAAACCCAGCACATTCTGCTCTGTACAGTACAGCTACTCATTAATGAAACTTGAAAGAACTCAACAGAACAGATGGCAGCACGGGCAAATACTCACTGGCTGATAACGGCAAGGGTGAAGAAACTGGCCGATGCAGCTGAAGTTAGACAAGAGCCTAAAAGCAGTCATTCTGACAAATTGGAAATTAAGATCCAGGCACGGTCTCAGCTCAGACACGCTTCAACCACTCAGCTCTAGGATCTCAAACATGGCTCCACTGACTGACAGAGTGCACAGGGGCTGCAGAGTTTTACCTCTTTATTTTCCCCATTTTGGGCTGGGGCAGTGCCGGGCTCCTGGCTCAAATCACTCGCTTTGCCTTTGGCGACCTTCGGCTTCTTGGTTTTCGCGGCAGATTTCTGAGAGAGAGAAGAACATTACTGTCCAAAAACAGAATGCATTCAACCCAACAGACATTAAATTGTTTAAAGACTGGGGTGGGGGTCAAGGGGCAGAGACTGCAGCCAGGGGACTCCAGGATTGCTCGCTTTCTAATTCACACCGCAACTCTAGTTCAGTTTCAATTATTCCACAAAATTGCTCTATTTTCTGTGAAGTTGTTTTTTCCAGTGCCCTTTCCTAGAGTTGTTCAGGCCCCTCAGCTGGACTCATGGCAATGATTAAAGGACTCAATAGGGTAGATAGAGAGAAACTATTTCCGCTGGTGGAGAATCCAGAACAAGGAGGCATAACCATAAAATTAGAACTAGGCTGCTCAGGGGTGATGTCAGAAAGCACTTCAGAAAAAGGGTATTGGAAATCTGGAACTCTCCCCAAAACACTGCTGAGGGTCAATTCAAAATAGAGATTGATAAATTTTTGTTGGGTAAGGGTACTGACTTTCAAAAGGCGTTTTGTTGGGTATGAACTTTCAAAATGCTTTTGATAAAAGTACCACACATTAGGCTTGTTAGTGAAATTGAAGCTCATGGGATAAAAGAGGCTGTAGCAGCAGGGATACAAAAGTGGCGAAGGGAGAAAGAGAGTGGCAGTGAATGGCTGTTTCTCTCTTCTTCCTCTCCCTCCCCCCGAGTAGAGGGAGGTACATAGTGGAGCTAGTTCCCCAAGATTCAGTACTAGGATCACTGCTGTTTTTGATATCCATTCATGGCTTGGACTTGGGGGTGCAGGGCACAAATTCAAAAATTTGCAACTGTAGTAAACAGCAAAGTAAGTAAGAGACTTCAAAAGGACATAGACACGCTGGTGGAATGAGCGGACATATGCCATAGAATGGTTACAGCACAGGAGGCCATTTGGACCGTCGAGCCCATGCTGGCTCTCTGCAAGAGCACTTCAGCTAGTCCCACCCCCCAGCTCTTTCCCCCACAGCCCTGAATTTTTTTCCCCTTCAGGTACTTATCCAATTCCTTTTGAAAGCTACGATTGAATCTGCCTCAAACACCCTCTCAGGAGTGCATTCCAGATCCTAACCACTCGCTGCATAAAAAAAACTTTCCTCATGTCGCCTTTGGTTCTTCTTTCCTGATTCTCAACCCTTTCGCCAATGGGAACCAGTTTCTCTCGATCTACTCTGTCTAAACCCCTCATGATTAGAACACCTATCAAATCTGCTCTCAACTTTCTCTGCTATAAGGAAAACATCCCTAGCTTCTCCAACCTATGCAAGTGAAGTCCCTCATCCCTGGAAACAATCTTGTAAATCTTTTCTGCACCCTTTGAGGCCTTCACATCCTTCCTAAAGTGCGTTGCCCAGAATTAGACAATACTCTAGTTGAGGTCGGACCAACCTTTTATGAAGGTTCATCTAACTTCCTTGCTTTTGTACCTATGCCTCTATTTATAAAGCCCAAGATCCCATGTGCTTTTTAAACCACTCTCTCAACCTGCCCCATCACCTTCAACAATTTGTGCACATATACCTCCAGGTCTGTTCCTGCAAACCTTTGAGTTTATATTGCCTCTCTTCATACCAAATATCACTTCGCACTTCTCTGCATTAAATTTCATCTGCCATGTGTCTGCCCATTCCACCAGCCTGTCTATGTCCTCTTGAAGTCTATTACTATCCTACTCACTGCTGACTATACTTCCAAGTTTTGTATCATCTGCAAATTTTGAAATTGCACCCTGTACACCCAAGTCCTAGTCATTAATATACATCAAGAAAAGCAGTGGTCCTAATACCGACCTTGGGGAACACCATTGTATACCTTCCTCCAGTCTGAAAAACAATCCTTCACCACTACTCTCCGTTTCCTGTCACTGAACCAATTTTGTATCCATGCTGTCACTGTCTTGTTTATTCCATGGGCTTCAACTTTGCCGACAAGCCTATTATATGGCACTTTATCAAACCCCTTTTGGAAGTCTGTGTACACCACATCGCCTCATCAACCCTCTCCATTATCTCTTCAAAGAACTTAATCAAATTAGTTAGTTAAACACCATTTTTCCTTAACAAATCCATGCTGGCTTTCCTTAATTAATTCACACTTGTCTAAGTGAATGTTAAAATTTTATCCCGGATTATAGTTTCTAAAAGCTTCCCCACTACCAAGTTTAAACTAACTGGCCTGTATTTGCTGGGTTTATTCTTGCATCCTTTTTTGAATAAGGGTGTAACATTTCTAATTCTCCAGGTGAATGGTTGTGGGTCCCAACATCATCGTAGCTATTGTACTGAAGACCGGTGCACCAGAGCTAGCCACTCCCCAAGCCAGGCTATTCCAGTGCAGCTATGACACTACCAAACTATGACGCATTTACAATAATCGGGTCAAATTAACACCCAGTAAAGTGATTAAAGGAGTCATCAGTAGTGCCATTAATCAACACCTGTTCACCAATGCTTAGTGAACCATTTTTGCTCCAGATCTCATCACAGCTATGATCCAGGCATGGACGCAAGAGCTGAATGCTAGAGGAGCGGTGACAGTAACTGCCCTTGACATTAAGGTAAGGAGACACCAAGGGGTCCCAACAAAACTGAGATAAATAGGGTCAACGGGTAAAATCTCCATCGTCTGGAGTCATACTTGATGCAAAGGAACATGGTTGTGGTTGACAAGCCAATCAATCATCGCAGTCCCAGGACAGCACTGCAGTTCCTCAGGAAAGCAGCCTTGGCCCAACGACTTGCCTTCAATCATAAAAGATAAGGAGTGAAGCAGTTGGCTGATGATTACATGATATTCAGCTCCCTGATAAGGCAGCCCATGCCAGCCTACATCAGGATCTGGGCAACATCTAGAATTGGTCTGGCAGATAATATTCAAACCACATGTGTGGCAGGAAATGAGCCAACTGCCTCACCCAAACCTTTAACAAGACCACCCTCCAGAGTCCTCCACTGCTCAACATTCTGGGGGCTCACCACTGCCCAGATGCTTAACCAGACCAACCATATTCACACTATCTTTAAGAGCAAGGCAAAGGCTGGGCACTCTGCAACAAGTGAATTGATTACCTTCTAACCTGTCAAAGCCTCTCTGCGATCTACAAGGCTACTCAGTGTAATGAAACAAGCACACACCCAATAGTTAGAGCAGTGGATAAAGCAACTTGTCACTGGACTCACCACCAGGACAATATTTAGGCTAGCCACCTCTTTAGAGCAACTAGAGGGCTATAAAAATGCAGCTTTGCCAGTATGAGAGTGAAGCCTGACCGTAGCCTCACTCAATCTTCAACGGGATTCACTAGATCGCAATCAGGATGGGGAACCCTGACAGATTTCTCCCCTCCCTCCAGGAGTTTGGAAGGCAATTAATTATAGCACCCCAATTGAGATCAACTAACTTAATACAGACCGGGATCCAACTGGGGACCATTCTGATCTGCATCTATAATCAATATCTGGTTATCCGACTGAAATTAAACAGAGCAGTGTTAACTGAAATTGAGCATTTAGTGACAGGTTTCTAGGATGCGGTGAAAGGCTTACCTTGGCTAGTGCCTTCTTGGTCGGAGCTGCAGGTTGGACAGTCTTCCATGAATCAAAGTTAGAAAGACAGTGAGAAACATCCTTCAATCAATAATTGACTAAACCAAGTAGGTACAAATCATTGGGAAACTATCCCACCCCCTCAGTTATTACTTCCATAAATTAACCAATACAGTATGCTAAATATCATCTGACAGAACCCCAGACCCTTTCTAGTCTTTTTAAGGGTACTCATTATTGACCGATTTCCCTCAATGGGCCCGGGAGAGGATAGAAGCCCCCAGTGAACTTGACGCACACCAGACATGCAGGCAAGCCTTTGAAGGAGATTCACTACACGGTCACGAGTGTGTGTACCATACACCAATGCTCCCTCATTTTCTTTTGGCCCGTGTGGCCCCTATAACGGGCCACGCAGTTTAAAGAGAACATTGCTATACACATGCAAACTTAAAAGCCAGCAGACTTGACTGGAGTATTCCAATGCCTACCTTGACCCGTGGTGATCTCCTTAGCTGTAAAACAAAAAAGACAATTTAGAAATGGGCATGTTGGATTTTAATGGATAACTGTAAAGATTGTAATATACAAGATACTTACTTCAGTATTTGAAGAATCAGGCTAGGAGAGAGCGAGAGAGAGCAGTGTTAGTGTATTACTGCAAGGTTTAAAAGTCATTCCTACAGCAATCACTTGAAAATATAACTGACCATAGATAGACCTCACATCTACAAACCACACCAGCTGAAAATCCAATTCATCTCTAAATGCAAACTTTTTTTTTAAAAAACCAAATCCACAATGGACTGTTTAGTACAACCTCGAAAGTTTACTTCTAAATTTGAAACTTTAGAAGTTTGGGTTATAGTTCAAAGATCTATCTACTCCACCTCCTGATTACAGAATAGTCAGGAGGGAGAGTGTAGGAAACAGATGAGGTTGGCATTCAAAGATTCCATTACAGCACAAGAACAAAGAGGTGATCCAAGAGATGGTGCAATAGATGAATCTATTTGGCTGAAGCCAAGAACAAGAGTGTGAAGTACAAATTGTAAATTTATTGTTGATGTGGTATCTCCGGTGTCATGGACCAATATTTAACCTTCAATGTCACAAACAGATTATCTGGTCATTACCATATTGCTGTTTGTGAGAGCTCGTTGTGCACAAACTGGCTGTCGCGTTTCCTACATTACATTGACTACACCTCAAAAGTACTTCATTTACTTAAGCTCTTTGAAATGTCCAGTGGTCATGAAAGACACTATATAAATGCAAGTTCTTCTAAACTCTTCTCACTCCACCCACTCCCCATCCAGACTAGATAGTTAGTGATGCTACTTGTGACAGGCTGGTGGTTTGATTATTTTAAATATCAGATTGCGCAGGATCAAGAACTCAAGTCAATTAATTTCCTTAATTTAATTCGGATGACTATAAGGGCTTGTTTCATTGTGAAGGTCAAGGCACACAGGATTCAAGACCTTCCTTTATAGATAATTTTTTAACCATTAACTGGAGATGAAGTATTGAACCTCTGTCAGATTTGCAGAATTTAAAGTTACTCCCATGATGGGTAACTAACCCATTACCAAATTTATTTTATACCAACACTTAATATTTATATAGCACCTTTCACAACCTCAGTCAGTCCCAAATGCAATTAAGTACATTTTTGTACTCCAGTGTAGTCACTGTTGTAATGCAGAAAATGAAATAGCCAATTTGCATACAGCAAGATTCCAAACAGCAATGCAATAATGACCAAATAATGCTTTGCTGATGTTCATCGATTGATACATATTGGCCAGAACTTCCCTGCTCTTCTTTGATCAGTGCCATGGGATCTTTTCAGTCCACCCAGAAGGCAGGTTTAACATCTCATCCAAAAAAAATTTGACAGTACTGCACTGGGAGTGTCAGCCTGGATTATGTGCCAAGTCTGGACAGGGGCTTGAACCCACAACCTTGGTTTAGCCAGGTGTGCTACCAATGGAGTTGAGGCTGACACTTGTATTATGTTTTTACTGGTCATGGTGCATCCCATTATTAAATGAAGTTATTTGCTTTAGACTGTGTTGCAATATCCACACTTAAAAGTTAAACCCAGAAGGCAGAATACAATGGCTAGTTACACGACAGAGTGGAACTGAGCCAGATTGGCAAAAGACATTAGGATTCATGCCAAGCTGGAGGTCAGACAAGCAATCTGACAGCAGAGGTGTTGCTAGAGAGGGTGGAGATAGAGCTGGGCATCTTTGGTGTACATGTGAAAGCTAAGCCAATGCCTTTGGATGATACCGCCATGGGGCAGGATGTAATAAGGGAGAGAGATGGGAAAAGATGGATCCTTGGGGGATTTCAGGTGATTATGCAAGAGTGGATAGGCATTATTTAAATTACAATATAGAGTTTTGGCAGGGAAGAGCAGGTTGGAGAATACACTGGATTTTAATGGTCTATAATTCACTGAAATGTGGGCAAAATTAGTAACCTGCCAGCTCTAGATATTAAAAGTAACTATGGAAATTTTCAGCATTACTACACTGTGGGCAGCACT
Source organism: Pristiophorus japonicus (assembly GCF_044704955.1). Taxonomy (NCBI): domain Eukaryota; kingdom Metazoa; phylum Chordata; class Chondrichthyes; family Pristiophoridae; genus Pristiophorus; species Pristiophorus japonicus. Next base: position 26,754,831 of record NC_091990.1, read on the forward strand.
AGATGCTGCATTTAACACTACACCCTATATAGCCAATGTTCTCTAATTTTCCTTTGGGCTGCGCAGCCCATTCAAAATTCCATGCATGCGCGTTTTTCCCAATTTAAAAGCCGGATCAGCAGCTGTGCAGGACCCCATACAATTTAAAGCATGGGCAAAGCAGTGATGGAGTCAATTCTGAACACTATTCAGAGAAACACACCTCTAAATTAAGTGAATCAGCCAACTGGACCCCCAACCACCTGAATATATACATGTTCAGGGAGAGAAAGGACAGCTTGGTACAAAGAGCTGCTACAAAATGGTTGCCCACTTCCTGTCAATTTATTTCACAACTTCCAACTGACGTTGAGTTTCACTTTCTGAAAGCAGCTAGTGGTGTATTTGGGACAATAGCAGTGTCTGCATTCAGTACAAATCAAAATGAAAACCATCCCCACCTGCAAAAATGTGTTACCTGGTTACAATTGTGTTCAGTTCCAATTTCAAATGGTCCCATTTTGTTTTTACAGAAATGCAAGTTTCACCTCCAGCAGGTTTTGTCAGTTGAAGGACTCTGCAATCGCTCATCCCCCTCATATACCACAACATTAGATAATCTCACTACTGCACAAGGCTCCAATTATTAAAATGTTTTAAACAGAGAGCCTGAACTGGAATAGTGGCAAGTTTTATGGGACTACAGTGCATTGAAACAAACTCCAAGTACTTCTGAAAAATAAGTCACTCCTAAACAAGAAACACCTTGTTTAACTTGTTATGAAACACCTGTTCATAATCCCCACTAGTCTTTCACTGAGGCACCTACGAGACAATAGTGAAGAGTTTGACAATCCAGCTCTCAGCTATGGACAGAATAGTTTCCTTGATCAGATCAGGCATCATGCACATTTAAAATTCAACATAACTTAACCCTTTTCTTACCAACCCAGTAGGGGTTAATGACACTAACACAGCATCATCTGCACCATGTGCAGAACAGGAACTTTATATGTTGGATTAATGCCCACTTCTGATCATTCCTTGGGAGTCAGGCTCAACATTACCAGTCATGTTCTAGACATCAAAATGGAAGTAATAATTTAGTGTCACACTAATTGAATCAAGAGCACCCCATCCCATGGGAGACCCACCATATCCAACAATATTGGAGTTACAAAAGTAAAATACTGCAGATGTTGGAATCTGAAATAACAGAAAATGCTGGAAATCTCAGGTCAGGCAGCATCTGAGGAGAGAAACAGAGTTAACATTTCAGGTCGATGACCCTTCATCAGAATCCAATATTGTAGTTACACGCTGGGTAAGTGGGGACAGCAGCAATCAAGATCAGCTCCCACAGGGTGGCACATGGAAATCAGCAAATTTGAAAGCACTTACTGTTTCAGTTCCAGATTAATCTGCAGGTTTGGGTGCCTCTATTAAAAACCTATCAATTACCAAGTAAAACACTCTGGAGTGTAAGTATCAAAATGTTCAACACAAGGAATGAAAACTAATAATCACTTCTAAACACCTTTAAGTTCTATTTGATCCAAACACTACAAAGTGCCAGATATAATTCAGCAAAATGCAAGTTATGATTTTATTCAGTCACAAAGTGGAGCAACACAGATCCATCTATTATGGGTGTTACCCATCCATCGGACACTTATACCGAGGGGGAAAGTACCAGATTAGAGATTCCAACAATCTCAAACAGCGGGGAATAATATTTAAAAAAAACACTTCGTACACAAATGGTGTGGCGGCCGGGGAGGATGCTGGGGTGGGGAGGGGGCTGTGGATCCACGGCCTGTTGAGCTCAGTTTTATTATTAGAGACCAGTAACACTTCACATTTTGAGTATCAACTGTAAATTCAACTAGAGCATTCAGCAACTGGACCCCAAATCCCCATCTCGGGATAATCTGTATCCATACAATCGATTCTGGAAAAAGCAGTAATCGAGATCATTTTCCCCACGCGCTCCCCCACTAAATCGAGGGTCCAGGCCCGGGGGTGTTGGTGGGCGCTGGGCCCGGGCGGGGGGAGGGGCGCTGGGCCCTGGCGGGCAGGGGGAGGGGCGCTGGGCCCGGGCGGGTTCGAAGCCGGAGGGGGCGGGCCCAGGATTTATCGCAGCGACGCCAAGCGCGCACCGATCTCCCGCCTTTTTAGTTGTGCGCGCTGGGCGGGAGCGCGCAGAGCGGAAAATAATCCCCTCCCCCCCCTTCCCCTCGGGGATTGAGGCCGCGCCAAGTTAAATTAATTAAATCCGGCTAGCGTATATACTGGATACCGGGCTCCGGCCGAGGCCTGGAGAGTCCGAGCACAATTCCGCGACACTGGTTAAGGAGGAGCGGCGGCTGCGTCACTCACCTTGCGGGGCATGTTGGCTGGACGGGTGGGGCTGGTTATCGGGCAGCAGTTCTGGGCTATGGGTCTGCTCGGCGCTGCTCCTCTCTCCAACTGCCTGGGGGGCGGGAACCGGTTCTAACCAGATGCTCACTCTAGGCCGCCATTGGTCGGAGCGGTCACGTGGGGTGCCCGCTATCCGGGGGGGGGAGGAGAGAGAGAGAGAGAGAGTGGGGGAAGGGAAAGGGCAAAGAGAAAGAGAATGGGGGGAAAGAGAAAAAGAATGAGGGAAGGGGAGAGGGGGGGGGAAAGGAGGGGGGGAGAGGGGGGAGGATGAGGGGGAGAGGGGGGAGGATGAGGGGGGGAGAAAGGAGGGGGGAGGATGAGAGGGGGAGGGAAGGAGGGGGGTGGAATGGAAGAGGGGGAGGGAAAGAGAACGGAGGAAAGGGGAAAGAGAAAGGGGGCAGAGAAAGGGAGGTGGCAGAAAAGGGGAGAAGCGAAAAAGAATGGGTGAGAGAGAGGGGGAGAGAGAGAAAGCGAGAAGGGGGAGAGAAAGAGAGAATAACGTAAGAACATAAGAAATAGGAACAGGAGTAGGCCATATGGCCCCTCGAGCCTGCTCCGCCATTCAATAAGATCATGGCTGATCTGATCATGGACTCAGCTCCACTTCCCTGCCCACTTCCCATAAGCCCTTATCCCCTTATCATTTAAGAAACTGTCTATTTCTGTCTTAAATTTATTCAATGACCCAGCTTCCACAGCTCTCTGATTTCCACAGATTTACAACCCTCTGAGAGAAGAAATTTCTCCTCATCTCTGTTTTAAATGGGCGGCCCCTTATTCTAAGATCATGCCCTCTAGTTCTCGTCATCCCCATCAGTGGAGACATCCTCTCTGCATCCACCTTGTCAAGCCCCCTCATAATCTTATATGTTTCGATAAGATCACCTCTCATTCTTCTGAATTCCAATGAGTAGAGGCCCAACCTACTCAACCTTTCCTCATAAGTCAACCCCATCATCCCCGGAATCAACCTAGTGAACCTTCTCTGAACTGCCTCCAAAGTAAGTATATCCTTTTGTTAATATAGAAACCAAAACTGCATGCAGTATTCCAGGTGTGGCCTCACCAATACCTTGCATAGTTGTAGCAAGACTTCCCTGCTTTTATACTCCATCCCCTTTGCAATAAAGGCCAAGATTCCATTGGCCTTCCTGATCACTTGCTGTACCTGCATTCTATCCTTTTGTGTTTCATGCATAAGTCCCCCCAGGTCCCGCTGTACTGCAGCACTTTGCAATCTTTCTCCATTTAAGTAATAACTTGATCTTTGATTTTTTCTGCCAAAGTGCATGACCTCCCACTTTCCAACATTGTATCCCATCTGCCAAATGTTTGCCCACTCACATAGCCTATGTCCTTTTGCAGATTTTTTGTGTCCTCCTCACACATTGCTTTTCCTCCCATCTTTGTATCGTCAGCAAACCTGACTACATTACACTCAGTCCCTTCTTCCAAGTCGTTAATATAGATTGTAAATAGTTGGGGTCTACTGGTTCCCATTTATCCACCCTGTTCGTTACATCCTCAAAGAATTCCAGCAAGTTTGTCAAACATGACTTCTGTTATGTATTTAACCCCTTGTGACTTGTATTACACTACCACCGGAGGGCTTACCTGTTGGAGTCCCAAGGAATCCCAGCATCCCTTGGGAGCATGGTATATAAGCAGGCCACCCACGAGGTACCTGCACTCTGGAGTCTTATTAAAGGAGCTAAGGTCACACTTGCTCATTGTACACAGCACTCAGTTTCATCCTTTATTTTAAACATATCAATTGGCTGTGAAGTAACGAACAACCACGCAAAAATGCAAAGAACAGTTGGTATCCTGGAGAAGTTCTCAGAAGGGGACAATTGGGAGGCCTGCGTGGAGAGACTCGACCAATACTTTGTGACCAACGAGCTGGAAGGGGACGAGAATGCTGCCAAACGAAGGGCGATCCTCCTAACTGTCTGTGGGGCAACAACCTATGGCCTCATGAAGAATTTCCTAGCTCCGGCAAAACCAACCACTAAATCCTATGAAGAATTGTGTACGCTGGTCCGGGAGCACTTAAATCCTAAGGAAAGCATTTTGATGGCGAGATATCGGTTCGACACATGTCAACGATTGGAGGGACAGGAAGTGGCGAGCTATGTCGCCGAACTAAAGCGCCTCGCAGGACATTGCGAATTTGAGGGATTCCTAGAACAAATGCTTAAGAGACCTTTTTGTACTGGGCATTGGCCATGAGGTAATCCTTCGCAAACTGTTGACTGTTGAAACTCCAAATCTAAGTAAAGCCATAACGATAGCCCAGGCATTTATGTCCACCAGTGACAATACCAAACAGATTTTGCAGAGTAAAGAAGCTTTGGCCAGTACTGTGCAAAAGGTAACGTTGTTCTCGAGCAGGAATATACATGGCAGAACGTAAATGCCGGATGCTGCTGCCCGACCTCAGATGATCCAGAGTCCGCCATCAATTGTTAATGCGAGGCAGTTAACACCTTGTTGGCACTGTGGAGGTGATCATCAACCCCACCAATGCTGCTTCAAGCACTGTGCGTGCAATGGTTGCAGAACAATGGGACACCTCCAGTGAATGTGCAAGCGAGCTGCAAACCCTGCAAACCACCACTTTACAGAGGAAGATCAATCCACTGTGGATCAGGCTGAATTGGAGACTTGTACCGAGGAGGCAGAAGTGTACAGGGTACACACATTCACCACGAAATGTCCACCAATAATGTTGAAAGTTGAATTGAACGGAATTCCAGTATCTATGGAACTGGACACGGGTGTGAGTCAGTCCATAATGAGTAAAAAGGCCTTCGACAGGCTGTGGGGCAAAAAGACACACAGGCCCAAGCTCAGCCCCATTCACACCAAACTAAGGACTTACACCAAGGAACTAATCCCTGTAATTGGCAGTGCAAAAGTCAAAGTCTCCTATGATGGAGCAGTACACGAGCTCCTGCTGTGGATTGTGCCGGGGATGGCCCCACGTTGTTTGGCAGAAGCTGGCTGGGAAAAATCCGCTGGAACTGGGACGACATCCGAGCGCTTTCGTCCGTCGATGACGCCTCATGTGCCCAGGTTCTGAGCAGATTTCCATAGTTGTTCGAGCCAGGCATTGGAAGCTTCTCGGGGGCGAAAGTGCAGATCCATTTGGTTCCCGGTACACGACCCATCCACCACAAGGCACGGGCGGTACCATATATGATGCGTGAGAAAGTGGAAATTGAGCTGGACAGGCTGCAGCGAGAAGGCATCATCACACCGATGGAATTCAACGAGTGGGCCAGTCCGATTGTCTCGGTACTTAGAGGACGGCACGGTCAGAATTTGTGTGGACTACAAAGTAACGATTAACCGTTTTTCGCTACAGGACCAGTACCCGCTACCCAAGGCAGATGACCTATTTGCGACCCTGGCTGGAGGGAAGACGTTCACCAAGCTGGACCTGACCTCGGCCTACATGACGCAGGAGCTGGAGGAGTCTTCGAAAGGCCTCACCTGCATCAACACGCACAAAAGTCTGTTCATCTATAACAGATACCCATTTGGGATTCGGTCAGCCGCGGCAATCTTCCAACGGAACATGGAGAGACTACTAAAGTCGGTTCCTCGCACCGTGGTTTTCCAGGACAACATACTGGTTACAGGTCGGGACACCATTGAGCACTTGAAGAATCTGGAAGAGGTTCTTAGTCGGTTGGATCGAGTGGGGCTCAGGTTGAAACACTCGAAGTGTGTTTTCCTGGCGCAGGAGGTCGAGTTCTTGGGAAGAAGAATTGCAGCACACGGCATCAGACTCACCGACGCCAAGACGGAGGCCATCAAGAATGCGCCGAGACCACAGAACGTGACGGAGCTGCGGTCGTTCCCGGGACTCCTTCACTATTTCGGTAATTTCCTACCTGGGTTAAGCACCCTGCTAGAACTCCTATATTTGCTTCTGCGCAAGGGAGACGATTGGGTATGGGGGAATTCACAAGAGGCTACCTTTAAGAAAGCCAGAAATCTTTTGTGTTCAAACAAACTGCTTGTCCTGTATGACCCTTGTAAAAGATTAGTGCTAGCTTGCGATGTGTCGTCATACGGGGTCGGGTGTGTGTTACAACAGGCTAACGAATCGGGGATTTTGCAACCGTCACTTATGCGTTCAGGAGTTTGTCCGAGGCTGAAAGGGCCTACAACATGATTGAAAAAGAGGCTCTGGAGTGCGTTCACGGGATAAAGAAAATGCACCAGTACTTATTTGGCCTCAAGTTTGAGCTTTAAACAGAACACAAGCCGCTCATATCGCTGTTCTCTGAGAGCAAAGGGATTAACACCAATGCCTCTGCCCGCATCCAAAGATGGATGGTCACATTGTAACTATGTAATCCGCCACAGACCGGGCACAGAGAACTGCGCAGATGCTCTCAGTCGGCTGCCATTGCCCACCACCGGGGTGAAAATGGCACAGCCTGCAGACTTGCTCATGGTAATGGATGCATTCGAAAATGAAAAGTCCCCCATTACGGCCCACCAGATCAGGACCTGGACCAGCCAGGATCCTTTACTGTCCTTGGTAAAAAAAAACTGTGTCCTCCATGGGAACTGGTGCAGCGTCCCAGCGGAGATGCAGGAGGCAATTAAGCCGTTCCACAGGCGCAAAGACGAAATGTCCCTCCAGGCAGACTGTCTGTTGTGGGGCAATCGCGTGGTCTTGTCCAAGAAAGGCAGAGATACATTCATTTGTGAACTGCACATCACCCACCCAGGCATTGTAATGATGAAAGCCATAGCCAGATCCCATGTGTGGTGGCCCGGCATCGACTCAGATTTAGCGTCATGCGTGCGCCAGTGCAACACTTGCTTTCAGCTGAGCAATGCACCCAGAGAGTCACCACTAAGTTTGTGGTTGTGGCCCTCCAAACTGTGGTCGAGGATCCACGTGGACTATGCGGGTCCATTTCTAGGCAAAATGTTTTTGGTTGTCGTGGACGCTGACTCAAAATGGATTGAATGTGCAATAATGTCTGTAAGCACATCCATGGCCACTATTGAAAGCTTACGAACCATATTGGCCACGCACGGCTGCCTGATGTCCTAGTCAGCGACAATGAGCCGTGTTTCACCAGTGCTGAATTCAAGGAATTCATGACCTGCAATGGGATCAAGCATGTCACATCTGCCCCGTTCAAGCCTGCATCCAACAGCCAGGCAGAACGGGCAGTTCAGAACATCAAACAAAGCCTGAAACGCATGTCGGAAGGCTCCCTGCAGACCTGACTATCCCGTGTGCTGCTCAGCTACCGCACCAGACCCCACTCACTCACCAGAGTTCCCCCAGCCGAGCTGCTCATGTAAAGGGCACTCAAAACAAAGCTCTCTCTTGTCCACCCTGATCTCCATGATCACGTGGAGGGCAAGCGGCATCAACAAAGTGTGTATCATTTATCACGCGATATTGAGGTCAATGATGCTGTGTTTGTACTCAATTATGGACATGGTCCCAAATGGCTCACTGGCACGATCATAGCCAAAGAGAGGAGTAGGGTGTTTCAGGTCAAATTGGCCAATGGACTAACGTGCAGAAAACATTTGGACCAAATCAAATTGCGGTACACCAACAGCTACGAACCACCCAAAGAAGACACCATTAACTTTGACCCTCCAACACACACACAAGTGGCAACTGACATCATGGTTGACCACAAAGCCAAACTCACCATCCCCAGCAGCCCAGCAAGGCCAGCTGCCCAGAAGCCCAGTGAAGAACTGACCAACTCACCCACATCCGCATTTGTACCGAGACGATCGACAAGAGAGCAAAAAGCTCCAATCGTCTTACCTTGTAAATAAGTGTACTATTGATTTCACGGGGGGAGTGATGTTATGTATTTAATCCCTTTTGTAACCTGTATTACACTACCACCAGAGGGCCTACCTTTTGGAGTCCTAAGAGATCCCAGCATCCCTTGGGAGCACGGTATATAAGCAGGCCACCCACGAGGTACCTGGAGTCTTATTAAAGGAGCTAAGGTCACACTTGCTCATTGTACACAGCATTCAATTTCATCCTTTATTTTAAACATATCAACTTCCCCATCATAAATCCATGCTGACTCTGCCTGACCGAATTTTGCTTTTTCCAAATGTCCTGCTACTGCTTCTTTAATAATGGACTCCAACATTTTCCCAGCCACAGATGTTAGGCTAACTGGTTTATAGTTTCCTGCTTTTTGTCTGCCTCCTTTTTTAAATAGGGGTGTTACATTTGCAGTTTTCCAATCTGTTGGGAATTCCCCAAAATCCAGGGAATTTTGGTAAATTACAATCAATGCATCCACTATCCCTGCCGCTACTTCTCTTAAGACCTAGGATGCAAGCCATCAGGTCCAGGGGATTTATCTACCTTTCGTCCCATTATCTTACTGAGTACCACCTCCTTAGTGATTGTGATTGTGTTAAGTTCCTCACCCCACCCCGCCCCCACCCCCCATGGCCCCTTGACTATCCACTGTTGGAATATTATTAGTGTCCTCTACAGTAAAGACTGATACAAAATATTTGTTCAGAGTTTCTGCCATCTCCATATTCCCCATTACTAATCCCCCGGTCTCGTCCTCTAAGGGATCAGCATTTACTTTAGCCACTCTTTTCCTTTTTATATACCTATAGAAACTCTTGCCAGCTGTTTTTATATTTTGTGCTAGTTTACTTTCATAGTCTATCTTCCCTTTCTTAATCATTTTTTAAGTCATTCTTTACTGGCTTTTAAAAGCTTCCCAGTCTTCTGTCCTCCCACTAGTTTTGGCCATCTTGTATGCCTTTGTTTTTAATTGGATACCATCCTTTATTTCTTTAGTTAGCCACGGATGGCTATTTTTTCTCTTACACCCTTTTCTCCTCACAGGAATATATCTTTCTTGAGAGTTGTGAAATATCTCCTTAAATGTACGCCACTGTTCATCAACCGTCCTACACTTTAATCTCTTTTCCCAGTCCACTTTACCCAAATCTGCCCTCATACCTTCATTGTCTCCTTTATTTAAGCTTAGTACGCTGGTTAGAGAACCATCTTTCTCACCCTCCATCTGAATTTGAAATTCAATCATGCTATGATCACTCATTCCAAGGGGATCCTTTACTAGGAGATTGTTTATTAACCCTGTCTCATTACACAGGACCAGATCGAAGGTAGCCTGACCCCTGGTTGGTTCCATCACATACTGCTCAAGCAACCCATCCCTTATGCACTCTATGAACTCCTACTCAAGGCTACCCTGACCAATTTGATTTGTCCAATCAATATGGAGGTTAAAATCACCCATGATTATTGTTGATCCCTTTTTACAAGTCCCCACTATTTCCTGGTTTATACTCCGACCAACAGAGGAAGAGCGAAGGGGGGAGAGAAAGAGAGAAGGGGAAGGAAAGAGAGGAGAGGGGGGGGGAGAGAAAGAGAGAGGGGGGAGGTAAAGAGAGAGGGGCAAGGGAAAGAGAGAGAGGGGCGAGGGAAAGAGCGAGAGGTGGGAGAGAATGAGAGAGAGGGGTAGGGAAAGACTTAAGGGTGAAGAAAAGGGAGAAGAGAAAGAGAAAGGGGCCCATAAAAAGGAAAAGAGAGAGAGGTGGCTGAGAAAGGGAGAAGAGAGTGGAAGGGAAAGAGAGAGAGGAGGGAAGGGAATGAGAGAGGAGAGGGAATGAGAGATGGGGGAGAGAAAGAGAGAGAGGGGGAAGGAAAGAACAAAGGGGGAAGGAGAAGAGGAAGAGAGACGGCAGGGAAAGGGAGAGGAAAAGAGTGAGCAGTGCTGAGGGAAAGAGTGAGAGAGTGTGGAAGGAAAAACAGAAAGGGGAAGGAAAGGAAGGAGTGGGGACAGGGAAAGGGAGGAGAAAGAGAGAGGGGGAGAGAAAGGGAGGGGGAAAGAGAGAAGGGGGGAGAGAAAGAGAGGAGAAGGGAATTGAAAGAAAGGAGACGGCAAAGGAAAGAGAGAGAAAGGGGAAGGAAAGGGAGAAGTGAGAGAGGGGGCAGGCAAAGGGAGAAGAAAAAGAGAGGGGGCAGGGAAAGGGGGAAGAGAGCAATGGGGGGAAAGAGGGAAGGGGAGAGAAAGAGAAGGGGAGAGAAAGAGAGAAGGGGACAAAAAGAGAGGAAAGGGAAAGGGAGGAGAGGGGGAGGGAAAGAGAGAAGGGGAAGGAAAGACAGAAGGGTGAAGGAAAGGGAGAAGAGAAAGAGAGAGGGGGCAAGGAAAGGGAGAAGAGAAAGAGAGGGGACTGAGAAAGGGAAAGAGAGAGGGGGAAGGAAAGAGAGAAGAGAAAGCGCGTGGCAAGGAAAGAGAGAGTGGAAGGGAATGAGGGGGTGGGGAGGGAATGAAAGAGGGGGGAGAGGGAAAGAGTGCGAGAGCGGGAAAGGGAAAACAGAATGGGGAAGGAAAGGAAGGAGAGAGGGGGAGAGACGGCAGGGAAAGGGAGAAGAGAAAGAGAGGGGGGAGAGAGAGAGAAAGAAAAGGGGAAAGAGAGAAAGGGGGAGGGAAAGAAAGGAGACGGCAAGAGAAAGAGAGAAAGGGAGAAGAGAAAAAGAGGGGACACGGAAAGGGGGAAGAGAATGACATGGGGGTAAAAGAAAAGGGGGGAGAGAAAGAGAGCAGGGGGAGGGAGACAGAGGGCAAGGGAAAGAGAGGAGAGAGGGAGGGAAAGAGAGAGGGGGGAAGGAAAGACAGAAGGGTGAAGGAAAGGGAGATTGGGCAGGAAAAGGGAGAAGGGGGAAGGGAAAGGGAGAAGAGAAAGAGAGCGGGGCGCGGAAAGAGAGAGTGGAAGGGAGAGAAAGAGAGGGGGAAAGAGAGAAGAGGGGAGGGAAAGAGAGGAGAAGGGAATGGAAAGAGAGGAGATGACAAGGGAAAGAGAGAGAAAGGGGGAAGGAAATGGAGAAGGGGCAGGCAAAGAGAGAAGAGAAAGAGAGGGGACAGGGAAAAGGGAAGAGGAAGAGAGAAGAGGTGAGAGAAAGAGAGAAAGGGGAGCGAAAGAGGGGAGAGGGGGAGGGAAAGAGAGAGAGGGGGAGGGAAAGAAAATGGAAGAGAGAGATGGGGAAAAGAGAAGGGGTGAGAGAAAGAAAGAAGGGGATAGGGAAAGAGAGAGGGGGGGAGGGAAAGACAGAATGGTGAAAGAAGAAGAGAAAGAAAGAGGGAGCAGGGAAAGGGAGAAGAGAAAAAGAGGGGGCTGAGAAAGGGAGAGAGAGAAGGGGGAGGGAAAGAGAGCGGACGAGGAAAGAGAGGGGGGAGGGGAACGAAAGGGAGAAGGGAAAGCAAGAAGGGGAGGGAGCAGAGAAAAAGATGGGGCAGGGAAAGGGAGAAGAGAGAAGGGGGGAGGGAAAGAGAAAGAGGAGAGAAAGAGAGAATGGAAGGAAAGAGCAAAGTGGGAGGGAAAGGGAGAAGAGAAAGAGAGCGGGGCGAGGGAAAGAGAGAGAGGGGGGAAGGAGAGAGAGAGTGAGGGAAGGAAAGAGCAAAGGGGGAAACAAAGGGAGATGAGAGAGCGGGGGAGGGAAAGAGAGGAGAGGGGAGTAAAGGGAGAAGTGAAAGAGGGGGAGGGAAAGGGTCAAAGAGAGAGGGGGGAGGGAAAGGGAGAGGAGAGAGTGGGGGGGGAAGGGAAATTGAGAAGAGAGAGGGGAGAGGGAAGGGAGAAGAGATATTGTATTGTGTAATGAGACAGGGTTAATTAGCAATCTCATAGTAAAGAATCCCGTGGGGCAGAGTGATTATAATACGATAGAATGTCACAACTCTTTTTGGGGAGTACAAAATAACATTAGGTCGAGTGCCCCCCGATCTGGGGACACTCCAGACACTTATAACAGCCCTCTCTTTTTTTTTTGTATTTTTGTTGGGTTTTTTTTGTGTTTTTTTTTAGGGCATTAAAATTCCACATTTGACAAGTGCCTCCTATAAAAGGGGAGGGGGACACTAAAAACCCGTCAATTAAAACAAATTAAACCCTAAAACATATAAAGTCAAATTAAAATTTGGTTGCCGGGGGTGACAATGCACTCCAGTCCCGCCGGCGCCCACCTCTCACGGAGCGAGCGTACCGGTGGACACCGCGTGCTCCATCTCCAAGGACACCCTGGCGCGGATGTACGCGATAGTATGTCACATTCCTGTTGGGTCCAGGGCAGGCGGAAGTTCCTCCCTGCAGAAACCTCCCATTCCTTGCCGACCTCCAGGCCTCCCGCTGCCGAGTGCGTTACTCCCCCGTGCTCTGCTGATTTTGGAGTCGCCTCCAAACTGTGTTTCTGACCTCTGCCCGCTCACAGCCCTCGTCCGGGCAGGTAAGTGATTTTCTGTTTGATTGGTATGTATCTCTTTTTCTCTTTTATAATTAGATAGGTTTAATTAGAGGGATGGCAGGGCAGCTCAGTCCTGTGGAGTGCATGTCCTGTGGCATGTGGGAAGTCCTGGACGCTTCCCGCAGCCGATACAACCATGTGTGCAGGAGGTGCCTCCAGCTTCAACTACTCGAGCTCCGTGTTTCGGAGCTTGAGCAGCGGCTGGAGTCACTACGGTGCATCCGCGAGGCTGAGAGCTATGTGGATAGCACGTTTCAGGAGGTGGTCACCCCGCAGCTTAAAAGCATGCAGAAAGAGGGGAAGTGGGTGAACACCAGATGGAGTAAGAACACCAGGCAGGTAGTGCAGGAGTCTCCCCCTGAGTCCATCTCACTTTCCGACCGACATTCTCTTTTAAGCACCAGTGAGGGCGATGGTGCCTCTGGGGAGTGCAGCCAGAGCCAAGTCCAAGGCACCACGGGTGGCTCAGCTGCACAGAGAGGAGAGACAAAATATAAAAGAGCTATAGTGGTATAGGATTCAATAGTTAGGAGAATAGAAAGGCGTTTCTGCGGCCGTAGTTGTGACTCCAGGATGGTATGGTGCCTCCCTGGTGCCAGGGTCAAGGATGTCATAGAGCAGACGCAGGGCACTCTGGGGGGAGAGGGTGAACAGATCGAGGTCGTGGTCCATATCAGAACCAATGACATAGGTAGAAAGAGGGAAGGGCTCTTGCAGGCAGAATTTAGGGAGCTAGGAGACAAATTAAAGGGTTGGACCTCAAAGGTAGTACCGGTGCCACGTGCTAATGAGTACAAGAATAGGATAGAGAGGATGAACGCGTGGTTGGAGAGTTGGTGCAGGAGGGAGGGCTTTAAATTCCTGAGGCATTAGGACTGCTTCTGGGGGAGATAGGACCTGTACAAACTGGACGGGTTGCACCTCAACCACGCCAGGACCAATATCCTCGCAGGGAGTTTTGCTAGTGCTGTTGGGGAGAGTTTAAACTAGCCTGGCTGGGGGAAGGGAACCTGGGAACAAATTCAATAGGGAAGGAAGTAAAGCTGAAATTGCTAAGCAAGAATGTAGAAAGTGAATGTGTAAGACAGAGGAAACCAGGGTTAGTAAATAGTAATCAAGGAGGTCTTCCTGTGCTAAATGGTCTATACTTCAATGCAAGGAGTAGAGCGAATAAGGCAGATGAGCTGAGAGTACAGGTAGAGACACTTGGGAGTATGACATAGCCATTATGGAGACATGGCTGAAAGAGGGGCAGATTTGGCAGCACAATATTCCTGGTTACAGCTGTGAGGGGGGATGATATGTTGGAGGGATCATCAAATGAGGCCATATGGGTCGAACTGAAAAATAAAATAGGGGTGATCACACTGCTGGGCGTGTATTATAGACCCCCAAACAGTGGGAGAGAGATGGAAGAGCAAATATGCAGGCAAATTTCTGTGAAGTGCAAAAACCATAGGGCAGTAATAGAAGGGGATTTCAACTATCCTAATATTGATTGGGACAAATATAGTGTGAAGGGTATAGAGGGTGCAGAATTCCTAAAATGCATTTAAGAGAACTTTTTTAGTCAGTTTGTAAAAAGCCCAACATGGGAGGGGGCGGTTCTGTTTCGTTTTGGGGAATGAAGCTGGGCAGGTGGAAGGGGTATCAGTGGGAGAGCACTTGGGTGCCAGTGACCATAATTCAGTCAGATTCAGGATAGTTATGGATAAGGACAAGGATAGACCAGGAATAAAAGTCCCAAATTGGGGAAAAGCTAACTTTGCTAAGTTGAGAAGTGATTTGGCCACAGTGGACTGGAAATAGCTACTTGAAGGTAAATCAGTGTTGGAACAGTGGGGGGTATTCAAGGAGGAGATCCGAAGGGCAAAGGCCAAACATGTGCTGTTAAAGAAAAAGGGTGGGAATAACAATTCTAGAGCCCCCTGGATGTCTAGGGACTTATAGGGGAGGATAAAGAAAAAAAGGAAAGCTTATGTCATATACTGACGGCTAACTACTGTAGAATCTCTGGAGGAATATAGGAAGTTCAGAGATGAAATTAAAAAGGATATTAGGAATGCTAAGAGAGAGCATGAAAAATTCTTGGCAAGTAAAATCAAGGAAAACCCAAAGATGTTCTATAAATATATTAAGAGCCAGAGGATAACTAAAGAAAGGGTAGGGCCTATTAGAGACCATGAGGGTAATATGTGTGTGGAGGCGGAAGATGCGGGTATGCTTCTTAATGAATACTTTGTGTCTTTTTTCACAAAGGAAAGGGGAATAGGCCAATATAGATACTGCTATCGAGGAGGAATGTGAAATTTTGGATGAAATAGAAATAGTGAAAGAGGAGGTATTGGGGAGTTTGGCAGCTTCGAAAGTGGATAAGTCCCCAGGCCCTGATGAAATGCATCCTAGGCTGTTGAGTGAAGCAAGAGAGGAAATAGCAGAGGCTTTGACCATCATTTTCCAGTCCTCTTTGGATTCAGGTATGGTACTTGAGGACTGCTAATGTAGTACCCTTGTTTAAGAAGGGAGAAAGGGATAGGCCAAGTTATTAAAGAAGCAGTAGCAGGACATTTGGAAAAGCATAATTCAGTCAGGAATTTCCTGACTAATAAGGATTTCCTTCAGTTCCTCCTTCTCGCGAGACCCTCGGTTCCCTAGTATTTCCGGAACGTTATTTGTGTCTTCCTTCGTGAAGACAGAACCAAAGTATTTGTTCAATTGGTCTGCCATTTCTTTGATCCCCATTATAAATTCACCTGATTCTGACTGCAAGGGACCTACGTTTGTCTTCACTAATCTTTTTCTCTTCACATATCTATAGAAGGTTTTGCAGTCAGTTTTTATGTTCCCAGCAAGCTTCCTCTCATACTCTATTTTCCCCCTTGTAATTAAACCCTTTGTCCTCCTCTGCTGAATTCTAAATTTCTCCCAGTCCTCAGGTTTGCTGCTTTTTCTGGCCAATTTATATGCCTCTTCCCTGCAGACCCGGCTGTCCCGAGTGCTGCTCAGCTACCGCACCAGACCGCACTCACTCACCGGGGTTCCCCCAGCTGAGCTGTTCATAAAAAGGGTGCTTAAAACAAGGCTCTCTCTTGTCCACCCTGATCTCCATGATCATGTGGAGGGCAGGCAGCATCAACAAAGTGTGTACCATGACCGCCAAACCGATCAATGATCCCGTGTTTGTGCTCAATTATGGACATGGTCCCAAATGGCTCGCTGGGACGGTCACAGCCAAAGAGGGGAGTAGGGTGTTTCAGGTCAAATTGGCCAATGGTCAAACACACAGAAAACATTTGGACCAAATCAAATTGCGGTTCACCAACAGCTTCAAACAACCCGAAGAAGACACCACCAACATTGACCCTCCAACACACACACAAGTAGCAACTGACATCATGGTTGACCACGAAGCCGAACTCATCATCCCCAGCAGCCCGGCAAGGCCGGATGCCCAACAGCCCAGTGAAGAACTAACCAACTCACCCACACCCGCATTTGTACTGAGACGATCGACAAGGGAGTGTAAATCCCCAGATCGTCTCACCTTGTAAATAAGTGTACTGTTGACTTCACGAGGGAGTGATGTTATGTAACCAGCATGACATCAGCGGGCCCACCGGTTGGAGTCCCAAGGGATCCCCGCATTCCTTGGGAGCACAGTATATAAGCAGGCCACCCACGAGGTACCTGCACTCTGGAGTCTTATTAAAGGAGCTAAGGTCACACTTGCTCATTGTGCACAGTACTCAGTTTCATCCTTTATTATGAGTGTACCAAGAATCACTTTCTTTGTCCTACCTATGTCGTTGGTACCTACGTGGACCATGACAACTGGATCTTTCATCTCCCACTCCAAGTTCCTCTCCAACCCAGAGGAGATGTCCTTAATCCTTGCACCAGGTAGGCAACACAGCCTTCGAGACTCACGCTCTCGGCTGCAGAGAACAGTATCTATCCTATCAAGGCTGAGATAGATAGATTTTTGGAGTCTAGGGGAATCAAGGGATATGGAGATCGGGCGGGAAAGTGGAGTTGAGGTCGATGATCAACCATGATCTTATTGAATGGCGGAGCAGGCTTGAGGGGCTGTATGGCCTACTCCTGCTCCTATTTCTTATGTTCTTGAGGGGGAGGGGAGGAGAGAGGGGGGAGGGAAGGGAAAAGAGAGGGGAGGGAGAAGGGAGAAGAGAAGGGGAGGGAGAAGGGGGGAAGGGAGAAGGGGGAGGGAAGGGAGAAGAGGGAGGGAAGAGAGGGGGGGAGGGAGAAGGGAGAAGAGAGGGGGGGAGGGAGAAGGGAGAAGGGGGGAAGGAAGAAGAGGGGATGGGGAGGGAAGAGAGAGGGGGAGGCAGATGAGAAGAGGAGGCGAAGGGGGAGGGAAGGGTGAAGAGAGGGGGAGGGAGGGAGAAGAGTTGGGGAGGAGATAGAATGAAGGGAGGGAAGAAAGGGGGAAGAGATGGAAGGAAGGGGAAAAAAGGGAAGGAAGAGAGAAGAGAGGGGAAGGAAAAGAGGGTGAGGGAAGAGAGAAGCGAGGGGGGATGGAAGGGAGATGGTTGGAGGGGAGGCGGGGGCAGGGAAGGGAGAAGGGGCAGAGGGAAGGGGACGAGAGGGGGAAGGGAGAAGAGAGGGAAGAGTGGAGGGAAGGGAGAAGAATGGAGGGAAGATGGTGTCATGTATGTAAAACCTCACCACTGTGTAAGACTTGCCACCAGAGGGCACACCTGTGGGAGACCTAAGGATCAACTGTGCACCCTGGGCAACGAGCTGGAAAAGGAAAAAACCGCGGTCAAGCGCAGGGCGATTCTCCTCACCGTTTGCGGGTCCACAATATATTGCCTCATCAAAAATCTGCTAGCACCGACGAAACCAACGGAGAAGACATATGAAGAGCTGTACACGCTGGTTCGGGAACACCTCAAGCCGAAGGAGAGCATCTTGATGGCCAGGTATCGCTTTTATACGCACCATCGCTCCGAGGGCCAGGACGTGGCGAGCTATGTCACCGACCTAAGGCGCCTTGCGGGACCGTGCGTATTTGCTGTATTTTGGGGGAAGTGTTGCGGGACTTTTTTGTGCTTGGAATCAGCCACGAGGTCATTCTTCGCAAACTGCCGATTCCCTAGATCTGAGCAAGGCCATCACGATAGCGCAGGCTTTTATGTCCATGAACGGTAACACTAAACAGATATCATTGCAGCATTGGAACTCATCGGCAAGTACTGTGCATAAAATAATGCCTTCAGCAGGTAGAACTGTACATGGCAGGGCCTACCTGCCCGCAGAGGCCAGACCTCGGGTGACTCAGAGCCCACCGAAGGGCGTGAATGCGAATCCATTAGCACCATGTTGGCGCTGCGGGGGTAATCATCGAGCCCATCAATGTCGATTCAAGCATTAAGTGTGCAAGGGCTGTTGAACAATGGGGCACCTCCAGCGAATGTGCAAATGTGCTGCGACTCACCACGTGGCAGAGTCGGCAGAAAATGACCGATCCGGCGCGGACCACGCTGAGCGAGCAAGAGAGGCAACTCAACCTGAGGATGAAGAGGAAGTGTATGGGGTACACACCTTCACCACCAAAAGCCCTCCAATAATGTTAAAAGTTAAAATTAACGGTACTCCAGTCTCCATGGAATGGGACACGGGGGCGAGTCAATCAATTATGAGCCAGAGGGCATTCGAGAGGCTGTGGGGCGACAGAGCACAATGACCCAAGCTGATCCCGATTCAGGCAAAGCTGCGCACCTACATCAAGGAACTGATATTGGTAGTGCGGACAGAAGAGTATCCCATGAGGGAGCAGTGCATGATCTACCCCTGTGGATTGTTTCAGGTGATGGGCCAACGCTGCTTGGTAGAAGGTGAATGGGGAAGCTTCGATGGAACTGGGAAGACCTCTGTGTACCTTCTCTGGCGAACAACGTCTCCCTTTCTCAAAGGCTGAGCAAGCCCCCATCTTCAGCTGAACCAGGCATCGAAGTGCAGATCCATTTGCAGATCTCCGAGGCACAGGCCGCTCCTCACGAGCACAAGGAGGTAAAGATCAACCAAGCAGCGGTACAGGCGCGGTACCTGTTATGCTCATAATAAAGTAATGCAACTGAGTACTGTAGACAATGAGTAAGTTTGACCTTAGCTCCTTTATTTAAACTCCAGAGTGCCAGTACAGCATGGGAGACCTGCTTATATACAGTGCTCCAAGTATGCTCTGTCCTTCCCGACGTCGGTGGGTATAGAATCTGTGTCGGGCCATGTGTACGCTGCTCGCCGGTTTGAGGTGCTCACTGATTAGTTTGCTGAGCTCTTCAAAGGTTTTGTCCGCCGGCTTCTCGGGTGCTAGCAGGTCTTTCATGAGTTCGTAAGTCTTAGGTCCACAGCTGGTCAGCAGATGAGCCCTTCGCTTGTCGGCCGCTGCGTCTCCCAGCCAGTCCTTCGTGAAAAAACTCTGCTGGAGCCTCTCAATGAAATCATCCCAGTCCTCACCAACACAGTACCGTTCATCTGTGCTGCCGGTGGCCATTCTCGTGGGTCGTTGATTCCTGTTTCTCGTCGCCAATGTAAAGTCCTTACACAATACCACAAATCCACACGAGGCACATTCTATGGACAAGGTCATTCCATGACCTGAACCTTTATTCACAGGGTCAAGAAGTGATGACCCTGCATGGGACCTCCCTTTATATACCTGGATGACCAGGTGAGAAGTGTCTCCCACAAGTTCACCCCTGTGGTCAAGGTGTGCATTTCTTACATATATACAGTATTGCAGTGTTGTTACATAAAGGTTACATACATGACAGAAGGGAGAAGAGGGGGCAGGGAAGGGGGAAGGACAAAGAGAAGGGGAATGGAAGGAAGAGAGAGGAGAGGGAAAGGGAAGAAAGGGCGAGGGAAGTGGAAGGGGTAAGGAGACGAGAGGGGAAGGAGAAGGGAAAGGGGGGGAGGGAATGAGAGGGAAGGTGAAGGGGGGAAGGGGACTAGAGGGGAAGGGGAAGGGAGGGGGAGGGAATGGGAAGAGAGTGGGAAGGGGAGGGGGGTGTGAGCAAGAGGGTAGGGGAGGGAGAGGATAGAGGGGAGGGGTGGGATAGAGGGGCGGTGGGGAGAGAGAGAGGGTGGGAGGGGACAGGAAGAGAGGGAGGGGTGAGGGAAAGCGGGGAGGGGGAGAGTGCAAGCTGAGGGAGCAGAGAGCGGTAGGAAGGGAAAGAGAGAGAGAGAGAGGGTTGGGAGAGGGCAGAGAGAGAGGGGAAGAGGAGAGCGTGAGCTGAGGGGGGGTCAGAGAGAGAGGGGAGGGAGGGGGCTGAGAGAGAGAGGTGAGCAAGTGGGGAGGGGTGGGGGAGAGTGAAGTGGAAGGGGGAGAGGAAGGGGAGGAGGGAAGAGAGGGATAGGGAGGGAAGATAGGGGGAGAGAGGTAAGGAGGGAGGGTGGGTGAAGTGGTGTAGGAAGGTGGGAGGCAGGAAGGGAGAGAGAGAGAAGGGCAGAGCACAGAGAAGGGAAGGCGGGGCGGGCGGGCGGTGGAGAGCATGGGAGTTCTCCCCAGTATCCAGGCCTGCATTTATCCCTCAACCAACATCACTAAAACAGATTGTCTGGTTATTTATCTCATTGTTATTTGTGGGACGTTGCTGTGCACAAATTGGCTGCCATGTTTCCATACATTATGACACAGCTACACTTCAAAAGTACTTCATTGGCTGTAAAGCACTTTGAGACGTCCTGAGATGGTGAAAGGCGCTATATAAATGCTGGTTCTTTATTTCCTTGCCCGAGGCCATGCCTCCTCTTCAAACGACGGGATATCTTCATTATAGCAAACTTGGGTCAACTTGAGCACTATCTGTACAGAGACCCACAGGCAAAGGGCACCCCTTAGAGCCAACATTTGGAGGTGTGCAGCCACACCCTACAACAAGAGAGGTGTCAACATGGTTTAAATTCCCCAACAGGTTTGTGCAGGAGATTTACTGCTACATTATTCATTGAATAACTGCACATAGAATGAATGATACTCAGGAATAGGTTACAGGCTGGAATCTAATTGGTGATCTTTCAACAGTCTCCACCCTCTATGGGCCGCCTCTGTAACACTGATCTTTCACAAGCCTATTTCTGCCTGTCCCTTTGTATCAACTCCTCTCCTGCAATGGCTTCTCCTCTCATCCCAAAGGCTCACCACCATTGTGCCCCAAGCTTGGCCCCTTCAATTTGCCATTTACATGCAGCCTCTCAACGATATTAGCCCTAATTTTGGGTTTGACTCCTCGCACATGTGAATGGAGCCCTGCTTTCCTCTCCACACCCCCAGATTCTGCTGCTGTGATGTGCTGAAGTCATGGTCGAACCAGCACTTCCTCATTGGTAAGACAAAAGTCAACTGTCCTGTTCTCACTCGGAACCCTCACCTCTGATTCCATTCCCATCCTTCCCTACTCAGTCCAGCTGAAGCCCAACAGTGACCTCATGTCCTGCGTGCCCCTCCTCTGAGTTAGAACTGAGAATTCCCAGTCACAACCGGCAGTGGGGCTCGCCCCCAAATTGACCAGCAGCAAGAACTTGCGTCCATGGACTGTGAGGTTGGAGGATGGGGGGAGAGTGGTCCATGGACCGAGGGGAGTAGGCGGAGTGGCCCATGGACCGAGGGGAGTAGGCGGAGCAGTCCATGGACCAAGGGGAGTAGGCGGAGCGGCCCATGGACCGAGGGGAGTAGGCGGAGCGGTCCATGGACCGAGGGGAGTAGGCGGAGTGGTCCATGGACCGAGGGGAGTAGGCGGAGCGGTCCATGGACCGAGGGGAGTAGGTGGAGTGGTCCATGGACCGAGGGGAGTAGGCGGAGTGGTCCATGGACCGAGGGGAGTAGGCGGAGTGGTCCATGGACCGAGGGGAGTAGGCGGAGTGGCCCATGGGCGTGGGGGGATGGAGAGAGATTGTTTCATGGACTGGCAGAGTTGGGAGAAGGTGAGTGGTCCATGGACGGGGAAGCGAGTGGTCCACGGACTAACGCCTGCTTCAGGACCCCACTCAGTAGGCGTCTGCAGCTCTGTGTAAATGAGGCCCAAGACCAAATATCGGGTGGGCCTCATCCCTGCACTGGGATCATTCTATGCCCAGATTGTACCAGCCTGATCTTGCCAAACAAGTTCGAGGCTGTTTTTTTTTTGGTTTGTTTAAAGTTTGGCTGCATAACTGGTTTGGGAATTTAAGGAAAAACATTGCTAATTTAGGAAACAGGAATCCAATTAATTCTTAAGAAAATATTTGGCACAATGTACTATAAATTTAAAAGTAATCTCATAGAAAATGGCCATGGGTCACAGTGCTAGCCCATGTATGTGTGTGTGATGGGGCGGGGGGGGGGGCAAAAGTTTTAAGGAGCAGGAGTGAGAGGCAGAGTGGGTCCCGAGCAGGAATGAGGTAATATATTAATATCTAAAATCAAAACAAAACATTTTCCTTTTAAAAGTTTAAAGTGAACTTACCTGATCAGTTGGAGACAGGGTTACAGTCTGTAATTACCATCATTATAGTTGACAGCAGATTTATGTTCAAAATGTGGAATTAGACACATAGGAACAGAATGAGGCCATTCAGCCCCTCAAGCCTGTTCACTTAGATCATGGCTGATCTGTATCTTAGTTCCATCTACCCACCTTGGTTCCATAACCCTTAATACCCTTACCCCCAAAATAATCTATCAATCTCAGTTTTTGAAATTTTCAATTGACCCGCAGCTCAACAGCTTTTTGGGGTAGAGAGTTGGTATCTCCGATTTTAAGGTTAATCCCCCTTATTCTTACTGTTCTTCTGTAGTTTGATCCGTTAACAGCTTCACTCAGTCTATTGTGGTCAATCTCTGCTGCATCCCTCCAAAGTCTGCCTTACCTAAATTTAAAACCTTGGTTTATGACTCACCTTTCTCCCTCTCAAACCTAATATCGAAATCAATCATGTTATAGTCACTGTTAGCTAGGGTGTTCCCTTACCGTTAGATTGTTGACTAATTCTGGCTCATTACTCATTCTGAAAAGCAACACAAAAGTGTAACCAAAAACATGAGAACAGGAAGTACGGTTTGTAGAGAGAAATTAGGTGCAGATATAAATCTTCTAATAAGATGTATCTATGAGGTGAGATGCTGATACAACACTGCAACAGGCAGAGATTAGAGTTTCAGACAGAACTTTAACTGACTGTAACATTTTGGGCCCAAGTTTCCACAAGAAAAAAAACGGGCGCCTGTTTTTCGCGCCTAAAACAGCGCCTAAAAAAAAAAATCGCGATTCTCGTGCGTTCTGCAGCTCCTTGCCTGCCTGGCGCGGTGCCCAGGGGGGCGGAGCCTACACTCGCGCCGATTTTGTAAGTGGGAGGGGGCGGGTACTATTTAAATTAGTTTTTTTCCCTGCCGGCAACGCTGCGCGTGCGCGTTGGAGCGTTCGTGCACGCGCAGTGTGAAAAAAACATTGGCACTCGGCCATTTTAGAAAGTGCTGCAGAAAACGTGAAGATTTGTTCTTGGACCCCTGCAAAGGCTTGTATTTTAATTTTATTGATATTTCTGTGTGTGAGGGAGTGCTTTTAGCAGCACTGCTGAAGAAATCACCTGCTGAAATCAGTGAGTTCAGCTTTTCACTGCTAAACTTGCAGTACCTGTGCCTGCAAATTAAGGAGTGTGTTTGGAGAAAAAAAAGTGCCAATTCAACTTTGCAATGGATCAACCTCTACCAACAAAAAATAATTTCTTACATGAGGAAGTTGAGATATTAGTGAATGTAATTGAGCAGAGATGGCAGGAGCTAGATACCAGCAACAGAGGTCGCATAAAAGTGCCACCAAAAGAAATGAAGAAACGCTGGAAGCAAGTTGCAGAAGATTACTGCGCAGTGGTGCACACCAGGAGATCTGGAAGTCAGTGTAAAAAGAAATGGCACAACCTTGGTCAAGTAGTTAGTGTAAGTAGTATTTCCCATTTTTAATTTAATCGTAATTGTAACCTGGCTATCTGTATGTCCCACCTTGCAGACTGACACACTCTGTAAAAAGTTATATTTTACTCTTTGCAGAAGAAATTGGCCCACAACAAAAGGGAAGCAACTCGGACAGGAGGAGGCACACCCAATCTGCATCCACTGACACCCTTGGAACAAAGGGTAGCTGCTATGATGAGTCGGACATGGAGTAAAGCAATTGGTACAGCACAAGCTGGGCCTGCACGCGAGGAAGAGGGTAAGTCCTGAAAATGCATCGTGGCCCTTTAAATCAACCTGCTGCCTGGCCTGCTATGTGTGAGAGTACTCATGCCACCCACCCGGCCCCCTCCCTTGCTGTTAAGCATTTGACTGTTCTGATGTATTTTACAGAACATGATGATGATGATGATGATGACGATGCTGCTGCTGCCAACCCTGAGGATCCTGAGGATACAGAACAAGAACCAGTACAACCAGCTGCGGACGATCCAGACTGGATGATGGCAGTGATGACTGAAATGTCTGCAGGGGGGAACTTCCAATTTAATGTTTATGAGCCCCCATCAAGGAGCATCAGAGTTTCAACCCCTAGCATAGGTCTTGGTCCCACCATCCATGGTTTCGCTTCCGATGTTGTGGGTTCCAGTGGTGCTGCTGGTATAATGCAGCTTTCTACAGTCACTGCACTACCGTCCCAGCCTACGCCTCCCTTTCGCATAGGTTCTGGTTCCACCTACTATGGTTTCGATTCAGACGCTTCGGGTCCGAGTGTTGCTGCTGATATCATGGAGCAGTTTACACCCATTCGTCCAACATCCCAGCCCATGGCTCGCACTCGAGTGCTGCCGTCTGCAACACAGAGCATCCCACCATTCCAGCCCGAGCCTCTCCCTCCAGTTCAGCCGTCTGGAACGCAGAGCGTCCCACAGTCCCAGCCTGCGCCTCCCTGTGTAGTGGTGCCACGAGGCAGACCCAGGCAGAGGAGAAGGAGATTGGACACACGCTCTCCTGAGATGCAGCGTGCAACAGATGCGGCTCAGGTTGTGGCATTGGCTATGGAGACCAATGAGCTTACCCGATCACTCATCGGTGGCGTCAGTGCAGTAGGTGAAGAGTTGACGGGCCTGACGGGAGAAATAGCAGTAATGATACGGGAACTTAGGGAGGGAATGTCCGAGGGAGTGCAATCGACGGCACAGGCCATCAGGGAGGGCATGCAAATTACGGCACAGGCCGTCAGGGAGGGCATGCAAGTGTCGGCACAAGCCGTCAGGGAGGGCATGCAAGTGTCGGCACAGACCGTCAGGGAGGTAGCTGCTGCAATAAGGGCACACAGCCCAGCCAATCAAATGACACCCCCATGAGGAAGTGAACGTTCACTGAGATGTGGATGAGAGATTGTTGCAGCCTTTCTTTGCTGCTTTTGTTCTTGTTCTTGCTGTAGTAGCATTTTTCAAATTGAAATTGTTTTGTAAGTTTTGTTACGTTACAACTTATAAAGGATCTTATGGTTTTTAAGTGATCTTATAGTGTAAATGCTCTCACATTTTTTTGTATCTTATTTAATTTTGCACCTAAAAAGTGATCCTGAAGTTTAAGTGTTCTTCAGAGTGTAAGATTTTTCAAATTGAAATTGTTTTGTAAGTTTTGTAACTTTATAACTTATAAGTGATCTCAGGGTTTTCAAGTGATCTTATAGTGTAAATGCTCGCACATTCTGTAAATTATTTAATTTTGCATCTAAAAAGTGATCTTGAAGTTTAAGTGATCTTAGAGTGTAAAATTTTTCACATAGAAAGTGTTTTGTAACTTTTATAACTTTACAAGTTTATAAGTGATCTTAAAGTTTTTAAGTGATCTTCAAGAGTCATATTAAAAAGTATAGTTTGATACAACAAATATTTTATTAGAGTGACATTAACTTTTCAATAAAATATTTTTTCATTAAAACTGTTTCATCTTCCATTAACACAACTCAGTGACAACTTCTCTGCGAAAACGCAGCCTTTTCATACAATCAGCCTCGCTCATGTCCAGGTACTAGCGCCTGGTTCGATATTGTCGACGTGGGTAAGGTCTCCTGCCCATCAACCTACGGGCTACGACGTTCCTGT